>NC_086453.1:347381919-347729419 GCF_028390025.1 Pseudophryne corroboree
CTGAAAATAGCATGTAATGGAAATTGCAGGTTTCTGATCTCCAGCCCTTGAAAACAATAGTAGAGTCACTTGAAATATCTGCATCAACCAATTTACAGTGGTTACAAATGTACTTATAAACCCTGATTTTAGCCTTAATCCAGGTGTTTGCTGCAAGTGTGAAAGCCCTTCTAACCCTCTTCAAATCATGAGAAATTCTATACATAGTACAAGAGGGTTTATAGTGGTTCTTAATCTGAGCAAAGGTTTTCCTCACACCAGGGGGTAAATTTAGTCTAAGGTGGGAGTTTTTTTTAGAACTGGTGATGTTGCCTATAGCAACCAATCAGATTCTATTATCTTCTAGAAGCAGCTTGATAAATGTTAAGTAGAATCTGATTGGTTGCTATGGGCAACAACACTAGTTCTAAAAAACTCCCAGCTTAGTAAATTTACCCCCAAAACACTCGGGACACAGGGCCTCCCTCTCGCCAAGCCTCCCAGCACAGGATCTTCCCTCACACCAAACCTCCTAGCACAGGGCCCCTCTCACACATCAAACCTCCTGGCACAGGATCCATCTCGCACCAAACCTCCTGGCACAGGATCCCTCTTGCACCAAACCACCTGGCACAGGATCCCTCTCGCACCAAACCTCCTGGCACAGGGCCCCTCTCACACATCAAACCTCCTGGCACAGGATCCCTCTCGCACCAAACCTCCTGGCACAGGGCCCCTCTCACACATCAAACCTCCTGGCACAGGATCCATCTCGCACCAAACCTCCTGGCACAGGATCCATCTCGCACCAAACCTCCAGGCACAGGATCCCTCTCGCACCAAACCTCCTGGCACAGGATCCCTCTCGCACCAAACCTCCTGGCACAGGGCCCCTCTCACACATCAAACCTCCTGGCACAGGATCCCTCTCGCACCAAACCTCCTGGCACAGGGCCCCTCTCACACATCAAACCTCCTGGCACAGGATCCATCTCGCACCAAACCTCCAGGCACAGGATCCCTCTCGCACCAAACCTCCTGGCACAGGATCCCTCTCGCACCAGACCTCCTGGCACAGGATCCCTCTCGCACCAAACCTCCTGGCACAGGATCCCTCTCGCACCAAACCTCCAGGCACAGGATCCCTCTCGCACCAGACCTCCTGGCACAGGATCCCTCTCGCACCAGACCTCCTGGCACAGGATCCCTCTCAAACCAAACCTCCTGGCACAGGGCCCCTCTCACACATCAAACCTCCTGGCACAGGATCCATCTCGCACCAAACCTCCTGGCACAGGATCCCTCTCGCACCAAACCTCCTGGCACAGGATCCCTCTCGCACCAAACCTCCTGGCACAGGATCCCTCTCGCACCAGACCTCCTGGCACAGGATCCCTCTCGCACCAGACCTCCTGGCACAGGATCCCTCTCGCACCAGACCTCCTGGCACAGGATCCCTCTCGCACCAGACCTCCTGGCACAGGATCCCTCTCGCACCAGACCTCCTGGCACAGGATCCCTCTCAAACCAAACCTCCTGGCACTGGGCCCCTCTCAAACCAAACCTCCTGGCACAGGACCCCTCTCAAACCAAACCTCCTGGCACAGAGCCCCTCTCAAACCAAACCTCCTGGCACAGGATCCCTCTCAAACCAAACCTCCTGGCACAGGGCCCCTCTCAAACCAAACCTCCTGGCACAGGACCCCTCTCAAACCAAACCTCCTGGCACAGGACCCCTCTCAAACCAAACCTCCTGGTACAGGGCCTCACTCACACACCATACCTTCTGGCACAGGGCCCCTCTCGTACCAAACCTCCTGGCACAGGGCCTTACTCACACACCATACTTTCTGGCACAGGGCCCCTCTCGTACCAAACCTCCTGGCACAGGGCCCCTCTCGCACCAAACCTCCTGGCACAGGACCCCTCTCGTACACCAAACCTCCTGGCACAGGGCCCCTCTCGCACCAAACCTCCTGGCACAGGACCCCTCTCGTACCAAACCTCCTGGCACAGGACCCCTCTCGTACCAAACCTCCTGGCACAGGACCCCTCTCGTACCAAACCTCCTGGCACAGGGCCCCTCTCGCACCATACCCCTTAGCACAGGGCCTCACTCACACACCAAACCTCCTGGCACAGGACCCCTCTCGTACCAAACCTCCTGGCACAGGGCCTCACTCACACACCATACCTTCTGGCACAGGGCCCCTTTCGTACCAAACCTCCTGGCACAGGGCCCCTCTCGTACCAAACCTCCTGGCACAGGACCCCTCTCGTATACCAAACCTCCTGGCACAGGGCCCCTCTCGTATACCAAACCTCCTGGCACAGGGCCCCTCTCGTATACCAAACCTCCTGGCACAGGGCCCCTCTCGTATACCAAACCTCCTGGCACAGGGCCCCTCTCGCACCAAACCTCCTGGCACAGGGCCCCTCTCGCACCAAACCTCCTGGCACAGGGCCCCTCTCGCACCAAACCTCCTGGCACAGGGCCCCTCTCGCACCAAACCTCCTGGCACAGGGCCCCTCTCGCACCAAACCTCCTGGCACAGGGCCCCTCTCGCACCAAACCTCCTGGCACAGGGCCCCTCTCGCACCAAACCTCCTGGCACAGGGCCCCTCTCGCACCAAACCTCCAGGCACAGGGCCCCTCTCGCACCAAACCTCCTGGCACAGGACCCCTCTCGTACCAAACCTCCTGGCACAGGACCCCTCTCGTACCAAACCTCCTGGCACACGGTCCGTGTCGCACCAAACCTCCCGGCACAGGATCCCTCTCGCACCAAACCTCCTGGCACAGGACCCCTCTCATACCAAATCTCCTGGCACAGGACCCCTCTCGTACCAAACCTCCTGGCACACGGTCCCTGTCGCACCAAACCTCCCGGCACAGGATCCCTCTCGCACCAAACCTCCTGGCACAGGACCCCTCTCATACCAAATCTCCTGGCACACGGTCCCTGTCGCACCAAACCTCCCGGCACAGGGTCCCTCTGGCACCAAACCTCCTGGCACAGGGCCACTCTCGCTCCAAACCTCCTGGCACAGGGTCCCTCTCACACCAAATCGCCTGGAAAAGGGCCTCACTTACACTCCAAACCTCCCGGCACAGAGCCCCTCACACCATACCTCCTGGCATAGGGCCCCTCACACCATACCTCCCGGCACAGGGCCCCTCACACCATACCAGCTGGCATAGGGCCCCTCACACCATACCTCCTGGCATAGGGCCCCTCACACCATACCTCCCGCCACAGGGCCCCTCACACCATACCTCCTGGCATAGGGCCCCTCACACCATACCTCCTGGCATAGGGCCCCTCACACCATACCTCCCGGCACAGGGCCCCTCACACCATACCTCCCGGCACAGGGCCTCACTCTCACATCAAATTTCCCAACACGATTGGTCGACCTGGGAAAAGGTCGACACAGTGAAATGGCAGACATGGGACAGGTCGACACATGAAAAAGGTCAACATGACATTTTTGACTGTTTTTAGTGTTGTTTTTTGAGTAACATGAGCAGGAACCACAATTAGTGCACCGCGTCCCCTCGCTGCGGGCAAGGTCAATATTCCCAATTGTAGTCCACGTAGATGGTGAAGTATGAAAAAGATAGTTAAACATTTATTTTTTAAAAGTCATGTCGACCTTTTCATTTGTTAACTTGTCCAGCGTCAACCATTTTAACGTGTTGACCTTTTTCTCATGTTGACCACCGGTGCAAGTGGGCAGGTACGGGTGGGTACGGCGTACCCTTACAAATTTATCCGTGGGTACGCCGTACCCACCGCCACCGGGCCGCCGCTCCCTCCCTCCCTCCGGTGTTGCTCACACCGTGCTGATGCGAGGGGAGGAGAGCGCAGCATGCACTTCTCCTGCCCCTCAGTGTCTACCTTCAATTCAGCACCAGCCCGTGAGCCAATCAGAGCTCGTCGACTGGCAGCCAAGGCTCCTGATGGAGCTTTGATTGGCTCACGGATCGGTGCCTAATTGAAAGTAGACACTGTGACCTGCACCGCCGCCGAAGACTGAGGGGCAGGAAAGGCGCACGCTGCGCTCTCCTCCCCTCACACACAGGAACAGGTAGCAGCAGCGCGGTAAGCAGCAGGGGAGGGGGGCATGTGTACCTGGCACTGGGGGCATATCTGGCACTGTGGGGACATGTGTATCTGGCACTGGGGGCATATCTGACACTGTGGGGGCATTTCTGTATCTGGCACTGTGGGGCAATGTGTATCTGACACTGTGGGGCAATGTGTATCTGGCACTGTGGGGCAATGTGTATCTGGCACTGTGGGGCAATGTGTATCTGGCACTGTGGGGCAATGTGTATCTGGCACTGTGGGGCAATGTGTATCTGGCACTGTGGGGAAATGTGTATCTGGCACTGTGGGGAAATGTGTATCTGGCACTGTGGGGAAATGTATATCTGGCACTGTGGGGCAACGTATATCTGGCACTGTGGGGCAACGTGTATCTGACACTATTAGGGTCATATGTGTATCTGCCCCTCCCCCCATATGTATATCACCCCCCCATTTTCATTGGCCACGCCCCATGTGGCATTTGGCCACACCCATTTTTGGCGCTCGCGCACAGTACCTATAAGACATTTTTTCTACTTGCACCACTGATGTTGACCAACAGTGGTCGACCTACTGACTGTCAACATACCATCTGGATACCCCTTCCGACACAGGATCTCCCTCACACAAAACCTTCCGACACAGGGTTACGTACTCTAGCTATTAGAATTTTCTTTCATTATGAACTGTAGAATGAGAGAGAGAGAGAGAGAGAGAGAGAGAGAGAGAGAGAGAGAGAGAGAGAGAGAGAGAGAGAGAGAGAGAGAGAGAGAGAGAGAGAGAGAGAGAGAGAGAGAGAGAGAACTACGGTATTTAAGCAATGCCAGTGAGCGTACACACTGCATAGTGAAGACAACGCGAGGGGAGTGAGATACAGAACACATTACTGAGCTGCTGTTACAGGGGTCATCTTTATAGTTAGAATAAATTAGCCCCAGAGGGACCAGAGCAGAGTTATTGCACTGGATGGATATATTGGTAACTAGGTGATTAATCGCACCCTACGGGCGCTTTTCACACCGTCGAAAGGGGCTATGTCCCCTTAACCCTTGCATACCCTTGTGGTGTGCAATATTTGTATTATATGGAGTATTACCTCCAATCATAATTGTGTCAGTGGTTAAATATTGCATGGACAAAGGGCGTGCGATGGTTAAGGGGTTGTAGCCCCTTGCAACAGCGTGAACAGCGCACGCAGGGCCTGATGAATCACCTAGTAGGTGCTGTGGCTGGGGGAAGTGGCGGGTCTGGGGGAGGGCTGGTTGCGTGGGTGGGGGGGAGGGGCTACTGTGGTGGTGGGGGAGTAGCGGGAGCCACGGGTGGGGGCCCGGATCCACCGTGGGTGGGGGAGGGGTGGGTGCCACTGATGGGGTCCAGAGGTACTGCGAGTGGGGGAGGGGCAGGTAATGCTTCTCCTGCTTCTCCTCCTGGAAGCAGCTAAGCTGCTGTCCTCCCTTTGGCAGTGGCTCTCCCGGAGACTCGCACAGCAGCCAGTCACTATTGTTAGCGCCGGTGTTCCAATGCGCCGCATTACAGGGAAGAAGATGCACTCAATAAACGACAGCTCCCAGCAGGCCTTAGTGCCGGAATGCTTCGGCGCTAAGGGCTGCTGGGAGCTGTAGTTTATTGAGTGCGTCTACTTCCCTGTAATGCGGTGCATTGGGACACCGGCGCTAACAATAGTGACTGGCTGGCGGAACTGACTGACTCGCTGAATCAATGTAAAAGGTGAGAGTGCTGTGCAGTGTCAGTGACACTGCATACCCACTGCACTGCACAGCACTGTCACCTTTTACATTGACTCAGCGTCTAGACATTACCCTCCGCAATATCACCCACTCTATCCGTTACATTAGCCATCTCAGGGCTTCCAGGCTGGCCGCCCAGGTGCTGTGTTGCGGAGTCAGGGGCTCTGGGGATCTGGGCGCGGCTATGGCGGGGAGGCAGTTCTGTGACATCACACGCAGAGGGGGCTCCGGGGCTCAGAGAGTATGCAGCGCAGGGAGGGCTATGAAAGCCTTCCGCTGCGCCGCTTTCATACACATCTATGCCAGTGGCCACAGCAGCTTTTGTTCCACGTGCGCCGCGGCTAGGGAGTGGGGATGGTTGATGCCGGAGGGGGGCAGGCGGACTGGCAGCAAAATATAGGGGGTCATTCCAACCTGTAAATTTAGCACAGCTACGATCACTTACACTGACATGCGGAGGGACGCCCAGCCCAGAGCCAGTCCGCCCCGCATGTCAGGCCGCCCCTCCCCCGCACAAGTACAAAAGCATCGCACAGCGGCGATGCTTTTGAACTTGAAGAGTAACTCCCGGCCAGCGCAGCTCCTGTGGCTGGCCGGGAGTTACTCGTCGCTGCCCCCTCACAGTCCGGCCACGCCTGCGTTGGCCGGACCGTGCCCACAAAACCATGGCCACACGCCGCCATGCCACCCCCTCCCACCCACCCACCCGCCTCTGCCTGAGGCAGAGGCGATCGCTAGGCAACAGCCATGTGCCGGCGCATGCGCAGTTCTGACCTGATCGCTACACTGCGATGAACTGCAGCGAGCGATCAGGTCAGAATGACCCCCATAGGACGCTGCAGTAAAAGGGTTTTTCCCCCCTATCTACAGCGCAGAGACTTGCTGCAGACGCAGTGGCGTACCCTCCAGCTGCACCTTTTTGGCAGGTACAGGACCTTTTTTATGGTCTGTACTGATTTATGGCTCTCCAAACTTCCATGGAAAGTATAAAAAAGGGGCGTGGCCAATCCACTGTACCCGTGAGCACGCCCCTTTTCGAATTTGTCCCGATTTTTATGTGTCAGTTGTTGGAGGGTGTGATGCTGCAGATGCAGGGGGCCTATTTTGGGGTGTGGGCCTGGAGCTGCTGCTCCATCAGTCCCACTGTTAATCCTGCTCTGTGAACACACAGCAGCTAAAGGGTAGAGCCTCCCATTGGATGTAACCTGTGTGGGAGGGCATTTCTTGCCCAATCAGCTGTGGACTGGGTGTGATAGACCTGCTGCTAACCCAATGAGAGCTCCTAGCCACGCCCAGCATTATACACACAGTCACAGAGTCACAGATCTGGGCAATTATATAGGAGATAACAATGAACAGCTGACTGCAGTACTATATTTGTAGGGTATCCGGACTCCAGGTCGACAACAAAAAGGTCGACACACCTTAGGTCGCTGCCAATTGGTCGACACACCTTAGGTCGACATGAACAAAGGGTCGACATGAACAAGGTCGACATGGAAAAAGGTCGACATGCCTTTTTCACAATTTTTTTCTTTTTTGGAACCTTTTCATACTTAACGATCCACGTGGACTACGATTGGAACGGTAATCTGTGCCGAGCGAAGGCACCATGCCCGAAGCATGGCGAGCGAAGCGAGCCATGCGTGGGGACGCGGTGCACTAATTGGGGTTCCCGGTCACTCTACGAAGAAAACGACACCAAAAACCCCATAAAAAAACTCACGCCGACCTTTTTCCATGTCGACCTTTTGTACATGTCGACATTGTGTCCACGTCGACCTAAGGTGTGTCGACCAATTGGTGTCGGCCTAAGGCGTGTCGACCTTTTTGTTGTCGACCTGGAGTCCCAGACCCATTTGTAGTATTACAAATTTCCTTTGTGGGCAAATGTCTCTGATTCCCAGGGTTCATAGATTAGGCATGTGTATGCCTTGAACGGTCCAGATTTTTTAATTTCTGTGCAACTACACATTATAATGTAATTTCTTATGTTGTGTTTTTAACACAATTCTCGCTGTCATGTTTTGGGCGTTATGTGTGAATATCTATTGAAATGAGAGATTAGAAAGCAGAAATATACATTATGAAGTGTAACGGAATGCTAGGGATTGTATATATCTCCGCACAGTGTACAACGCACATACTGTATGTTCATCTGCTCAGCAACATATTCTCCATGGTAATTCCATTAAGACGTCGGCAACTGCTCTATACTGTATGTCATGCATTTCTATTTGTTATATTGCTGAAATAAAAAGCTATAAAAGAAACACCACTGGCAACTATACTTTTCATCAATTACCCCCAGATGTAACAATAAAAGCTTTCAAGTAAAGTACAGTATCTCTGGCAATAAATGGAAAGTGCCACGCATCTTTGTATAAAGCTTTTACTGTGAAGCATAACTGCTTCATTCAAATCCAAGACTGTACGGTTTAAAAAAAACACAGCATTTTCATAGACCCTTGCAGTAACGCGCCACCTGGTGGCGCTAAAACTCCACTTGTGGCTCTTGTACAGCAGACTTGTTGATCATTTAAAACAAAGAGCAACAGTGGCATTTAGGGAGAAGAACCTATGGTGGTCATTCCGAGTTGACGATCAGGCACTGAGACATGCGGGGGGACGCCCAGCACAGGACTAGTCCGCCCTGCATGTCAATGCCGCGCCCTCCCCTGCAGAAATGCAACAGCATCGCACAGCTTTTGCATTTCAGGAGTAACTCCCGGCCAGCCGCAGAAGCTGCGCTGGCCGGGAGTTACTCCTGAAATGAAGAACCTCCTCACTACCCGGGCTGCCGCAGCCCGGCCCGCCCAACGGTCCGGCCACACCTGTGTTGGCCAGAACGCACCCCATAATTGGCAGCTTTATGCCGCCGTCCAGCCACCTCCCGCCCAGCGACCGCCTCTGCCCGTCAATCAGGCAGAGGCGATCGCTACGATACAACGGCCTTCGGCACTGTGGCGCCAGCGCATGCGCAGATCCGACCCGATCGCTGCGATAAACTGCAGCAAGTGATCGGGTCGGAATGACCCCCTATGAGCCGAGTGCTAGCTACACAATGCTCAGTATGGGCACTATAATGCGACACAATATGAACTGGAGGCCACTATAATGCGACACAATATGAACTGGAGGGCACTATAATGCGACACAATATGAACTGGAGGGCACTATAATGCGACACAATATGAACTGGAGGGCACTATAATGCGACACAATATGAACTGGAGGGCACTATAATGCGACACAATATGAACTGGAGGGCACTGGAATGCGACACAATATGAACTGGAGGGCACTGGAATGCGACACAATATGAACTGGAGGGCACTGGAATGCGACACAATATGAACTGGAGGGCACTGGAATGCGACACAATATGAACTGGAGGGCACTGGAATGCGACACAATATGAACTGGAGGGCACTGGAATGCGACACAATATGAACTGGAGGGCACTGGAATGCGACACAATATGAACTGGAGGGCACTGGAATGCGACACAATATGAACTGGAGGGCACTGGAATGTGACACAATATGAACTGGAGGGCACTGGAATGTGACACAATATGAACTGGAGGGCACTGGAATGTGACACAATATGAACTGGAGGGCACTGGAATGTGACACAATATGAACTGGAGGGCACTGGAATGTGACACAATATGAACTGGAGGGCACTGGAATGTGACACAATATGAACTGGAGGGCACTGGAATGCGACACAATATGAACTGGAGGGCACTGGAATGCGACAATATGAACTGGAGGGCACTGGAATGTGACACAATATGAACTGGAGGGCACTATAATGTGACACAATATGAACTGGAGGGCACTGGAATGCGACACAATATGAACTGGAGGGCACTGGAATGCGACACAATATGAACTGGAGGGCACTGGAATGTGACAATATGAACTGGAGGGCACTGGAATTTGACACAATATGAACTGGAGGGCACTGGAATTTGACACAATATGAACGGGAGGGCACTTTAGCTTCAGTGAGACTGCGGACAGAACGTCTTCTGCGTATATCTATATCCCCTCACAACACATAGTACTAAAAGCTACATAAATAGTTGCAAGTGTTACTAGTGGGGTTTGTTATGTCAATGTTTTTTTTTCCAAGACACAAGCTAAATTTAGACTGTATTAGCGTGTGCCTGATCTACTGCCACTTTTAAAAAAACACAGTGCTTCTTATCTTTGACCTCAGTCTGTGCTTTTCAGTCAGATTTTTATATCAATAGAACAATAAGATACAAAAAATATCACAAGGGAGCGCTAAGATAAAATTCCATTTGTCAGAAGACAACTTATTATAAGATATATTAAAAAACAGATAAATGTAATAAATGTATAAAAATATTTTAAACTTGTTAGTTACCACTGCATATTGTCAGTCCATATTACCACCAATATAAATAAGTAGTCCTCAGTTTATGGAGCGCCAATATAGGATGATTAAGGCATTGGGCCTGCCCTCCTGTGGCATATTATTTATGTTCCACAGTGTAGCGCATTGAAAGAAACAGTACATGGCAAGCGCAGGGGGTGGGAGGGGGGTTCCGGTTGCTAGGAAACCCCCCTCCTCTTGGCAAGTGGCTCAAATTATGACAACAATAGCAATGGTGTATAATATGATTGCTAGATCTGCTGCCACAACTTGCAATTTAAGGGACAAAGCAGAGCTGCTGCACATGCCAAGTGGTAGCACCTTCTTCTACCAAGTTTGCTGTGTGTGTGGATCTGAGTGCACTGGACCAGAGAGTAGCTACCATGAAGAAAGGACAGGAGCCTGACCATGAGGTGGGAGAATGTGTGCTTAGAAACTGCAGTACTGGTTCTATTATATTTATTCATTATAGAATGTTTAACCTTTTCCTAACCACTTATTTATATTATTGACATGTTTGATACAGCCTATAGTTACTAAGACCATCGATGGTGTTAAATATTAATACTGTATTCCCTACAGTATCCAGTGTATAAAATGACCAAAGTTTACATTCATGTCCAGGGTCGTTACTAGTTTCTTCCACTGCTCCCCAGACTTCCACTCTAGATCCAAAGTTCCGTAGAGTGGGAGATTGTGGGCTGCATTTGACCCCCCCCCAGAAATCCTGCGTTTGCCGCTGTAGTACATGCTTGTATTTGTCCCAAGGCCAAAAATTTCCAGCCCTCGTCTGCTTTTAACCCATCCGATCTGACAATTATGCGCAATAGTTTGCAGCCCCCCTTCTCCTCCTCTTTTCACCACTGTATCATTTTTCGTTGTTCGGATCTAGTAAATATCACATTAATATTGCGTTACTCATATTGCAGAATTCCAGCACATCAGCCACTTAAGTTTATTTGTTTGACTAATGATCCTTCATAATTACATTACGAACCACAGACAGAATAAAAACAAGTCACTTGTCGTAGGTATCGAGGACAGTTTTGGAAACACAAGACAGACGATAACTCGGCACTGAAAGGAAACGCGGTACGCGTCGGCTTTGGAGGCTGGCTGCAGCCAATTATACCCCTGACCCCGGCAGTTGAACCCTGTTAATTTGAGGCATCGCTACAGCCTAATCACAGCTCAGAATTTGCTATTACTTTGCTTTTATGCCATAAACACACAAGGAAATTGGTATCTTTGTAAGATGAGAACATAATGAGCACCTGTTGCCAAAAATTAATATTTACTCATCAAAATCTAATTATCCACCATCTTTACCATTTTCTCCAGAAAGGATTGTGTTTCTGCATTGCCAGCAGCCGGCGTGTAATGAAATTTGTATTCTATGTAAAGTAGTTGAGGAAAAACTAATTCAGCCGAATTCTAGTAGTAGTTAAAAAAGAAAGACGGCACCTTGCAAAACAGTTCTGGGAAGAGTGACACAAATTTAATTACAAACGTTCCTTTCTGTTCATCCAGGGCCTCGAAGCCTAAAATGCAGCTCAGCGTGAGAAGACGAGCTGCCAGTAAAACTCACGTGGTGTACTGCAAAAATATTATACCCACGACAGTTTTCTGGGTGCCTATTAATTAAAGGGGGGGGGGGGGTGATGCCGATTGCACAAGGGCTGGGACGCCCACTTTCTGTGGCTGCATTTGCAACCATCGTAACTTGCACCAGGCCCACGCTAGGTGCAGAATCTCCATCAAAGTATGGACGGCAAAGGTCACAGCCACTCCTGCAACACAACCTACAGGTCGGACTATCTTTGTGCGTCTGTTTGGCCACCTCCCAGTCACTACCCAGGAATGCCTAATACGTTCCAGAGTCGGTGCGGCTCAATTGGAACTGTTCTCCATTATATATTCTGGGAGTTATCTGGTTAACAAAGCCAAATTAAGATTGACAAATCTGGATGTTGACCTCTTCTTAGCATGTGACGGCGCTGGCAGCATTTAAGAGTTAACAATGGGTGCTTCAAGAGCCGACGTCTGTGATTATCTGTTGGCAGGAACTTCAGGTCATGTTTTCCTTTCTGTGTTTGAGCTGCAGATCCTTTCATCCCATGCGGTGTGTGTTTAGTACATACTTGTGTCTTTGTACTTGTGTAGTATGCAGCGCTTGAGTGAGGCAGATAACAAGCAGCCTCTCTCAGCAATGTAACCAAGGATGACCTTCAAAATGGGAAATAAACTACATATTATAAAACATACATAGAATAAAACAAAAAAATAGTGGATTCTGCTCAGTCTAGGCGTCCCCTTCCAGTACAATTTCTGTTCACATTACAGTGTATTCTCTGTGTTTCTGACCCCCTCTCATTTTATTTCAGGGTATTGCAATTAGGGGGCATGCAGCCTAAAAGTGCACATTCAATAATGTGTTTATTTAAAACAGTACAGCCATTTAGTTTGTAGTAGGTAAGTTTTAAGCACTGTAAGTTAACAGCAATCTAGGATTTGTTTGGTGCAGCACATCGCCCTCTACAGGCTACGATATATAACTGAAGTCAACATAGGAATTACTGTGCACAACCAAATGCAGGCACAGATCATGTTGACCTCCATCACTACCTAGACTGTAAGAAACGAAAGCTTAGCAAATGGTGGTGAAACATCATTATGAAAACAGCCAACCAATCCCACAGGGAGCTAAAATGGCACGTTTAGTAGATAAGGGCCGGTTCAATGGAGCATCTAAAAGCCCCTATGAAAACGGGCCTGTTTAGACACCCAAACAATTCAGTTGATGTCCAGGCGTTCAAACAGACAGGGTTTAGCCGCGTAAAACAGCTAAACCAGTCTAAAGTCCTGCTTTGGGCGTCCAAACTACCATTTGCACGCCCAAAGTGTCGACTTAGCGCATATGTCGAACCTCAGAAGGCTGCGAGACGAAATGTCAGCCCCGCGGCTACTGGGCGTCTAAACAAAGCAAGAATTGAATTGCTCCGTTTTGCACTCCCTAGTGGTAACCGCGGGGTAAAACAATTGAATCGGCCACACAGTATCTTGAAATACTTGTTTATAACATACATCTGTGGATCCACTATTGAGCACGGAGTAGGGGCTTCACGATAAAAAAACAAACCCCCCAAAAAAATCAGTGGAGGAAAATAAGTAATAATAATAATAATAATAATAATAGAGTAATAAACATTACATGGATATAAATGATATTATTGCGATGTAATGCAAAACCATATTGGGCCTAATTCAGACCTGATCGTAACCGTGCGCTACGATCAGTTACTCAGACATGTGGGGGGAAGCCCAGCACAGGGCTAGTCCGCCCCGCATGTTAGGCCCAAAATGGCGACTCCACATTTATTGGAATACTAGGTGATTCATCGCGCCCTACGGACGCTCTTCACACGTAAGGGGCTATGTCCCCTTAACCCTTGCATACCCTTGTGGTGTGCAATATTTGTATTATAAGGAGTATTACCTCCAATCATAATTGTGTCAGTGGTTAAATATTGCATGGACAAACAGTGGCGCACCCAGGGGGGGGTTTCCGAGCACCCTGAAACCCCCCCCTCCACTAAAAAAAAAAATAAGAATTTACTCACCGGTAATTCTATTTCTCGTAGTCCGTAGTGGATGCTGGGAACTCCGTAAGGACCATGGGGAATAGCGGGCTCCGAAGGAGGCTGGGCACTCTAGAAAGATCTTAGACTACCTGGTGTGCACTGGCTCCTCCCACTATGACCCTCCTCCAAGCCTCAGTTAGGTACTGTGCCCGGACGAGCGTACACAATAAGGAAGGATTTTGAATCCCGGGTAAGACTCATACCAGCCACACCAATCACACCGTACAACTCGTGATATGAAACACAGTTAACAGTATGAAACAATAGAGCCTCTCAACAGATGGCTCAACAATAACCCGATTTAGTTAACAATAACTATGTACAAGTATTGCAGATAAACCGCTCTTGGGATGGGCGCCCAGCATCCACTACGGACTACGAGAAATAGAATTACTGGTGAGTAAATTCTTATTTTCTCTGACGTCCAAGTGGATGCTGGGAACTCCGTAAGGACCATGGGGATTATACCAAAGCTCCCAAACGGGCGGGAGAGTGCGGATGACTCTGCAGCACCGAATGAGAGAACTCCAGGTCCTCCTCAGCCAGGGTATCAAATTTATAGAATTTTGCAAAGGTGTTTGCCCCTGACCAAGTAGCAGCTCGGCAAAGTTGTAAAGCCGAGACCCCTCGGGTAGCCGCCCAAGATGAGCCCACCTTCCTTGTGGAATGGGCATTGACAGATTTTGGCTGTGGCAGGCCTGCCACAGTATGTGCAAGCTGAATTGTACTACAAATCCAACGAGCAATAGTCTGCTTAGAAGCAGGAGCACCCAGCTTGTTGGGTGCATACAGGATAAACAGCGAGTTTCAGGGCCCTGACAACGTCTAGCAACTTGGAGTCCTCCAAATCCTTAGTAGCCGCAGGCACCACAATAGGCTGGTTCAGGTGAAACGCTGACACCACCTTAGGGAGAAACTGGGGACGAGTCCTCAATTCTGCCCTATCCATATGGAAAATCAGATAAGGGCTTTTACATGATAAAGCCGCCAACTCTGACACTCGCCTGGCTGAAGCCAAGGCCAATAAGATGACCACTTTCCACGTGAGATATTTCAGATCCACGGTTTTTAGTGGCTCAAACCAATGTGATTTTAAGAAACTCAACATCACGTTGAGATCCCAAGGTGCCACAGGAAGCACAAATGGGGGCTGAATATGCAGCACTCCTTTCACAAATGTCTGAACTTCAGGTACTGAAGCTAGTTCTTTTTGAAAGAAAATTGACAGAGCCGAGATCTGTACCTTAATGGAGCCCAGTTTTAGGCCCATATTCACTCCTGCTTGCAGGAAATGCAGAAATCGACCTAGTTGAAATTCCTCTGTTGGGGCCTTTTTGGCCTCGCACCATGCAACATATTTCCGCCATATGCGGTGATAATGCTTTGCCGTAACATCTTTCCTGGCTTTAATAAGCGTAGGAATGACTTTCTCCGGAATGCCCTTTTCCTTCAGGATCCGGCGTTCAACCGCCATGCCGTCAAACGCAGCCGCGGTAAGTCTTGGAACAGACAGGGGCCCTGCTGCAGCAGGTCTTGTCTGAGCGGCAGAGACCACGGGTCCTCTGAGATCATCTCTTGAAGTTCCGGGTACCACGCTCTTCTCGGCCAATCCGGAACCACGAGAATTGTGTTTACTCCTCGCTTTCTTATTATTCTCAATACCTTTGGTATGAGAGGTAGAGGAGGGAACACATAAACTGACCGGTACACCCACGGTGTCACTAGAGCGTCCACAGCTATCGCCTGAGGGTCTCTTGACCTGGCGCAATACTTCTCTAGTTTTTTGTTTAGGCGGGACGCCATCATGTCCACCTGTGGACGACCCCATTGATTTACAATCATTTGGAAGACTTCTGGATGAAGTCCCCACTCTCCCGGGTGGAGGTCGTGCCTGCTGAGAAAGTCTGCTTCCCAGTTGTCCACTCCCGGGATGAACACTGCTGACAGTGCTAGTACATGATTCTCCGCCCATCGGAGAATTTTTGTGGCTTCTGCCATCGCCGTCCTGCTTCTTGTGCCGCCCTGTCGATTCACATGGGCGACTGCCGTGATGTTGTCTGACTGGATCAGCACCGGCTGGTGTAGGAGCAGGGATTTTGCTTGACTTAGGGCATTGTAAATGGCCCTTAGTTCCAGAATATTTATGTGAAGGGCAGTCTCCTGACTTGACCATAGTCCTTGGAAATTTCTTCCCTTTGTGACTGCCCCCCAGCCTCGTAGGCTGGCATCCGTGGTCACCAGGACCCAGTCCTGTATGCCGAATCTGCGGCCCTCCAGAAGATGAGCACTGTGCAGCCACCACAGAAGAGACACCCTGGTTCGTGGAGACAGGGTTATTAAACGATGCATCTGAAGATGCGAGCCGGACCACTTGTCCAACAGGTCCCACTGAAAAATTCTGGCATGGAACCTGCCGAATGGAATTGCTTCGTAAGAAGCTACCATCTTTCCCAGGACCCGCGTGCAGTGATGCACCGATACCTGTTTTGGTTTTAGGAGGTCTCTGACTAGAGAAGACAACTCCCTGGCTTTCTCCTCCGGGAGAAACACTTTTTTCTGGGCCGTGTCCAGAATCATTCCCAGGAACATTAGACGTGTCGTGGGGACCAGCTGTGACTTTGGGATATTCAGAATCCAACCGTGCTGGCTCAGCACTTCCTGAGATAGTGCTACTCCCACTAACAACTGTTCCTTGGATCGTGCCTTTATTAGGAGATCGTCCAAGTATGGGATAATTAAAACTCCCTTTTTTCGAAGGAGTATCATCATTTCCGCCATAACCTTGGTAAATACCCTCGGTGCCGTGGAGAGTCCAAACGGCAGCGTCTGGAATTGGTAATGGCAATCCTGTACCACAAATCTGAGGTACTCCTGGTGAGAATTGTAAATGGGGACATGCAGGTAAGCATCCTTGATGTCCAGGGATACCATGTAATCCCCCTCGTCCAGGCTTGCAATAACCGCCCTGAGCGATTCCATCTTGAACTTGAATTTTTTTATGTATGTGTTCAAGGATTTAAAATTTAAAATGGGTCTCACCGAACCGTCCGGTTTCGGCACCACAAAAAGTGTGGAATAGTAACCCCGGCCTTGTTGAAGTAGGGGTACCTTGATTATCACTTGCTGGGAATACAGCTTGTGAATCGCTGCTGGCACCGCCTCCCTGTCTGAGGGAGCTATCGGCAAGGCGGATTTTAGGAAACGGCGGGGTGGAGTCGCCTCGAATTCCAGCCTGTATCCCTGATATACTATTTGAAGGATCCAGGGATCCACCTGTGAGCGAGCCCACTGATCGCTGAAATTCCTGAGGCGGGCCCCCACCGTACCTGGCTCCGCCTGTGAAGCCCCACCGTCATGTGGCGGACTTGGAAGAGGAAGCGGGGGAGGACTTTTGTTCCTGGGAACCTGCTGTTTGCTGCAGCCTTTTTCCCCTGCCTCTGCCTCTTGACAGAAAAGACCCTCCTTTTCCCCGCTAGTTTTTCTGGGACCGAAAGGACTGAACCTGATAAAATGGTGCCTTCTTAGGCTGTGAGGGGACATGGGGTAAAAATGCTGACTTCCCAGACGTTGCTGTGGAAACTAGGTCGGAGAGACCATCCCCAAATAATTCCTCCCCCTTATAAGGCAAAACTTCCATGTGCCTTTTGGAATCTGCATCTCCAGTCCACTGGCGAGTCCATAAGCATCTCCTAGCAGAGATGGATAATGCACTTACTTTAGATGCCAGCCGGCAGATTTCCCTCTGTGCATCTCTCATGTATAAGACTGAGTCTTTGATATGGTCAATTGTTAGCAGGATCGTGTCTCTGTCTAACGTGTCAATATTTTCTGACAGTTTATCTGACCACGCAGCGGCAGCACTGCACATCCATGCTGACGCAATAGCTGGTCTGAGTATAATGCCTGAGTGTGTATATACAGACTTCAGGATCGCCTCCTGCTTTCTATCAGCAGGTTCCTTAAGGGCGGCCGTATCCTGGGACGGTAGTGCCACCTTTTTAGACAAACGTGTGAGCGCTTTATCCACCCTCGGGGGTGTTTCCCAACGTAACCTATCCTCTGGCGGGAAAGGGAACGTCATTAGTAGCTTCTTAGGAATTACCAATTTCTTATCAGGGGAAGCCCACGCTTCTTCACACACTTCATTTAATTCATCTGACGGGGGAAAAACTACAGGTAGTTTTTTCTCCCCAAACATAATACCCTTTTTTTGTGGTACCTGGATGTAAATCAGAAATATTTAACACCTCTTTCATTGCCTCAATCATGCAGTGAATGGCCTTAACGGGCATTAAATTTGACTCATCGTCGTCGACACTGGTGTCAGTATCCGTGTCGACATCTACTTGTGCCACCTGAGATAGCGGGCGTTTCAGAGCCCCTGATGACTTTTGAGACACCTGGACAGGCACGAGCTGAAGACTCGGCTGTCCCACAGTCGGCATGTCATCAAATTTTTTATGTAAGGAGTCTATACGTGCACTCATTTCCTGCCATAATACCATCCACTCAGGTGTCTGACATCCCTGCTAAAGGCATCTGCTCCCCCTCCACATCATTATCCTCCTCAAACATGTCGACACAGCCGTACCGACACACTCCACACACACAGGGAATGCTCAAACAGAGGACAGGACCCACAAAAGCCCTTTGGGGGGACAGAGTAAGAGTATGCCAGCACACACCAGAGCGCTATATATATATATACAGGGACTAACTGAGTTTTCTCTAACGTCCTAGTGGATGCTGGGAACTCCGTAAGGACCATGGGGAATAGCGGGCTCCGAAGGAGGCTGGGCACTCTAGAAAGATCTTAGACTACCTGGTGTGCACTGGCTCCTCCCACTATGACCCTCCTCCAAGCCTCAGTTAGATTTCGTGCCCGGCCGAGGTTGGATGCACACTAGGGGCTCTCCTGAGCTCTTAGAAAGTTATAGTCTTAGAATTTGTTCTTTTCAGTGAGACCTGCTGGCAACAGGCTCACTGCAGCGAGGGACTAAGGGGAGAAGAAGCGAACTCGCCTGCTTGCAGCCGGATTGGGCTTCTTAGGCTACTGGACACCATTAGCTCCAGAGGGATCGACCGCAGGCCCAGCCTTGATGTTCGGTCCCGGAGCCGCGCCGCCGTCCCCCTTACAGAGCCAGAAGCAAGAAGATGGTCCGGAAAATCGGCGGCATGAAGACTCAGTCTTCACCAAGGTAGCGCACAGCACTGCAGCTGTGCGCCATTGCTCCTCTCACACACTTCATACTCCGGTCACTGAGGGTGCAGGGCGCTGGGGGGGGGGCGCCCTGAGGCAGCAATAAAAACACCTTGGCTGGCAAAAATACCTCAATATATAGCCCCAGGGGCTATATATGAGGTAAATACCCCTGCCAGAAGTCCATAAAAAACGGGAGAATAGGCCGCGAAAAAGGGGCGGAGCCTATCTCCTCAGCACACTGGCGCCATTTTCCCTCACAGCTCCGTTGGAGGGAAGCTCCCTGGCTCTCCCCTGCAGTCTACAAGGGTTAAAAAAAGAGAGAGGGGGCACTAAATTTAGGCGCAGTATACATTATATATATAGATATAAAGCTATAGGGGACATAACTCAGTTAGTCCCTGCAGTATATAGCGCTCTGGTGTGTGCTGGCATACTCTCACTCTGTCCCCCCAAAGGGCTTTTGTGGGTCCTGTCCTCGTTTAGAGCATTCCCTGTGTGTCTGCGGTGTGTCGGTACGGCTGTGTCGACATGTTGAATGAGGAGGCTTATATGGTGACGGAACAGAGGCCGATATATGTGATGTCGCCCCCTGTGGGGCCGACACCAGAGTGGATAGAGAGGTAAAAGGTATTAACCGACAGTGTCAACTCCTTACATAAAAGGGTGGATGACGTAACAGCTGTGGGACAGCCGGCTTCGCAGCCCGCGCCTGCCCAGGCGTCTCAAAGGCCATCAGGGGCTCAAAAACGCCCGCTCTCTCAGATGGCAGACACAGATGTCGACACGGAGTCTGACTCCAGTGTCGACAAGGTGGAGACATATACACAATCCAATCCGTGACTTGATCCCGGCAATAAAAAATGTGTTATACATTTCTGACTTTAACCTCTATAAATGGGTTTTAGGTTTGGGGAGAAAAAAAACAGGCAGTGTTTTGTTCCCCCATCAGATGAATAAATGAAGTGTGTGAAAACCGTGGGTTCCCCCGTTAAGAAACTGGTAATTTATAAAAAGTTACTGATGGCGTACCCTTTCCCGCCAGGAGGATAAGTTACGCTGGGAGATATCCCCTAGGGTGGATAAGGCGCTCACACGTTTGTCAAAAAAAGGTGGCACTGCCGTCTTAGGATACGGCCACTTTAATAGGTACCTGTTGATAAAAAACAGGAGGCTATCCTGAAGTCTGTATTTACACACTCAGGTACTAGACTGAGACCTGCAGATAGTGCTGCTGCAGCATGGTTGGTGACCCTGTCAAACAGGGATAATAGTTGGCAAACATAAAAACATATTAAAGACGTTGTCTTATATATGGGGGATGCACAGAGGGATATTTTGCCGGCTGGCATCCAAAATAAATGTAATGTCCATTCTGTCAGGAGGGTATTAGAGACCTGTCACTGGACAGGTGATGCTGACTTAAAAAGCGCATAGAGAGCCTTATAAGGGTGAGGAATTATTTGGGGATGGTCTCTGGGACCTCGTATCCACAGCAACTGCTGGGAAGAAATAACTTTACCTCAGGTTTCCTCACAGAAAAAGGTACAGTCCTTTCGGCTTCAGAAAAGCAAGCGGGTCAAATGGCGCTTCCTTTCTGTACAGAGACAAGGGTAGAGGGGAAAAAGCTGCACCAGTCAGCCTGTTCCCAGAATCAAGATTCTTCCCCCGCCTCCTGTGAGTACACACCATGACGCGGGTGCTCCACAGGTGTAGCCAGGTACGGTGGGGGGCCGCCTCAAAAATTTCAGCAATTAGTGGGCTCGCTCACAGGTGGATCCCTGTTTCTTCCAAGTAGTATTTCAGGGGTACAAGCTGGAATTAGAGATGTCTCCCCCCAGCCGTTTCCTAAAATATGCCTTGCTGACAACTCCCTCAGGCAGGGAGGCTGTGCTAGAGGCAATTAATAAGCGGTATTCCCAGCAGGTAATACTCAAGGTGCCCCTACTTCAACAAGGACGGGGTTACTATTCCACACATAAAAAAATTCAAGTTCAAGATGGAATCGCTCAGGGCGGTTATTGCAAGCCTGGACGAGGGGGATTACATGGTATCCCGGGACATCAAGGATGCTTACCTGCATGTCCCCATTTACCATCCTCGCCAGGAGTACCTCAGATTTGTGGTACAGGATTACCATTACCAAGTCCAGACACTGCCGTTTGGACTGTACATGGCACCGAGGGTGTTTTATCAAGGTAATGGCCGAAATGATGATACTCCTTCAAAAAAAGGGAGTTGTAATTATCCCGTACTTGGACAATCTCGTTATAAGGGCGAGGTCCAAGGAGCAGTTGGTAGTCGGGGTAGCACTATTTTGGAAAGTGCTACAACAGCATAGGTGGATTCTAAACAGTCCAAAGTCACAGCTGGTTCCTATGACACGTCTACTGTTCCTGGGGATGGTTCTGGACATAAGCCAGAAATAGTGTTTTTCCCGGAGGAGAAAGCCAAGGAGTTGTCATCTCTAGTCAGAGACCTCCTGAAACCAAAATAGGTAGCGGTGCATCATTGCACGCGAGTCCTGGGAAAAATGGTAGCTTCTTACGAAGCAATCCCATTAGGCAGGTTCCATACAAGAACTTTTCAGAGGGACCTGTTGGACAAGTGGTCCGGATCGCATCTTCCGATGCATAGGCTGATAACCCTGTCTCCAAGGACCAGGGTATCTCTACTGTGGTGGCTGCAGAGTGCCCATCTTCAAGAGGGCCGCAGGTTCGGCATACAGGACTAGGTCCTAGTGACCATGGATTCCAGCCTTTGAGGCTGGGGGGCAGTCACATAGGGAAGAAACTTCCAGGGACTTTGGTCAAGTCAGGTTATTTCCCTACACATAAATATTCTGGATCTGAGGGCCATTTACAATGCCCTGAGGCCAGCAAGGCCTCTGCTTCAAAACCAGCCGGTACTGATCCAATCAGACAACATCACGGCAGT
This sequence comes from Pseudophryne corroboree, assembly GCF_028390025.1. NCBI lineage: Eukaryota > Metazoa > Chordata > Amphibia > Anura > Myobatrachidae > Pseudophryne > Pseudophryne corroboree. The sequence continues at coordinate 347,403,929 of NC_086453.1, forward strand.
CGCCCATGTAATCAACAGGGCGGCACAAAAAGCAGGATGGCGATGGCAGAAGCCACAAGGATTCTCCGATAGGCGGAAAATCATGTGTTAGCACTGTCAGCAGTGTTCATTCCCGGAGTGGACAACTGGGAAGCAGATCTATCTTCTCAACAGACACGACCTCCACCCGGGAGAATGGGGACTTCCTCCAAAAGTCTTCCAATAGGATTGTACACCATTGGGAAAGGCCACAGGTTGACATGATGGCGTCCCGCCTTAACAAAAAGCTATAAAAGATATTGCTCCAGGTCAAGGGACCCTCAGGCGATAGCTATGGACGCTCTGGTAACACCGTGGGTGTACCAGTCGGTTTAGGTGTTCTCCCCTCTGCCTCTCATACCAAAGGTACTGAGAATAATAAGAAGGCGAGGAGTAAGAACGATACTCGTGGATGGCCAAGAAGAGCTTGGTACCCAGAACTTCAAGAATTTATATCAGAGGACCCATGGCCTCTGCCACTCAGTCAGGACCTGCGGCAGCAGGGGCCCTGTCTGTTCCAAGACTTGCCGCGGCTGCGTTTGACGGCATGGCGGTTGAACGCCGGATCCTGAAGGAAAAGGGCATTCCGGAGGAAGTAATTCCTACGCTTACTAAAGCCAGGAAAGAGGCTACAGCAACTCATTATCACCGCATATGGCGAAAATATGTTGCATGGTGTGAGGCCGAAAGGGCCCCAACAGAGGAATTTTAACTAGGTCGATTTCTGCATTTCCTGCAAGCAGGAGTGACTATGGGCCTTAAATTGGGTTCCATTAAGGTACAGATCTCGGCTCTGTCGATTTTCTTTTAAAAAAAAAAAAAGAACTAGCTTCAGTACCTGAAGTTCAGACATTTATAAAAGGAGTGCTGCATAGTCAGCCCCCGTTTGTGCCTCCTGTGGCACCTTGGGATCTCAACGTGGTGTTGAGTTTTCTTAAAATCACATTGGTTTGAACCACTAAAAACCGTGGATCTGAAATATCTCACATGGAAGGTGGTTATGTTATTGGCCTTGGCTTCTGCCAGGCGAGTATCAGAATTGGCGGCTTTGTCTTGTAAAAGCCCTTATTTGATTTTCCATATGGATAGGGCAGAATTGAGGACTCGTCCCCAGTTTCTCCCTAAGGTGGTGTCAGCGTTTCACCTGAACCAGCCTATTGTGGTGCCTGCGGCTACTAAGGATTTGGAGGACTCCAAGTTGCTAGACGTTGTCAGGGCCCTGAAAATATATGTTTCCAGGACGGCTGGAGTCAGAAAATCTGACTCGCTGTTTATCCTATATGCACCCAACAAGGTGGGTGCTCCTGCTTCTAAGCAGACTATTGCTCGTTGGATTTGTAGTACAATTCAGCTTGCACATACTGTGGCAGGCCTGCCACAGCCAAAATCTGTCAATGCCCATTCCACAAGGAAGGTGGGCTCATCTTGGGCGGCTGCCCGAGGGGTCTCGGCTTTACAACTTTGCCGAGCAGCTACTTGGTCAGGGGCAAACACGTTTGCAAAATTCTACAAATTTGATACCCTGGCTGAGGAGGACCTGGAGTTCTCTCATTCGGTGCTGCAGAGTCATCCGCACTCTCCCGCCCGTTTGGGAGCTTTGGTATAATCCCCATGGTCCTTACGGAGTTCCCAGCATCCACTAGGACGTTAGAGAAAATAAGAATTTACTCACCGGTAATTCTATTTCTCGTAGTCCGTAGTGGATGCTGGGCGCCCATCCCAAGTGCGGTTTATCTGCATTACTTGTACATAGTTATTGTTAACTAAATCGGGTTATTGTTGAGCCATCTGTTGAGAGGCTCTATTGTTTCATACTGTTAACTGTGTTTCATATCACGAGTTGTACGGTGTGATTGGTGTGGCTGGTATGAGTCTTACCCGGGATTCAAAATCCTTCCTTATTGTGTACGCTCGTCCGGGCACAGTACCTAACTGAGGCTTGGAGGAGGGTCATAGTGGGAGGAGCCAGTGCACACCAGGTAGTCTAAGATCTTTCTAGAGTGCCCAGCCTCCTTCGGAGCCCGCTATTCCCCATGGTCCTTACGGAGTTCCCAGCATCCACTACGGACTACGAGAAATAGAATTACCGGTGAGTAAATTCTTATTATGTCCCTAATAGCTGCTTTTCAATATAATATACTGTATACAGTGCCAATTTTAATGCCCCCCCTCTCTTTTCCCTCTTACTGTACTGTAGAATTGCAGGGAAGAGCCAGGGAGCTTCCTTCCAGCCGAGCTGTGAGGGAAAAATGGCGCCAGTGTGCTGAGGAGATAGGCTCCGCCCCTTTTTCGCGGCGTATTCTCTCGCTTTTTATGGGATTCTGGCAGGGGTATTTACCTCATATATAGCCCCAGGGGCTATATATTGAGGTATTTTAGCCAGCCAAGGTGTTTTTATTGCTGCCTCAGGGCGCCCCCCCCCAGCGCCCTGCACCCTCAGTGACCGGAGTGTGAAGTGTGTATGAGGAGCAATGGCGCACAGCTGCAGTGCTGTGCGCTACCTTGGTGAAGACAGGATGTCTTCATGCCGCCGATTTTCCGGACCATCTTCTTGCTTCTGGCTCTGTAAGGGGGACGGCGGCGCGGCTCCGGGACCGAACATCAAGGCTGGGCCTGCGGTCGATCCCTCTGGAGCTAATGGTGTCCAGTAGCCTAAGAAGCCCAATCCGGCTGCAAGCAGGCGAGTTCGCTTCTTCTCCCCTTAGTCCCTCGCTGCAGTGAGCCTGTTGCCAGCAGGTCTCACTGAAAATAACAAATTCTAAGACTATAACTTTTTAAGAGCTCAGGAGAGCCCCTAGTGTGCATCCAACCTCGGCCGGGCACGAAATCTAACTGAGGCTTGGAGGAGGGTCATAGTGGGAGGAGCCAGTGCACACCAGGTAGTCTAAGATCTTTCTAGAGTGCCCAGCCTCCTTCGGAGCCCGCTATTCCCCATGGTCCTTACGGAGTTCCCAGCATCCACTAGGACGTCAGAGAAAATAATTATTATTTTTTTTAGCTGCAGGAGTATTATTAATGGCTGTCTAGCGTCCTCTGCAGCCTGCCGTCTTCCTGGTGGCACTTGTAAATGCAATAAAAGTTTACTTTATTTTAATTATAGTACATATATATCCATGTGCATACATAGATATACACATGTATATACATACATATAAACACACACACACACATATGATATATATATACACATGTGTATATATACGTGTTCTGTATGTGTGTATTAGGGATGTGCACTTGAAATTTTTCGGGTTTTGTGTTTTGGTTTTGGGTTCGGTTCCGCGGCCGTGTTTTGGGTTCGACAGCGTTTTGGCAAAACCTCACCGAATTTTTTTTGTCGGATTCGGGTGTGTTTTGGATTCGGGTGTTTTTTTCAAAAAACCCTAAAAAACAGCTTAAATCATAGAATTTGGGGGTCATTTTGATCCCAAAGTATTATTAACCTCAAAAACCATAATTTCCACTCATTTTCAGTCTATTCTGAATACCTCACAATATTATTTTTAGTCCTAAAATTTGCACCGAGGTCGCTGGATGACTAAGCTAAGCGACCCTAGTGGCCGACACAAACACCTGGCCCATCTAGGAGTGGCACTGCAGTGTCACGCAGGATGGCCCTTTCAAAAAACACTCCCCAAACAGCACATGACGCAAAGAAGAAAAAAAGAGGCGCAATGAGGTAGCTGTGTGAGTAAGATAAGCGACCCTAGTGGCCGACACAAACACCTGGCCCATCTAGGAGTGGCACTGCAGTGTCACGCAGGATGGCCCTTCCAAAAAACACTCCCCAAACAGCACATGACGCAAAGAAGAAAAAAAGAGGCGCAATGAGGTAGCTGTGTGAGTAAGATAAGCGACCCTAGTGGCCGACACAAACACCTGGCCCATCTAGGAGTGGCACTGCAGTGTCACGCAGGATGGCCCTTCCAAAAAACACTCCCCAAACAGCACATGACGCAAATAAAAATGAAAGAAAAAAGAGGTGCAAGATGGAATTGTCCTTGGGCCCTCCCACCCACCCTTATGTTGTATAAACAGGACATGCACACTTTAACCAACCCATCATTTCAGTGACAGGGTCTGCCACACGACTGTGACTGAAATGACGGGTTGGTTTGGACCCCCACCGAAAAAGAAGCAATTAATCTCTCCTTGCACAAACTGGCTCTACAGAGGCAAGATGTCCACCTCATCATCATCCTCCGATATATCACCGTGTACATCCCGCTCCTCACAGATTATCAATTCGTCCCCACTGGAATCCACCATCTCAGCTCCCTGTGTACTTTGTGGAGGCAATTGCTGCTGGTCAATGTCTCCACGGAGGAATTGATTATAATTCATTTTAATGAACATCATCTTCTCCACATTTTCTGGAAGTAACCTCGTACGCAGATTGCTGACAAGGTGAGCGGCGGCACTAAACACTCTTTCGGAGTACACACTTGTGGGAGGGCAACTTAGGTAGAATAAAGCCAGTTTGTGCAAGGGCCTCCAAATTGCCTCTTTTTCCTGCCAGTATAAGTACGGACTGTCTGACGTGCCTACTTGGATGCGGTCACTCATATAATCCTCCACCATTCTTTCAATGGTGAGAGAATCATATGCAGTGACAGTAGACGACATGTCCGTAATCGTTGTCAGGTCCTTCAGTCCGGACCAGATGTCAGCATCAGCAGTCGCTCCAGACTGCCCTGCATCACCGCCAGCGGGTGGGCTCGGAATTCTGAGCCTTTTCCTCGCACCCCCAGTTGCGGGAGAATGTGAAGGAGGAGATGTTGACAGGTCGCGTTCCGCTTGACTTGACAATTTTGTCACCAGCAGGTCTTTGAACCCCAGCAGACTTGTGTCTGCCGGAAAGAGATCCAAGGTAGGTTTTAAATCTAGGATCGAGCACGGTGGCCAAAATGTAGTGCTCTGATTTCAACAGATTGACCACCCGTGAATCCTTGTTAAGCGAATTAAGGGCTCCATCCACAAGTCCCACATGCCTAGCGGAATCGCTCCCTTTTAGCTCCTCCTTCAATGCCTCCAGCTTCTTCTGCAAAAGCCTGATGAGGGGAATGACCTGACTCAGGCTGGCAGTGTCTGAACTGACTTCACGTGTGGCAAGTTCAAAAGGTTGCAGAACCTTGCACAACGTTGAAATCATTCTCCACTGCGCTTGAGACAGGTACATTCCACCTCCTATATCGTGCTCAATTGTATAGGCTTGAATGGCCTTTTGCTGCTCCTCCAACCTCTGAAGCATATAGAGGGTTGAATTCCACCTCGTTACCACTTCTTGCTTCAGATGATGGCAGGGCAGGTTCAGGCGTTTTTGGTGGTGCTCCAGTCTTCTGTACGTGGTGCCTGTACGCCGAAAGTGTCCCGCAATTCTTCTGGCCACCGACAGCATCTCTTGCACGCCCCTGTCGTTTTTTTAAAAATTCTGCACCACCAAATTCAAGGTATGTGCAAAACATGGGACGTGATGGAATTTGCCCATATTTAATGCACACACAATATTGCTGGCGTTGTCCGATGCCACAAATCCACAGGAGAGTCCAATTGGGGTAAGCCATTCCGCGATGATCTTCCTCAGTTGCCGTAAGAGGTTTTCAGCTGTGTGCGTATTCTGGAAACCGGTGATACAAAGCGTAGCCTGCCTAGGAAAGAGTTGGCGTTTGCGAGATGCTGCTACTGGTGCCGCCGCTGCTGTTCTTGCGGCGGGAGTCCATACATCTACCCAGTGGGCTGTCACAGTCATATAGTCCTGACCCTGCCCTGCTCCACTTGTCCGTGGTTAAGTGGACATTGGGTACAACTGCATTTTTTAGGACACTGGTGAGTCTTTTTCTGACGTCCGTGTACATTCTCGGTATCGCCTGCCTAGAGAAGTGGAACCTAGATGGTATTTGGTAACGGGGGCACACTGCCTCAAGAAATTGTCTAGTTCCCTGTGAACTAACGGCGGATACCGGACGCACGTCTAACACCAACATAGTTGTCAAGGCCTCAGTTATCCGCTTTGCAACAGGATGACTGCTGTGATATTTCATCTTCCTCGCAAAGGACTGTTGGACAGTCAATTGCTTGGTGGAAGTAGTAAAAGTGGGCTTACGACTTCCCCTCTGGGATGACCATCGACTCCCAGCAGCAACAACAGCAGCGCCAGCAGCAGTAGGCGTTACACGCAAGGATGCATCGGAGGAATCCCAGGCAGGAGAGGACTCGTCAGAATTGCCAGTGACATGGCCTGCAGGACTATTGGCATTCCTGGGGAAGGAGGAAATTGACACTGAGGGAGTTGGTGGGGTGGTTTGCGTGAGCTTGGTTACAAGAGGAAGGGATTTACTGGTCAGTGGACTGCTTCCGCTGTCGCCCAAAGTTTTTGAACTTGTCACTGACTTATTATGAATGCGCTGCAGGTGACGTATAAGGGAGGATGTTCCGAGGTGGTTAACGTCCTTACCCCTACTTATTACAGCTTGACAAAGGCAACACACGGCTTGACAAATGTTGTCCGCATTTCTGGTGAAATACTTCCACACCGAAGAGCTGATTTTTTTTGGTATTTTCACCAGGCATGTCAACGGCCCTATTCCTCCCACGGACAACAGGTGTCTCCCCGGGTGCCTGACTTAAACAAACCACCTCACCATCAGAATCCTCCTTGTCAATTTCCTCCCCAGCGCCAGCAACACCCATATCCTCCTCATCCTGGTGTACTTCAACACTGACATCTTCAATCTGACTATCAGGAACTGGACTGCGGGTGCTCCTTCCAGCACTTGCAGGGGGCGTGCAAATGGTGGAAGGCGCATGCTCTTCACGTCCAGTGTTGGGAAGGTCAGGCATCGCAACCGACACAATTGGACTCTCCTTGTGGATTTGGGATTTCGAAGAACGCACAGTTCTTTGCGGTGCTTTTGCCAGCTTGAGTCTTTTCAGTTTTCTAGCGAGAGGCTGAGTGCTTCCATCCTCATGTGAAGCTGAACCACTAGCCATGAACATAGGCCAGGGCCTCAGCCGTTCCTTGCCACTCCGTGTGGTAAATGGCATATTGGCAAGTTTACGCTTCTCCTCCGACAATTTTATTTTAGATTTGAGTCCTTTTTTTACTGATATTTGGTGTTTTGGATTTTACATGCTCTGTACTATGACATTGGGCATCGGCCTTGGCAGACGACGTTGCTGGCATTTCATCGTCTCGGCCATGACTTAGTGGCAGCAGCTTCAGCACGAGGTGGAAGTGGATCTTGATCTTTCCCTAATTTTGGAACCTCAACATTTTTGTTCTCCATATTTTAATAGGCACAACTAAAAGGCACCTCAGGTAAACAATGGAGATGGATGGATACTAGTATATGGATGGACGAGCGACTGCCGACACAGAGGTAGCTACAGCCGTGGACTACCGTACTGTGTCTGCTGCTAATATAGACTGGATGATAATGAGATGAAATCAATATATATATATATATATATATATATATATATATATAATATCACTAGTACTGCAGCCGGACAGGTATATATATTGCAGCACCGCAGACTGCTACAGTAAGCTACTATAGTAGTATGTATAAAGAAAGAAAAAAAAAAAAAACCACGGGTAGGTGGTATACAATATTATATATATATTATATACAAATATATATATATATATATATATATATATATATATATATATATATATATATATATATATATATATTATATATATATATATATATATATATATTAAACTGGTGGTGACTGGTGGTCAGGTCACTGGTCACACTATCAGCAACTTGCAAGTAGTACTCCTAAGCAGACAATCACAATATATATTATACTGGTGGTCAGTGTGGTCACAATGGCAGTGTGGCACTCTGGCAGCAAAAGTGTGCACTGTACGTTATATGTACTCCTGAGTCCTGCTCTCAGACTCTAACTGCTCCCCACTGTCAGTGTCTCCCCCACAAGTCAGATAATATACAGTCACACTATCTATCACTTCAGCAAGTAACTAGTACTCCTCCTAATGCTCCCCAAAATTACTACTGTGTCTCTCTCTACTGTCTCACTCTCTTCTCTATAAACGGAGAGGACGCCAGCCACGTCCTCTCCCTATGAATCTCAATGCACGTGTGAAAATGGCGGCGACGCGCGGCTCCTTATATAGAATCCGAGTCTCGCGATAGAATCCGAGCCTCGCGAGAATCCGACAGCGGGATGATGACGTTCGGGCGCGCTCGGGTTAACCGAGCAAGGCTGGAAGATCCGAGTCGCTCGGCCCCGTGTAAAAAAACATGAAGTTCGGGCGGGTTCGGATTCCGAGGAACCGAACCCGCTCATCCCTAGTATATATGTATTCATGTTTAATATGCCATGTATATGTGTACATGTATGTGTGCATATATATATATATATATATATATATATATATATATATATATATATATATATATATATATATATATACACACACACACACATACATACATACACTAGTTTTACGGACCCAGCATATACTGGGTCACCTCAGTCCCCACCCCCGTGATTGGCTCCACCCAGTTCTGGAAACCCCCCCATGCAAATCCTGCGTTTGCCACTGACAAAGGGCGTGCGATGGTTAAGGGGTTGTAGCTCCTTGCAATGGTGTGAACAGCGCACGCAGGGCCTGATGAATCACCTAGTAGGTGCTGTGGTTGGGGGAGTGGCGGGTCTGGGGGAGGGCTGGTTGCGTGGGTGGGGGGATGGGCTGGTGTGGTGGTAGGCGGGTGCCACGGGTGGGGGTCTGGAGCCACTGCGGGTGGGGGAGGGGCAGGTGCGGTGGGTGGGGGAGGGGTGGGTGCTGCGGGTGGGGGAGGGGGTCCTGAGCCACCATGGGTGGTGGAGGGGGGGGGTGTGGGTGCCACGGATGGGGCCCAGAGATACTGCAAGTTGGGGAGGGGCGGGTAATGCTTTGCCTGCTTCTCCTCCTGGAAGCAGCTAGGCTGCTGTCCTCCCTTTGGCAGTGGCTCTCCCGGAGACTCGCACAGCAGCCAGTCACTATTGTTAGCGCTGGTGTCCCAATGCGCCGCATTACAGGAAGAAGATGCACTCAATAAACGACAGCTCCCAGCAGGCCTTAGCGCCGGAATGCTTTGGCGCTAAAGGCTGCTGGGAGCTGTAGTTTATTTAGTGCGTCTACTTCCCTGTAATGCGGCGTGTTGGGACACCAGCGCTAACAATAGTGACTGCCTGGCAGAACTGACTGACTTGCTGAATCCATGTAAAAGGTGAGTGTGCAGTGTCAGTGACACTACACACCAACTGCACTGCACTGTCACCTTTTACATTGATTCAGCGTCCAGACATTACCCTTTATGATATCACCCACTCTATCCATTACATTAGCCATCTCAGGGCTTCCAGGCCGGCCGCTCAGGTGTCGTGTTGCGGATTTAGGGCCTCTGGGCGCGGCTGTGGCGGGGAGGCACTTCTGAGACATCACGTGCAGAGGAGGCTCTGGGGCTCAGAGTATGCAGCGCAGGGACGGCTATGAAAGCCTTCCGCTGCGCCGCTTTCATACACATCTATGCCGGTGGCCACAGCAGCTTTTCTTCCACGTGCGTCGCGGCTGGGGAGTGGGGATTGTTGATGCCGGAGGGGGCAGGTGGACTGGCAGCAGGACATAGGTGGTCATTCCGACCTGATCGTAGTTGTGCTAAATTTAGGACAGCTATGATCACTTACACTGACATGCGGGGGGACGCCCAGCACAGGGCTATCCCGCCCTGCATGTCAGGCCGGCCCCCCACCCCCCGCACAAGTACAAAAGCATCGCACAGCCGTGTTGGCCGGACCGCGCCCACAAAACCGTGGCCGCATGCCGCACCCTCCCACCCACTCAGCAACCGCCTCTGCCTGAGGTAGAGGCGATCGCTAGGCAACAGCCATGTGCCGGCGCATGCGCAGTTCTGACCTGATCGCTACACTGCGATGAACTGCAGCGAGCGATCAGGTCAGAATGACCCCCATAGGATGCTGCAGTAAAAGGGTTTTTCCCCCCTATCTACAGCGCAGAGACTTGCAGCAGATGCAGTGGCGTACCCTCCAGCTGCACCTTTTTGGCAGGTACAGGACCTTTTTTATGGTCTGTACTGATTTATGGCTCTCCAAACTTCCATGGAAAGTATAAAAAAGGGGCGTGGCCAATCCACTGTACCCGTGAGCACGCCCCTTTTCGAATTTGTCCCGATTTTTATGTGTCAGTTGTTGGAGGGTGTGTTGCTGCAGATGCAGTGGGTCTATTTTGGGGTGTGGGCCTGGAGCTGCAGCTCCATCAGTCCCACTGTTAATCCTGCTCTAGGGAATACACAGCAGCCAAAGAGTAGAGCCTCCCATTGGATGTAACCTGTGTGGGAGGGCATTTCTCGCCCAATCAGCTGTGGACTGGGTGTGATAGATCTGCTGCTAACCCAATGAGAGCTCCTAGCCACGCCCAGCGTTATACACACAGTCACAGAGTCACAGATCTGGGCAATTATATAGGAGATAAATACCAGTAGTGGTGGAAAGAAGACTATGGTCACATTAAAGAAAGAAACCACCGTCGTATTATAGTATGCACCACAGGTTCTCAAACTCGGTCCTCAGGACCCCACACAGTGCATGTTTTGCAGGTATCCCAGCAGGTGCACAGGTGTATTTATTACTCACTGACACATTTTAAAAGGTCCACAGGTAGAGCTAATTATTTCACCTGTGACTCTGTGAGGAAACCTGGAAAACATGCACTGTGTGGGGTCCTGAGGACTGAGTTTGAGAACCTGTGGTTTACACTGTATGTCCTAGTACCATATCCCATTTGTTGTAATGGGTTCCGGTCTGAAGATCGACAGTGTCTAGGTCGACAATGTTTAGGTCGACAGGGTTTGAAGGTCGACAGGTCAAAAGGTCGACATGAGTTTAAAAAAAAATCTTTAAAAAAAAACAACTTTTTCATACTTAACGATCCACGCTGATTACGATTGGAAACGGTAACCTGTGCCAAGCGCAGCGGTAGTGTAGCTACTTGATAACACTGTAGTGCAGGACAGAGCCGGATTAAGGGGGGGGTCCCGGGGATACGTACCCCGGGCCCCCCTTTCCAAAAGGGCCCCCTGCCACACCACAGATCGGATCTTTCTTCAATCCGATCTGCGGTGCTGCGCTCACGAGCCCTGGCTCCCCGCTGCCCTCTCCCTCCTGCTCCTTCAGTTCAGCGTGCGGCGCACCAATGACGGAGCCGCATGCTTGCTGAGCCGGACAGCAATTGGACAACTGAGCCGTCGCTCAGCTGCGCTGACTACAGCTCTAAGAAGAGTGCTCTAACAGGTGTAGTCAGGGCAGCTGAGCGACGGCTCAGCTGTCCAATTGCTGTACGGCTCAGCAAGCCTGCAGCTCAGTCATTGGCGCGCCGCATGCTGAACTGAAGGAGGAGGGATTCTTAGCGATATATATATATATATATATATATATATATATATATATATATATATATATATATATATATATATATATATATATATATATATTATTATTATTTTTTTTTGTTTTTTAGTCCATGGGGGCCCCCCTGCTCTTTAGTACCCCAGGCCTCCCGGGGCCTTAATCCGGCTCTGGTGCAGGAGATGTTGGAGATATCTTCTGCTTTAAGTACAAAATCAGTTTCCAGAGCCACCACCATAGTTTTCTAGGGGGTCAGCGAAATGCAGCAATTTAGCAGCTCGCAAAAAAACTCTCACTGGAGACACTGTCCCGCACTAGTTTAATGATACACTTTCCTGTTATCTACACTCCATTCTATATCACATACAGTAGGTACGCATCCAGCATGCTCCTATAAGTGCCCCAACAGGTTTTGTGCTTAAATTTTGCCTTTCCCCACATGGATGTAGATTGACCTATGTTCGTAGTTACAAAGTTCAGTGAATAACAGAAGGACAGATAACAGCAGTGTTGGTTACATATCAGGAGGCAGTGGGCAAAAACGGTCAAGGTGGCTACACATAACAGGAGGCAGCAGGCAGATAACGGCAGCATTTGTCACATAACAGGAGGCAGCAGGCAGATAACGGCAGACGCAGCCACATAACGGCAGATGCGGGTAAACATAATAAGAGGCAGCGTGCACGCAGCGGGCAGATAATGGCAGCGTCTGTCACATAACAGGGGGCAGTGGGCAGATAACGGCAGAGGTGGCCACAACAGGAGGCAACAGGTAGATAACGGCGGTGTTGGGACATAAGAGGCTGCGGGCAGGCACATAACAGGAGGCAGCAGGCAGATAATGACAGGAGCAGGAACATAACAGGAGGCAGCGGGCAGATAATGGCAGGGGCAGGCACATAACAGGAGGCAGCGGGCAGATAATGGCAGGGGCAGGCACATAACAGGAGGTAGCAGGCAGACAACGGCGGCCTCGGGCACATAACAAGAGGCAGCGGGCAGGCACGTAAAAGGAGGTAGCAGGCAGATAATGGCAGGGGCATGCACATAACAGGAGGCAACAGGCAGATAATGGCAGGGGCGGGCACATAACAGGAGGCAGAGGGCACATAATGGCAGGGGCAGGCACATAACAGGAAGCAGCAGGCAGATAATGGTAGGGGCAGGCACATAACAGGAGTCAGTAGACAGATAACGTCGGCGTCGGGCAAATAACAGGAGGCAGCGGGCAGATAATGGCAGGGGCGGGCACAAAACAAGAGGCAGCAGGCAGGCACAGGAGGCAGCATGCAGATAACGGCAGGGGCATAACAGGAGTCAGTAGACAGATAACATCGGCGTTGGGCACATAACAGGAGTCAGTAGGCAGATAACGTCGGCGTCGGGCACAAAACAAGAGGCAGCGGGCAGATAATGGCAGGGGCAGGCACATAACAGGAGGCAGCGGGCAGATAATGGCAGGGGCAGGCACATAACAGGAGGCAGCGGGCATATAATGGCAGGGGTGGGCACAAAACAAGAGGCAGCGGGCAGGCACATAACAGGAGGCAGCGGGCAGATAATGGCAGGGGCGGGCACATAACAGGAGGCAGCAGGCAGTGGCGGGCATATAACAGGGAAGATAAAATAGCGGGCAGATTACAAGAAAGATCCTAAATGTGTCCTTTAAAGACAGGTCTTGTGATAGTAAGTACCTTACCCCATCAGTTGGGAATGGATTTATGAAATTGATAAATGGACAATACTCTGTAAGGACCTGGTCATTGTGTTTAGTTTGTGAAAAGGTTGAAAAGGGCCCCATACACTAACGTGACATGTCCGACCGTCACGTCGCAGGCGATCACACCGGCAGCCTCCCAGGCGGCAGGATCGGCCAAGATACATCGTATGCTGGCATTTTGCATATGATGTATCTTGGGTGATCCCAGCCATGCCTGCGGGATCGGACATGATCGTTAGTGCAGCACGGTCAATCTAGAGCACAGGTTCTCAAACTCGGTCCTCAGGACCCCACACAGTGCATGTTTTGCAGGTCTCCTCACAGAATCGCAAGTGAAATAATTAGCTCCACCTGTGCACCTTTTAAAATGTGTCAGTGAGTAATGAATACACCTGTGCACCTGCTGGGTTACCTGCAAAACATGCACTGTGTGGGGTCCTGAGGACCGAGTTTGAGAACCACTGATCTAGAGAATCCGATCCGATGCTCACGGGAACGCGCATCGGATCGGAAACACCTCCAAAGTGCCCGATTTCATCTAATATATCGGGCATTATCGTTCTAGTGCAGTGATAGCTAACCTTGACACTCCAGCTGTTGTTGAACTACACATCCCAGCATGCCCTGCTACAGTTTTGCTATTTGGCCATGCTAAAACTGATGCAGGGCATGCTGGGATGTATAGTTCAACAACAGCTGGAGTGTCAAGGTTAGCCATCACTGTTCTAGTGTATGGGGCCCTTAAGAGATGTCAGACTGTTGTGTAGCGCACACATGGGCCAGATGTACTAAGCCTGAAAAGTTATAAATATCACAGTGATAAAGTACCAGCCAATCGGCTCCTAACTGTCATTTTTCAAACACAGCCTGTAATATGGCAGTTAGGAGCTGATTGGCTGGTGCTTTATCACAGTGATATTTATCACTTTTCAGGCTTAGTACATCTCCCCCAAAAATGTCTGCTGATAGCAATTCTTTATTCATCTAAGTAAATAACGTGGAAAGGATTTACATGGAAATGTGGCAGCGCATGGCACGTAGCTTCTTATTGACTTTCCCAATAAACTGTTGTGACACTCAGAGTAGGGTAAAATATAATTATTTCCGTGTCAGCCAGTTACTGCGGCACACATATGGAATACACAGACTGCTGCCTAATTGTACAGCACTTGTAGAGACGAGTAAATCTGAAGTCATTATAATGCTACAATGCAGACGGATGAATTCATGTGTGTGCTTTTAAATGGCTGTCCATGAGCACACATCGATGACATGCACAAATATATTATTTTCCGGCTTAGTTCCACTGTAAAAAACATCCATAAACCCACATAATTAGCTCCTCATTTCCAGCGTGCACCGACTGCGACACGTCTTTCACCTCACACAAGCCAGGGATACGCAGCGCGGCCCCTTCAGAGAAATAATAGTCCTTTCAAGGTGCTGACAGAAGGGGGCGTATAAGTAGCTGCACACGCTAATACATGGCCCCTACTTTACAGCAGTTAAAAGTTGAGAACAAGGGGGTACACACACACACACTAATATATATATATATATATATATATATATATATATATATATATATATATATATATATATATATATATATATTTCCCTTTAAACCAGGAGACACTAATGAATTACACAGGTTCCGTGGCTGGCTGTCATCAAGCCTGCATTTCACCTGGTTTTAATCAGCCACAGAACCTGTGTAATTCATGAGTGTCTACCGATTTAAAGGTATAACATGGTAAACTTCTGTATTTATGCATACTGTACACACACGCACGCGCACACAACACAATGTGACAGGTCAGAAAGGTGAGGCAAGTTGATGTGAGGCTAGAAGCATCACCATTTTGGGATTTGTAGTCCCACAGCTAGTGGAAAGCCTCACTTTGTCCCATATGAGTCAGTACATTGCAGCCAGTGGTATTCTCAGTAAAATGAGTGTTATTTGGGCATCTCACCCAGTCAGCAGTTACAGCACGCCTGGGAAGGGTCAGCTAGAGCAGCAGGTAGACATTTGCATGTGAGGAGCCTCCTCCAGGGAAGCTGAGAGTGATTAATATGCCACGCACCTCATTACTGGGGATCTCCCAGCAGAGCAGATGCCAGGCTGTGACTGCAGGCAAAGGGCCAGCTTCCATTGTATGGCAGCTATTTACCACAGCACACCCCCTCTCTGTGCCAATGCAATAGTAACATCACACACAACAATGTATCCCACTCACCTCAGCGCAGGACTGCTCCCACACACAGCTCAAAGCTTCACTACTACCCGGACACTGGATAAGAGTCATGTCAGTCAGGTCACTACAGCCCGCCCACTTCCCAGTCTTCCAGGTCTCACAGGTGAGTGAGGTGACTAATCACTGCAACGCCCCACACAGTGCTGCCTCCATTTCTGTGCAGTGTGGACTGGCACCTGCAATCCTGATGGAGTAATCAGAAAACAGATTTATGCCCAGATTTATCAAGCCTTGGAGAGTGATAAATTGCACGGTTATAAAAAAAAAGTACCAACCAGTCAGCTCCTGTCACGTTACAGGCAGTGTTTGAAAAATGACAGTTAGGAGCTGATTGGCTGGCACTTTATCATCGTACAATTTATCACTCTACAAGGCTTGATAAATCTGGGCATTAGTTTGTGGCTAATTTAACTCCTCAGCGATATCTCCTGCTGTCCCCTTGTTAGCAATCGAAAAAATCTGACCCCATAGCAATGGGGACTGCGAACATGTCCAATTTAATAAGCTCCAAAAAGCTTGGCCCAATAGTTACGCAATATTTAGGTGTGGTATTGAAGGTCGACCACACTTAGTTCGACAGTGTCTCCACTATTGGTCGACAGTAACTAGGTCGACAGGGTCCCTAGGTCTAAAAGTCGACATGGCTTTTTAAATCTTTTATTCTGTAGATTTCGCCGTACAATGACCGGGAAACACAATTAGTGCACCGTGTCCCCTCGTATGGCGAGCGTAGCTCACCGTGCTTCAGGTTACCATTCCCAATCGTACTCCAAGTGGATAGTAAATTATGAAAAAGTAAAAAAAAAAATATTAGGATTTTAATTACCTACCGGTAATTCCTTTTCTTGTAATCCATAGAGGATGCTGGGGTCCATATTAGTACCATGGGGTATAGACAGGTCCACCAGGAGCCATTGGCACTTTAAGAGTTTAATAGTGTGGGCTGGCTCCTCCCTCTATGCCCCTCCTACCAGACTCGGACAACTTCGAGAGACGGCTTACACAGATAGTGACGAGATTCACACCAGCTCACACAAACAAGGCAAACCAAGCTAACTAGCCTGAAACATCAGCAACGGCTGAAAAACATTACTTAACCAAGTAACAAGGCAGTACTTAACTAAGAACAAAGCCGTACTGAACCAGGTAACCACTGCAGGAAAATCAAGCGCTGGGCGGGCGCCCAGCATCCTCTACGGACTACGAGAAAAGGATTTACCGGTAGATAACTAAAATCCTATTTTCTCTTACGTCCTAGAGGATGCTGGGGACCATATTAGTACCATGGGGATGTACCAAAGCTCCCAGAACGGGAGGGAGAGCGCGGAGGCACCTGCAGAACTGATTGACCAAACTTTAGGTCCTCAGAGGCCAAAGTATCGAACTTGCAGAACTTAGCAAATGTGTTCGACCCAGACCAAGTAGCTGCTCGGCAAAGCTGTAAAGCCGAAACACCCCGGGCAGCCACCCAGGAAGAACCCACCTTACAAGTAGAGTGGGATTTAACAGATCTTGGACACGGCTATCCTGCCGTAGAATACGCATGCTGGATAGTTAACCTGATCCAGCGAGAGATCGTCTGCTTAGAAGCAGGACACCCAGTTTTCTTGACGGAATTGAGGAGTCAGTAGCAACTGACACCACAATAGGTTGGTTGATATGAAAAGCCGACACAACCATTGGAAGGAACTGCTGACGCGTCCTGAGTTCAGCTCTATCTTCATGGAAGATCAAGTAGGGACTTTTGCAAGACAAAGCCCCCAACTCCGACACATGTCTAGCAGAAGCTAAGGCCAACAAAGTGACAGCCTTTCACGTGAGAAACTTGACCTCAACCTCCTGTAGAGGCTCAAACCAATACGATTAGAGGAATTGCAACACCGTGTTAAGATCCGCCAGCACCGTAGGTGGCACAAAGAGAGGCTGGATGTGCAGAACCCCTTTCAAAAAAGTCTGAACCTCAGGGAGGGCAGCCAATTGTTTCTGGAAGAAAATGGATAAGGCCGAAATCTGGACCTTTACGGATCCCAACCTCAGGCCCATATCCACACCTGCTTGCAGGAAGAGGAGAAACCGTCCCAGTTGAAACTCCACCGTAGGAAACTTCTTGGATTCACACCAAGATACATACTTTTTCCAAATGCGATGGTAATATTTAGACGTTACTCCTTTCCTAGCCTGTATCAGGGTAGGAATGACTTTGTTCGGAATGCCCTTCCGAGCTAATATCTGGCGTTCAACCTCCATGCCGTCAAATGTAGCCGCGAAGTCTTGATAAGCGAACGGCCCCTACTGCTGGAAGAGGCCTTGGATCTTCCAGCAGTAGATCCAGAAGATCCGCGTACTAAGCCCTTCTTGGCCAGTCCGGAGCAATGAGGATTGCCTGAACTCTTGTTCCCCTTATGAGCTTTAGAATCCTTGGTATGAGTGGAAGTGGAGGAAACACGTACACCGACTGGAACACCCACAGAGACACCAGAGCGTCCACCGCCACTGCTTGCGGGTCCCTTGACCTGGAACAATACCTCTGAAGCTTCTTTTTGAGGAAGGAGGCCATCATGTCTATTTGAGGAACCCCCCAAACATTTGTCACCTCCGTGAACACCTCTGGATGGAGGCCCCACTCTCCTGGATGGAGATCGTGTCTGCTGAGGAAGTCCGCTTCCCAGTTGTCCACTCCCGGAATGAAGATTGCTGACAGCACCAACGCATGTTTTTCTGCCCAGAGGAGGACTCTTGTTACCTCTGACATTGCAGCTCTGCGCTTCGTTCTGCCCTGTTGGTTTATGTAGGCCACCGTCGTTACATTGTCTGACTGCACTTGAATGGCTCGATCTCGCAGAAGATGAGCCGCTTGGAGAAGACCGTTGTAGACGGCTCTTAGTACCAGAATGTTTATTGGAAGACTGGATTCCAGGCTTGACCACCTTCCTTAGAAGGTTTCCCCTTGAGTGACTGCGCCCCAACCCCGGAGACTTGCATCCGTGGTTAGAAGGATCCAGTTCTGAATCACGAACCTGCGACCCTCCAGAAGGTGAGGCATTTGCAGCCACCAGAGGAGTGAAATCCTTGCTTTCGGCAACAAACGTATCCTCTGGTGCATGTGTAGGTGAGCTCCCGAGCACTTGTCTAGGGGATCCATTTGGAAGGACCGAGCATGAAATCTTCCATACTGTAGAGCCTCGTAGGAGGCCACCATCTTCCCCAGAAGGCGAATGCACTGATGAACCAATACCCGGGCTGGCTTCAGGACATCCCGGACCATTGTTTGAATCACCAACGCTTTCTCCTCCGGTAGAAACACCCTCTGCACCTCTGTGTTGAGGATCATCCCCAGAAAAGACAATCTCCTTGTCGGCTCCAAATGTGACTTTGGAAGGTTCAGGACCCAACCGTGTTTCCTGAGCAGATGAGTCGTGAGAGTAATGGACTGCAACAACGTCTCTCTGGACAATGCCTTTATCAGCAGATCGTCCAGATATGGAATTATGTTCACCCCACGTCTGCAGAAGAGAACCATCATCTCTGCCATCACCTTGGTGAACACCCTCGGTGCTGTGTAGAGGCCGAATGGCAGTGCCTGAAATTGATAGTGACTGTCTAACAGTGCAAATCTGAGATAAGCCTGGTGCGGCGGCCAAATCGGAATGTGGAGATACGCATACTTGATATCCAGGGATATCAGAAACTCTCCCTCCTCCAGTCCGGAGATCACCGCTCTGAGATACTCCATTTTGAATTTGAACACCCTTAGATAAGGGTTCAACGATTTCAAGTTCAAAATCGGTCTGACCGAACCATTCAGTTTCGGTACCACGAAAAGGTTGAATAATAACCCTTGTTTTGCATATGAGGTGGAACTGGGATAATGACCTGTGACCTTTCGAATTTTTGGATGGCTTCCTGTAGGATAGCCCTGTCTGTCAGCAAAGCTGGCAAGCCTGATTTGAAGAATCGGAGAGGCGGGAGTTCTTGAAACTCCAGTCTGTATCCCTGGGACACAATATCCTGTACCCAGGGATCCAGGCCGGGCGACACCCAGACGTGGCTGAAACGTCTGAGCCTCGCACCCACCAGCCCGTCCTCCAGGCTGAGCGGTCCACCGTCATGCTGAGGATTTTGAGGAACCAGAAGCAGGTTTCTGGTCCTAAGAGCCTGCGGGTGCAGGCTTTTTGGATTTAGCGCAACCACCTCTAAAGAAGGTGGTAGGAGGCTTGGACTTTTTTGTCTTAGTGGTCCGAAAGTACTGCGATGCAGCTGAAGAAAATGGTTTCTTCGTAGAAGGCGTAGCAGAGGGAAGAAAAGGCAACTTACCCGCGGTTGCCATGGAAATCCACACATCCAATGCTTCCCCACATACAGCCTGACCTGTGTAGAGTAGGTTCTCCACACTTCTCCTGGATTCCGCATCTACAGACCATTGGCGTAGCCAGAGTCCCCTGCGAGCTGAGACCAACATGGAAGATATCCGTGCAGTCAGCGTACCCAGGTCCTTCATGGATTCCACCATGAACCCTGCAGAATCCTGTATGTTACGTAGAAACAATTCAATGTCACTTCTATCCATTGTATCCAAATCCTCTAGTAATGTGCCTCACCACTTTACTATGGCTTTAGAAATCCATGCACAGGCAATAGTGGGCCTTAACGCCACCCCTGAAGCAGTGTATATGGATTTGAGCGTAGTGCCGGTTCTTTTAACACGGTAGACCCAGGGACAGGTAATACCACCTTTTTTGACAGTCTGCAAACAGATGCGTCAACTATGGGTGGGTTTTCCCATTTTTTCCTATCCTCCTCAGGGAAGGGAAAAGCAACCAGAACCATTTTTGGGATCTGGAATTTTTTCTCTGGGTTCTCCTAGGATTTTTCAAATCCAGTAGAGCGTTTAATTCTTTAGACGCAAGGAGGCTTTCTTATTGTCTGTGAAGTAAGCATCCTCAACCTGCTCAGGTGATGTGTCAGTAATGTGTAACACATCTCTAATGGCCTTCAATCATGAGCTGCACCCCCTTTGCAAGGGATGCCGCCCCCCTCAGCACGTCCCCATCACTGTCTGCTGTATCAGAGTCGGTATCCGTGTCATCTTGCATAATCTGGGCAAGTGCACGTTTCTGTGGGAACATGCTAGGGGATTTTGAAGGAATAGGAACAGAACCTGACCAAACTGCCATAGATTTCTTTAACACCTGATTTTCAGTCTCAGTATGAGCTACCCTAATAGAGATCTGAGAAATCATTCCCCTAATGGAGGTCAACCACTCAGGCTCAGTAATGGGGATCTGAAACAACCTGTGTACATGGAACGGATTCCTCCTGAGAGGAATTGTCCTCTGCAGCATAAGACACAGAGTCCCTAGACATGGCAATGTGAGACACCCACACACACAGGAAAATGTCAGGCACAGATTCCCCCCAAGTATGCCAAAGAAAAACACAGAGCTTGGAGCCAGCACACACACAGCACTTCCCTAGGTAGATGCAGCACAACCACCTAGCGCTGACTGTGTACCTTAATAGACTACACAGTAAATTCACAGCCTCCCCCGTCCTTCTACAACCCCCTGGTACCGCACAGGATAGCTGGAGTTGCGTGGAGGGACAGCACTCCCTGTCAGCGTCTCTGTACTGGATCTGCAGGCAGGAAAATGGCGCTGAATGCTGCTGGGTCCGCTCTGAGGAGAAGCTCCGCCCCCTGAACATGTTGCTTCCCGCTTTCCACTTCTTTATACTGGCCTGAGGTATGTTGCCTGCAGCGTTACCGAGGTCCCTGACAGCCTTGGTGCTAGTGTAGGGTATAGGCTCTGGCTCAGGGCGCCCCTCACAGCGCCGCACAATGTACCTCTGAGCCTCCGGAGCTCAGTTAGTACTGCGCTCCCACCCTGTTGCCGCCATCTTCACACCAGCTCCCCGCTTGCTGAGGGGGCCGGTGACTCACTCGCCACCGGAATCTTCTAGCTCTGTTAGGGGGTGGCGGCATGCTGCGGCAGTGAGCGGTCGCCTGGAGCGGCTAACGATCATCACCCTCAGGAGCTCAGTGTCCTGTCAGCGGAGATAGTGGCTCAAAACCCCTCAGGGCGGACACTACTCCCCCCCCTAAGTCCCACGAAGCAGGGAGGCTGTTGCCAGCAGCCTCCCTGTGACTAACTCCTATGGAGCTCCCCTAGCTGTGACCGGCTCCTCCGGGCACATTTTCTAAACTGAGTCTGGTAGGAGGGGCATAGAGGGAGGAGCCAGCCCACACTATTAAACTCTTAAAGTGCCAATGGCTCCTGGTGGACCTGTCTTTACTCCATGGTACTAATATGGACCCCAGCATCCTCTAGGACGTAAGAGAAAAAGTGAAAAACTCGTGTCGACCTTTTGACCTGTCGACCTAGAATTTGTCGACCTAGAGACCCTGTCGATCTAGTGTGGTCGACCTAGACACTGTCGAACTAAGTCTTGTCGCCCTAGAAACTGAATACGGCACTATATTTATATGGTGTTATCCCACAGTGACGCTAATATACAGTATACAGAGAGGGATCATAAGGATACGGCAATAAGGAAAGGTAATTTTTGGTGCCTGAGTGCAGATATGAATAAATAGGTCCCATGCTGAGATGATAAGCTGAAGGCTGCATAAGCCTGAGGCCATATAAGAGATCCACTTTTTGTGATTGGTTGTTAAGTGACTAAGCAGTTGCTAGGCAGATCAGTTTCCCCTTTTGTTTTTTTCCTATTGGATTGGAAGGTTGTGCATCAAGCTTAATAGGAGGGTCTTAGGATAGTATATAGGTGGGGGCCATTTTCCTAGACTTCCTCTTGCCATTCATTTTATGGCCCAGGAAGGTTAAGTACATTGGCACTGTAATTTCATTGCTGTTTTTCCTTTGTATATTAGCTTTCTGTTCTGCACCCCCCCCCCCCCTTCCCCCCTTTTCTTTTCAGTGATTCTTCCTGTGACATGTTATTATATTGTATTTATTGGTTCCCCTCTCCCCCTGGTTTGCCGAGCCCGCGCCGCTCCGCTCCCCCCACCCGCCTCGTGGAGGCCGCGGGCACCCCCCGCTCCCATTCCCGCAGTGCGGCCCCTAGGAGACTCCTTTTGGCGTCGGCTGGCACGCGGCAGAGTCGGGCCACGACTACCCGCTACCCTGTCAGCGCGAGGCAGACGGCCAATGGCCGCTCTGCACGTGTCGCTGGGGCGAGCGGCTCGGCCGGGCCGCGGTCACCGGCGTCCCCGGCTGCTGCAGCGGCATCTACAGTTCCTTCGCCCGGCGCGCTGGGCAGCGCCGGGTCTCCTCCGCCTTACCCGACAGCGGCTCTGAGCGGCGGCTCGGGCGCCCACGTGGTGTCGAGCGGCCGCGGCGGGGCTGCGGAGGGCGAGGGGGGGGGCTGGGCCAACAGTGGGGAATATGAGTCTGGGGCAGCAGGGTGAGGTGCCCTCTGTCCCCAGTACGGTTTGTGGGGTACAGGTACCCCTGTCTGCGGAGGGGCCTGTAGTACCCAGTTAGGGAATGGGGTGCCGGGGGCGCTACCGGGTGTTTCAGGAGTAGGGGGCGTGGCTGGTGCTGCCGCAGCGCCCGCCCCTCCTGCGGTTGCATGGCTGGGGTTCCCGGTTGGGAGTCACGCATCGGGGGCCTTTTGGCTGGGCCCCCGGTCGCCCGTTGCGCGGCTGCCCGTGTCATCATCCCCGGTCGTCGGGCTCCAGGCGCCTCCTCCTGGCCCGCCGGGGGCGCTGCAGTTGGTGGCGAATCAGTCGTCCATCGTGGCGGCTTACCACCTGCCTGGCCCTGCCCACTCGATGGACGCGCCCAAGGTTTCGCTGGGGACCAATTTTTCCCCGGTGTCCTTCCTTGGCCTATTGCGCCGGCGTTCCCTGCAGCTGCCTGAGCACCCTCCATGGGCCTAACGGTGGCGTCCACACCACAATTTTACCCTTACTTTGACGGCTCGGGCTCCGGCGTCCGGCCCACGTGGTCGGTCGGCGGCCCCCCGGGTTATGGTTCCCCTCCCTGCCTTTTCGGGCTCGCATCACGGGCCGCCCCTAGCTGTAGCCAATCAATTGGCGCAAATTTTGCCGCCCCTTCCTGCCCCTCCACAGTTCCCCCCGGTTTCGTCCGGATTTTCAGGGGCGGGCGGTTACATGCCGCATCCTTCTTGGCGGCCTGCTTACTCCATGGGGGGCGCTGCGGGGGCCGGGACTGCCTTCCCCCACGCCGTCGGGTACCCCTCAATTGGGGGTCCTCACCCGCCGCTCCCCGCCGGCCCTCCGCCGCGG
This sequence comes from Pseudophryne corroboree, assembly GCF_028390025.1. Taxonomy (NCBI): domain Eukaryota; kingdom Metazoa; phylum Chordata; class Amphibia; order Anura; family Myobatrachidae; genus Pseudophryne; species Pseudophryne corroboree. The sequence continues at coordinate 347,427,627 of NC_086453.1, forward strand.
GGGGCGGCTGTACTTGGCCTCCTCCCCTGCATGCTCACCCCATTACCATTTATGCGCTGGTTTCCCCCGCGCCTGTTGTCCCTTCTGTTTCTCCCTCACAGGTGCTGGCCGGTTCCGGGGCTACGTCGCGTGGGGGACGAAGGTCACAGAGGGACGCGGCAGCAACGGGGGAAGTTCGGCCACCAACTGAGTCGGGTGCAACGGACGACGCTGTTCCGGGTTCTTCTGACACTGGTGAGCATGCCCTTCCTTTACACAGTTCATCTAGTTGTTCTTCCTCATCATCTAGCAGTGTTTATTCAGGCTCTCCGCGGCGCCCGCGTAAATTAGCTAGACTCATCGCGCGGCGCATGGCAAAGGAATCACAGAAAAGGGATCTTCACCCTTAAGGATGCGATGCGGCAGGGTTTCGACGCAGCTAAGAAACCGGGCGGCATTGGGGAAAATGCTTGCCGCAATTTTCACCAGTGGTTGCGAGGATTTTTGGTTTACTGCTTGCTACACGGAATCGCTACCCGCGGAGTATCACAATTTAGTGAAATAGTTGTTTTTAGTACATGACATGTACTTGAAATCCAAGGGTTATGCTTGGCGGGATTACGATGAGAAATTCCGTCGCAATCAGGATGGCAACCCCGCCTGCCCGCGGGTTTTAAGGATGTCAAGGTGTGGTTGGAGGTCACGCAGCAGGTTAAGCCCGCCCCGGACGTCACGGTCAAGAAGCCAGGGGCGGCCGGGGCTCCGGGTTCCCGCTCGATAGGGAAAGGGAAGTGTTTTGCCTACAACGAGGGAAATTGCGTCAAGGGGGTGAATTGTCGTTTTCGCCACTCGTGCAGGTTGTGCGGGGCCAGTCACCCGGCCAAAGATTAGACCTCGGCGGCGAGCGGGAAGCCCTCCGCCCCTGCCGAGACCAGGGGAATTGGCAAGTAAGGCCTTTTTCCCCAATTCGAGTTCCTGAGTTGCGGCGCTGGCTGAGCTTATGCCCCGACAGGTCGGCAGCGTCATTCCTCTTGGCGGGTTTTTTCTGCACTTTTTTGGTTTGCCCATTTCGGATTCGGTGCACGTGGTGGCGCGCCAGAATTTGAGAGCGGCGCGCGAATTCCCGCAGGAGATTAGGCGGAAGGTGGTCGGGGAGATCGGCTTGGGGCGCATGTTGGGGCCCCACGCCTTTCCCCCACTGCCCTCCTTGTGCATTTCCCCAGGTGGGGTGGTGCCCAAGAAGGCCACGGGCAAGTTCCGCCTGATACAGCACTTGTCGCACCCGCCGGGCTTTTCGGTTAACGACGCTATTCCGCAGGCTATGTGCAGGGTACGTTATCAGTCTTTTGATGACGCTCTGCGCTTGGTGCGGGTTGTGGTCCGGGGGGCTTGTTGGCAAATATGGACGTGGAGTCGGCTTTCCGGCTTTTTACACTGCATCCGGATTCCCTGCGGTTTCTGGGTTTCAAAATAGGGGGCGAGTTTTACGTGGATCGGTGGCTCCCCATGGGTTGTTCGGTCTCCTGTGCCCACTTTGAGAGTTTTAGCACATTTTTGCATTGGTGCGTCCAGTCCGCCTCCGGTCAACGCGGGGTGGGTCACTACCTGGACGACTTTCTCTTTGTGGGCCTGGGGGGCAGTTCGATCTGTGGGGATATTCTGTTGGTGGCTAGATCCTTGTTCATAAGGCTAGGGGTGCCTGTCGCGCAAGACAAATGCGAGGGCCCTTGCACTTGTCTTAGCTATTTAGGTATCGAAATTGACACGGTGGGGGGTTGCTGTCGCCTGCCCGAGGATAAAGTGCGTAAGCTTTTGGGTTTAATTACTGACTGTTTAGGCAAACGCAGAGTTCGGCTTAAGCAGGTGCAGTCCTTGCTGGGTTCTCTCAATTTTGCGCGCAGGATTATCCCCATGGGTAGGATTTTCTGTCGCAAACTTGAGCGGGCCACGGCGGGGACGGTCCGGCAGAATCACACCGTGTACCTTTCCCGCGAGATCAGAAATGATTTGCGGATTTGGGTCTCTTTCCTGGTGTCCTTCAAGAGGGAAGTTTTGTGGCCCGCGCCTTGTTGTTCCAGTAAGCAGCTGCAATTGTTCACGGATGCCTCAGGCAGTCGAGGTTTAGGGCGCGTTTGTTGCTGGCGCATGGTGCGCTGCGGCTTGGCCGGCCTCGTGGGTAACGCGTGAGTTTACCAAGAAACCTCCTTTTGCTGGAATTGTTCCCGATCATAGTGGCGCTTGAATTATGGGCCGGCCAGTTCGCAAATAGGGACATTTTGTTTCATTGCAACAACTTGGGGGTGGTACATGCGATTAATAATCAGCGTTCCTCCTCGCCGCAGGCTCTGAGGCTGCTACGGCATCTAGTGTTAGTTTGCTTGCAGCGCAATATTAATTTCAGGGCCCGCCACGTGCCTGGGGTTGACAATGGAATTGCGGATGCATTGTCTCGGTTCCAGTTTGACAAATTCAGGACGTGGGTTCCGGGAGCGACGGCGGAGGGGTTACAGTGCCCACCTTCTGTCTGGCAGATGGTCGAGTCGGTTTAAAATGCTTTAGCCAGGTGTGCTCTGGCTCCCTCCACTCTCCGAGCGTATGATGCAGCCGGGCGGGATTGGTCGGTCTTTCAGAGTAGGTACGGGGTAGCAGGTGAGTCCTCGGCCGTCGCCCTGATGACCTTTGTTTGGGAACATTGCCAAAATGGTAGGTCAAAAGCGACCATGGCATCTGCCCTTGCGGGCATTTCCTTTCACTCGCGGCTCCACGGGATGACGGACCCCACGGGGTCGTTTGTCCTTTCCAGAGCGCTGAAAGGTTGGGCCAGGTTGCGCCCGGCGCCTGCGGATTCACGTAGGCCCGTAACGTTGCAGCTTCTAACGGATTTACTGCGGGTACTGCCTCAAATTGCGTCCTCGGAATTCGAGGTCGCGTTGTTTGGTTGTGCGTATGCCCTGGCCTTTTTCGGGGCTTTTCGGGTGAGCGAGTTGGTGGCATGCAGCAAACGTCTCGGGAGTCGGGTTGGCTTTACGAAAATGTGCGCTGGCAGGAGGGCCTGTTACTCTGTAGGATTGTGCGATCCAAGACAGATCAAGCAGGTCGGGGTCGCTGGTTGTCCTTGGAGGCTCAGGAGGAACCGGGTGTTTACCCGCTGCGGTTGACGCAGGAGTATGTACGGTTGAGGCCTCCAGGGGGCGACCAGTTGCTGGTGCACGCGCAGGTTGACCCTCTGACGAAATTTCAATTTGCTGCTGTGTTCAAAAAATGTTTGGCGGCATTGGGCTTGCAGGGGGCGGACTTCGGTATCCATTCCTTGCGGATTGGGGCGGCTACTCATGCAGCGGCTACAGGTTCATCCCCTGCGGCTGTTCGGGAGCTGGGCCGTTGGAAGTCCGCCTCCTATAGGTCATATGTCCGTTGGTATAAGTTATAAGTGCGCCTGTTGCGCTAACCCAAAAACGTGTTTACTCGTCGGTTTTTGAACGCTTACCGTCCAGGAATCGAGGGTGTGAAGTGAATTTTTAAAATTTTTCCTCCGAGGGGGCCTAATTTCAATTGGCTGTTCTACCAAGGTCCACGGGAGGTTTTTTGATTTTTCTCCTTCACTTGGGTTTCTTTTTGTTCCGTTGTGTTTTTTGTATGTATTACGTTCATAATCTGATGTTAGGATATTTTCTTTGCAGCTATCATCAATTTTGGGAACCAAATATGGCTGGTTGGTCATTCCTATATTTTTTAGCATCCCATGGCACTTAGGGCAGCGGAGGTTTTTGGATCCAGGCAAGTGAGATGGTTAGGTGTTCTAGGCATGTTATGGGGTGATTTGTTGCGGGTCCTTTTTTCCCGGAAGCGCCGCCAGGGTCGCCCCAGTTGTATTGTCATTCATTTGGGTGGGAATGATATAGGTCGAGTTAAGGGATAGATTTGGTTTTGTCCGTTAAGGCGGATTTGGTGGCAATCCGTTGTCACTGGCCAGGAGTCTGCATTGTTTGGTCGGAAATGGTGCCTCGTTTCCATTGGCGTGGTGCGGTGCGTTTCTCGGCGCTGGAGAAAGCACGCAAGAAGGGTAATCCGGCAGTGTCTCTTTTTGTTAGGGCCATAGGTGGAGTGGCGATCAGGCATCCTCTACTGGGGCTAAGGAACAGGCAGTTCTACAAGGAGGATGGGGTTCATCTTTCTCCGGAAGGAGTGCAGTTTTTCCTGGAGGATATTTTTTGTCTGTTTCGGTAGAGCTATTTAGTTGTTTTTAGTTGGTTACTGTTGCGGATGGCGGTGGCGGTTTGGTAAACCTTGGTGGCGGGAAGTCGCTACCAACCAGCTGTCACACAGGCATAAGTGGTCATTGTGGGGCTCCCTCTTTAGAAGGACGGCAGGTGTGTCCTTTTCTTGCGGTTGGACATTTAGACGTTCCCCTGCGGGAACCGAACGTTTGCCAGAGAAAGAGGGGTAAGGCCAGCACAATGCGGGTTATGCGGGAAGGAGGCGGGGTATGTGTACTCCCCTCCTTGGTTTGGTGGTTTCATCTAGGTGACTGGTGCTGGTGTTTGGCAGCGACTTTCTGTTTGCCATCCTCCAAACTAAATTTAAGTCTATATTCAAAATCAATTCTAATTCGATCACAATTATAGTTTAAAGAGTTGGTCAGCGATTAATAAACATCGTCTGACCTTTAACTCCAGCTACTGTGTCCGTGTCTTTATTTCAGTGTGCGGTGTTGTTTAATTTAGTGATAAGCTAGCTTAAAGAAAAGGTGTATGTAATCACAATAAAGTTATGAGCGCCTTAGATAAGCTGAAGGCTGCATAAGCCTGAGGCCATATAAGAGATCCACTTTTTGTGATTGGTTGTTAAGTGACTAAGCAGTTGCTAGGCAGATCAGTTTCCCCTTTTGGTTTTTTCCTATTGGATTGGAAGGTTGTGCATCAAGCTTAATAGGAGGGTCTTAGGATAGTATATAGGTGGGGGCCATTTTCCTAGACTTCCTCTTGCCATTCATTTTATGCCCGCCCGCCCTCCCGGATTTCAGCTACGGTTTGTTGATTTGCAGTTGGCTATTTTAAAGCCAGATTGGCGGGAAGTCGCTACCAACCAGCTGTCACACAGGCATAAGTGGTCATTGTGGGGCTCCCTCTTTAGAAGGACGGCAGGTGTGTCCTTTTCTTGCGGTTGGACATTTAGACGTTCCCCTGCGGGAACCGAACGTTTGCCAGAGAAAGAGGGGTAAGGCCAGCACAATGCGGGTTATGCGGGAAGGAGGCGGGGTATGTGTACTCCCCTCCTTGGTTTGGTGGTTTCATCTAGGTGACTGGTGCTGGTGTTTGGCAGCGACTTTCTGTTTGCCATCCTCCAAACTAAATTTAAGTCTATATTCAAAATCAATTCTAATTCGATCACAATTATAGTTTAAAGAGTTGGTCAGCGATTAATAAACATCGTCTGACCTTTAACTCCAGCTACTGTGTCCGTGTCTTTATTTCAGTGTGTGGTGTTGTTTAATTTAGTGATAAGCTAGCTTAAAGAAAAGGTTTATGTAATCACAATAAAGTTATGAGCGCCTTATCTGCACTCTGCTTTTCACACTTATTTTTCCGTGACTGTCACTTTTAAGACTAATATATTAAGCGGTTCTGCATAAGGTAATGAGGGATGGGGCAGCAGCGAGCCCTGCTCCGTCACTGAAGACAAGCATCTGTTGTGTTTGCAGAGCAATCATGCATCTGGCGTGTTTGCAGTGTAGCCATGCAATTGGCGTGCTTGCAGAGCATGCATTTAGCGTGTTTGCAGTTCATCCATGCATTTGGCGTGTTTGCAAAGTGTGCATTTAGCGTGTTTGCAGTTCATCCATGCATTTGGCGTGTTGCAGAGCAGCCATGCACTTGGCGTGCTTACAGTGCAGCCAGGGATCTGTACTAACCATCTGCATTTACTGTAAAATCTGTATCCAGCCATTCCAATAAAAAATGTTGACAGTTCTCATGCAGCCAGATATCTGTATTTTTCTTATATTCAACATAATCGCAGCCACTGTGAGTGTTTCTGACAGCTTTAGTGCTCTGTGGGGTTTCCGGTTTTATAGCGTAGGCTGTGTTTTATATTTATTGTGTCTGGGAACTGGCTCAAGTGAGTGCATGTTTCAGTGTGTCTCGTGCCTCTTCCATGTGGCATACTAGGAGATGAGGCTAGCAGCTGTGGGAACAAAAAAAAATGTCAGAAATGTACACTTACATACAATAAAAGACCAGTAAGAATGCAAATAAAAGTACTTTCAAAGGACCAACACCACGGTTGGTCCTTTGCCAGCTGAGGACCAAATACCAAATAGAGGGCGGGATGTACTAAGCGAAAAATGCGGTAAACTCCCTGTTTACCGCATTTTCCTGATGTACTAACCCCCGGCCAGCAGGTCAGCGCAGCGGCGGGGTGCGCCAGCTTTAGCTGGCGATAGTCCATAGAAGCCTATGGGCTTCTCTCCGCGGCGCTGTGTGAGGGATCCGATCGGATCCCTCCCAGCATGCCCTGCGGCCGCCCCCGTCACCCCGCGCATGCGCAGACTGACTCCCGGGCAGAATCCCGGAAGTCAGGCTGCCGCTGCGCATCGCGGAGCACAGCTCTTATCGGAAGAGCTGTCCTCCGCAATGCTGATCGCATATGTTAGTACATATGCGATCAGCATCGTGGCGCAAGGCGGCGATGTACATTAGTACATCCCGCCCCAAATGTATAGATTGGGGGTCTTAGGGTGCGCCGGGTACAGTCCAATAACTTCAATAACACATGATTCACCTGTAAGAGCTTTATGTAGATCCTTCTACATACTTTTTAACACTGGAACCACGGATGGGGTTAACACAGGAACTGAATCACTGCCTGACAGGAGAACAGAGCACACATACCTATAGGTCCTATCTGAGTCCTGAGGGAGAAATCTATGCTGGACCAGTTGTTACCTGCAAGCTAATTGGCCTACACTAAAGGGTCTATTCATGAAAAGAGTGGAGAAGTGAGCCGGTGGAGAAGTTGCTCATGGCAACCAATTAGCATTGAAGTAACAATTATAATTTGCATACTATACAATTGTACGGAGCAGCTGATTGGTTGCCAAGGGCAACTTCTCCACTGGCTCATGTCTGCACTCTTATCACTGCTTCATGAATAGACCCCTATGTCCCGAAGGAGGAATTATGTGCTGGACCAGTTGCTATCTGAAACGAATTAGTTGAGAGAAATCAATGAACACACCCCTGAGGAAGTCGTAGAAACAAAACGCTTTAGGTGAATATTGCTAGTATGACTTGTGTTATGTTCAGCGTACTCGGAACCCTAGAGATTGGGTGGCAATAAAAGAGTTCAGAGTATAGAAACGTGAAGCTGCGGTAAAATGGAGATACGCAGCTATCCCTAACAAAAATCTCTGACTCCATTGTCCTTCCCCAGTGGTCGATTAATGCCTGCAGGACTATGGTTTCTTGTGCCCACGGCAGCCACGTTTGAACGGGCGGATTAAGTCTGCCCGAACTCCAATGCCCCCGGTCTTAATAGGTGATAAGGCGTTAACCGAGACAGAGAATAACAAGGGGAAAACTAACTAAGACAGACACAACAATAAGGGAGAGGACTACAGAAAATAAAAAACTACTTTATGTGCGGCGCGGCCGCCAAGGAAAATGGTAACCAAAGTAACGCTGCCTAAGTGCCAATACGAGCCCGTGGTAGTGCGACAAGGACTACAATAGCAGAACCTCCACAGAAAACACAAAAGAATAAGGTGCGGCAGATCCGCTACTCACGACACCGGGAAAAGGTGCACGTAGAAAGCAACCAGGGACCACAAGGCTCAAGATACAGGATCACTTGACTGGAAGGCAGGAATAGATCCCCAGGACCAGCAACCGGCCGGGGGACAGGGAGTCAGTGGTGGAAGTGACGCGCCGGCCCCGCTGCCTAGCAACGTCCGGGAGCCGGCGCGACCCGCCGCTGTTAACAACTTGTCCAAGAGCTCATGTGTTTGAAAAATGACAATTGGGAGCTGATTGTCTGGAGCATAAGTTATCATACGCAGAAAGCTTTAAAACTCTCTGCGTACGATAAGACTCGTTAATAAATCAGCCCCTAAATTTGCAGTCATGGATATATGTGTTCTCCTATGCTCTGCATTGTTTTGAATTGGAAGCCTGATGCACTTTACATCTTGTTCTGCACTGCATACCTCCCAACTTTGCTATATCCAAAAGCGGGACCTTGGCGCGCGCCCAAAAAGGGTAGTGGCCTATACGGAAGGGGGAGTGGCCTTGCAGCAGAGCCGCAATTGCGAGTCACGCCCCCCTTTCACCGTCACTGAGGGAGCATGCCCAGCGCTCTGTAAACTGCTGGCATGCCCTCTCCCCCTCTGGGCGGGATGTACTAAAGGAAAAATGCGGTAAACCCCCTGAAAACAGTTTTACCGCATTTTTAAATTTACTAAGACCCTACCGCCGGTTTTTCGCCGTCCAGGGTATTGTCATCTTTGGATGGCGATACCCTATAGAAGCCTATGGGCTTCTTATCGCCGACCGCCGCAACCCACCGCCTCCGCCACCCCCGCCGCAGTTGCCCCCCGGCATACCTTCCTCCAGGCTGCCCTGGTACCGGAAGGTAATCTCCTCCTCCCCCTAGCAACGCAGCCGGAGGTCCTTCCAGCTGCAGGGGGGAGGAGGAGGCGCCGGGGGCAGCCTGCTGCTGCTTCCTGGCGTGCGGGCACTGTGGAGACCCCTGGGAGGTGATGGAGACCCCCTGCAGACCACCTCACAGGTATCGCGGGGGGCCTCCGGCACTGCATTGCAATATTGATCGCATATGTTAGTACATATGCGATCAACATCGCTACGATAAGCGGCGAGGGGCGGCGATGTATCAATACATCCCGCCCTCTGTCACTTGTGAATAGATGCATGCGCACAGCGGCCCACAGGTGGGACAGCGAGACAGTCACTAAAAAACGGGACTGTCCCGCGAAAATCGGGACAGTTGGAAAGTATGGTACTGTTTCTGTTATTGCACTATGGGGGTAATTCCAAGTTGATCGCAGCAGGAACTTTGTTAGCAGTTGGGCAAAACCATGTGCACTGCAGGGGAGGCAGATATAACATGTGCAGAGAGAGTTAGATTTGGGTGGGGTGTGTTCAATCTGCAATCTAAATTGCAGTGTAAAAATAAAGCAGCCAGTATTTACCCTGCACAGAAACAAAATAACCCACCCAAATCTAACTCTCTCTGCAAATGTTATATCTGCCTCCCCTGCAGTGCACATGGATTTGCCCAATTGCAAACAAACTTGCTGCTGCGATCAACTCAGAATTACCCCCTATGTAAGTTGCTGCGTACTCCTTGTGGCACCATAGAAATGGGAATAATACCACTATTATGTTACAATGCTATTGCTGCCCACATTCACAAATGCAAAATGAGGACCGACCTCACCCCCATATTTTTATGCAAGGTCTTTCCTTTAGCCTGCTGCTTTCCTGCCCTGGAATAATCAGGTCCGCTGAGAACCCGTCCACCCTATCCAAACTGTGAAACTGCCGGCGTACTAGGTAATCCGAAGACAGCCTAAAACAGGCAATTCAATTTACAGATTTATAGCCGAATCTGTGAGCGGATTCATTTTCAACAGCTTCTACACTGCTAAATGTTGTATATACTTAAAAATAATCCATTATTATTTTAGAGTGATAGCGGCGCTATTTAGAAAAGGAGGCTTGCAATAAACTGGAACCACTCGGCCATGTAATACCTTCTCTGCCATTCTTAATGACTGCTTCATAATTTAATATCAGCCTAATGGTTTTTTAAATTTCGGCAAAGAAACCATTATCTGAATGCACAATGGTGCAGCGTACACAGGACTAATGAATAGTGGATAATTGCATTCACCAGATATTCTGTCTGCAACTGATACTTGGAAATACCTTCATGCCGGATTTTATGTCACATCTAACAACTCTAATAAGGGACAAAATCGGTTTGAACTTTGTAATGAAAACGACGTGGATCTAGAGCTAAACAGATGGCTCTGGCCGGAGATGTAATTGCTGATCCATTGCAGCATATGTGAATAAGGAGCCCCCGCTCTATGTTCCTCCTCGTTCCTCTGCCATGTTCATACTTGCCTACCCTCCCGGAATGGGCGGAAGGCTCCCGAAATTCGGGTGACCTTCCCGGCCCCACGGAAGAGCAGGCAAGTCTCCCGATTTCAGGGGTCACCCCCTGCCCGGCCGCCCACTTAGCGAGCAAAGTGGGCGGTCCGGGCAGGCGATGACGCGATTCTTGTTGAATCGCATCATCATAGCCACGCCCCCTGCTGTATAATGCCGGTAATAGCGGCATTACACAGCGGGGGCGTGGCTTACATGATGCGTCCAGCAGCCACACCCCCGTTCCGCCTCGGGCCCGCCCCCGTTCCTCCGCTGGCCCGCCCCCCTCAGCACGTCACTACACTGCCCGCCTACCCTGCTGAGCCGACCGGCTGCTCTCTCCCGGAGAGAGCAGCCCAAAAGTCGGTAAGTATGGCCATGTTCCTCCTGGGAACTGCAGGCACAGTTCCGGTAAAGAGTATCTCCCAGATATTAGAAAAGCAGGGCAGTGATTGGGTGTGAGTGTCCCGTGTGTGCCACTATGCCTGAATATTGGATTGGTTACTATGAAATGGATGACTTATAGCATATATGCCCTTATTTATCAATGAGTGATAAATTTCACTGTGAGTGATAAACTGCACCAGCCAATCTGCTCCCGTTATTTTTCAAACACAGCCTGTGACATGGAAGTTAGGAGCTGATTGGTTGGTGCAATTTATCACTCACAGTGAAATTTATCACTCTTTGATAAATAAGGGCAATAGTATAAAGAAGACACGAGTGGAAAAACATTAAACAGACATACACAAATCAGAGAACCCCCGAATTACTCTATCAGAAAGGAGGGGCATTACCTTCCAGAACAGCCATATTATACCAAGTAGTAAGGTGTACTAATTTTCTAATATGAGGGGTCATTCTGACCTGATTGCACGCTGCAGTTTATCGCAGCAGTGCGATCGGATCAGTACTGCGCATGCGCCGGCACCGCAGTGCGCCGGCGCATGCCAGACAGCCGAAGGCTGTTGTTGCCTAGCGATTGCCTCTGCCTGATTGACAGGCAGAGGTGGTCGCTGGGCGGGAGGGGGCTGAACGGCGGCATTAAGCCGCCGTTTAGGGGATGCGGTCTGGCCAACGCAGGCGTGGCCAGACCGTTGGAGGGCCCTGTGCTGGGCGTCCCCCCGCATGTCTGTGTGCCTAAATTTAGCACAGCTGCGATCAACTCGGAATGACCCCCATATTCCTTTTCAATGGTAGAAAATGTAGCAATATAAGTCAGCCATATATCAAAAAATGTAGACACTCTAGATTCTACATCCAATGAGCATTCAATCCAATCCATTCGGTAAACATAGGTAAGTCTCGGAAATATACATGATATAGAGATATGCTCAGGGTGGATCCATTGCGATAGAATGGTTTTCTTAGCCACCGCAGCTATTTTGGCCAATAGACGACGCACAACCAAAGAGGCTACCGGTGAATTTAATAAAGCAACTAAAGTAGTATCTGATAGAAAAGCCTGATCAAGAGACTGATAGAGATAATTGTCCACCCCCCCCCACCCAATCCAGTCCATATCGTAAATTGGAGGCCAGGGCATAATCTGGAGCATTTGGGAGGTTAATACCGCCCAGCAACAATGGTTGTTGTAATTTCTCTTACGTCCTAGAGGATCCTGGGGTTCCATTTAGTACCATGGGGTATAGACGGGTCCTTTGGGAACCACTGGCACTTTAAGAGTTTAATAGTGTGGGCTGGCTCCTCCCTCTATGCCCCTCCTACCAGAGTCAGTTTAGAAAATGTGGCCGCAGGAGCCGGTCACAGCTAGGGGAGCTCCTAGGAGTTTTCTTAGTTTTATTGTTTTCTAGAGTTTGTTATTGTACAAGCAGGCTGCTGGCAACAGCCTCCCTGCTTCGTGGGACTTAGGGGGGGAGTAGGATCCAGCCCTTGAGGTTAATGGCCCCTGTTTCCGCTGACAGGACACTGAGCTCCTGAGGGTGATGATCGTTAGCCGCCCGAGGCGACCGCTCCCTCCCGCAGCATGCCGCCACCCTCTAACAGAGCCAGAAGAAAGAAGAGTGGTGAATCTGACGCCGGAGTCCCGGTAAGCGTGTCCCCGGCGGTAATGGCGGAACAAGGGTGGGAGCGCAGCTCTGACAGGCTGCGCTCCGGAAGGCTCAGCGGCACACTGTATACGGCGCTGTGCGGGGTGTCCTGGGCCAGCGCGATACCCTACACTGGTCAAACATAGCTTTCAAGGTCTAACCCACTGTTTGCTGCAAAAATTACCTCAGGCCAGTATAATCTCTAAGTGCGGGAAGACGCGCCATTACAGGGGGCGGAGCTTCTCCTCAGAGCGGATCCAGCGCTAACCAGCACCATTTTCTCCCTGCAGACACACGCTGGCAGGGAACGCTGTCCTCCACATAACTACACTGAGGTAAAAGGTGTTATAAAAGGGGGGAGTGATATTATGAACTAGCTACCCTGTTAAGGTTACGCTAGTCAGCGGGGTTTTTATCTTTATAAAAGCCTATAAGGGCGCGCTGTGGCTGGCTTTTTGTGCTCTGTGACTCTCTGAAGATATTCTGGGAGGGGGGGGGGGGGGGGGGGGGACTGTGTTGACATTTCCTGTGTATGTGTAATCCACTTTCCCATGTTTAAGGGACTTTGTCCTGTACTGCAGACTGTATGTCTTCTCCTGGGGAGTCTGTACCATGCTCAGAACTGTACATATCTGCTTCGGTGGCAGATCCCCCTGGGGTGTCTTTCATAAGGTGTACTTTAAGAATATATCGCTTCCAATATATCCCATACTGGGTAGAAGCCGCAGTTTTGAAAAAAGTGGGATTTCAAAGCCCACTGCTGTGCCTCTCACCCCAACTCCGTACCCTAGAAAGCGTACACTTGCCCATATAATGCATATATATGAGGGGTCCAACATATGTTTAAGGCTATTAGGGATGAGGAATATTATTATATGTATATAATGAATGCCTTCCCACTGTGTAGGGCGTTGAATTCTTATTTGGGAAAACCTGAGTACACCCAGAGTTATTATCCACATCCCTATAGAGTGTCTAAATTGTCAAATATGGTTGACTTACCTGTCCCTGGTACAACCTCCATGAATGCTGATCACCTATTGAGACTAATCTCTAATACTGTACAATGCTGCAGGTGTGACTCGGAGACCCACTTTTGCGTACATCTCTAGGGCTATTGTAATGTGGTCAGGCACTTGTACTTGTTTCTATGTCACATACAGGATTCTACAGGCTTCACGGCGAGAAGCCATGAAGGAGATTGACCTGCATAACGCAGGGACCACTGCTCTGGCAGTTTCGACACGCAATGGACTGCGGATACAGAATCCGAGTAAGGTATGACAGGTCCGCCCTTCACAGGTAAGACCCTGTGGGGACACACGGGATACGTGTTTATCCATGTCATCTGCGGGTAAGTCGGTATGTCTTCCTTCCGCAGCTGCACAGACCATGAAATTATATCCTACACCTACACTGCAATTCCTTCGAACATGATTCCACATATTCCTCCACTTCCTTTAGAGGACGTTGGGGAAATCCAGAAAACCTGTACCATCAGGTTCCCGAGGACGGATTTCAAATTCTGCCTTTTTCAAACCCTTTAGTTTGTCGGTGGACCTCACTGCCTGGGGATCAGGCAGGTAGGAGCGAGACTAAAGAGATTCAGTAACACATCTGGGCGATATCCTGCCTGGACCCCTGGAAACAGTTGGGTTGCCCAGGGGTGCAGACTAAAATTTCTAGTATTCCTGCCTCACAGATTGGGGGTCATTCCGAGTTGTTCGCTCGCAAGCGGATTTTAGCAGATTTGCTCATGCTAAGCCGCCGCCTACTGGGAGTGAATCTTAGCATTTTAAAATTGCGAACGACGTATTCGCAATATTGCGATTACATACCTCGTAGCAATTTCTGAGTAGCTTCAGACTTACTCGGCATCTGCGATCAGTTCAGTGCTTGTCGCTCCTGGTTTGACGTCACAAACACACCCAGCGTTCGCCCAGACACTCCCCCGTTTCTCCGGCCACTCCTGCGTTTTTTCCGGAAACGGTAGCGTTTTTTCCCACACGCCCATAAAACGGCCTGTTTCCGCCCAGTAACACCCATTTCCTGTCAATCACATTACGATCGCCAGAACGATGAAAAAGCCGTGAGTAAAATTCCTAACTGCATAGCAAATTTACTTGGCGCAGTCGCAGTGCGGACATTGCGCATGCGCATTAAGCGGAAAATCGCTGCGATGCGAAGATTTTTACCGAGCGAACAACTCGGAATGACCCCCTTTATTCAAATCAGGCTTACTAGCTTCTCAGGCAGGAAGTGCACTACTGCTGGAAGCTATCATATGATTTGTCAAACTAATGTCATTATTCCAGTTCCACCTCATTTACGTAACGAGGGTTAGTATTCAATCCTGGGGTCAGTGATTCCCTACTGGTGAGTGTTCAATTCAGGATAGAGTTTGGGAGTGGTGACCTCTGCTTGAGATGTAGAGGAATTCCTGGTATCCCGGGATATCAGGGGTGCGTACTTCACATTCCAATCTGGCCGCCTCTCTAGGCCTATCTAAGGTTGCACTAGAACTATGTCACTTCCAGGTCCAAACACTGAGCTTGGCTTCTACGCAAAACCCCGGGGGTGTTCATCAAGGCCATGACAGCCTTTATACTCCCGCTCCAAACCGGGAGTTGACATAATTCCTTATCTGGGCGACCTTAACATCCTCCAGGGAGATGTTGTTACGGAGTGTTGCTCTCTCAAATCAACTGTCCCAGGATCTCGGGTGGATCCTGAAGCTTCCAATTTCGCATTTGAAGCCGATAAGGAGGCATTCCTTCCTGGGGATGATTCTCAACACGGAAATGCAGAGGGTGTTTCTACCGGTGAAGAAAGCGTTGGTGATCCAATCAATGGTCCGGGATGTCCTGATGCCAGCCCGGGTATCGGTTCATCGGTGCATTCGCCTTCTGGGGAAGATGGTTGCCTACTAAGAGGCTCGACGGTATGGAAGATTCCTTGCACGGTCTTTCCCATTGGATCTCCTGGTCTTATGGTCAGGATCTCATCTTCACATGCACCAGCGGATACGCCTGTTGCCGACAGCCAGAATTTCTCTCCTCTGGTGGCTGCAAACTTCTCACCTACTTGAGGGCCGCAGGCTCGGGATTCAGAATTGGATTCATCTAACCATAGATGCAGGGCTCAGGGGTTGGGAAGCAGTCGCTCAGGGGAAAAACTTCCAAGCAAAGCGGTCAGTTCAGGTATCCCTCCTTCCAATAAACATTCTGGATCTGAAGGCCGTGTACAACGACCTTCTACAAGCGGCACATCTTCTGCGAGATCAAGCCGTTCAGGTTCAGTCGGACAACGTCACAGCGGTGTCCTACATAAACAGGCAGGGCGGAACGAAGAGCAGGGCTGCAATGTCAGAGGTGACAATAATCCTCCTCTGGGCAGAGAAACATGCGCGGGCGCTGTCAGCAGTCTTCATTCCGGGAGTGGACAACTGGGAAGCAGACTTCCTCAGGAGACACAATCTCCATCCAGGAGAATGGGACCTCCACCCGGAGGTATTCGCAGAGGTAACAAGCCGATGGGGTGTACCTCAGATAGACATGATGGCCTCTCGCCTCAATGAGAAGCATACTGTTCCAGGTCACGAGACGCACAAGCAGTGGCGGTGGACGCCCTGGTAACTCAGTGGGTGTCCCAGTCAGTGTATGTGGTCCCTCCACTTCCACTCATCCCATGAATTCTCAAACTAATAAAAGAGTTCAGGCAATCTTCATTGCTCCGGACTGGCCAAGAAGTGCTTGGTACGCGGATCTTCTGGAGTTACTGCTGGAAGATCCGAGGCCTCTTCCTCTTCTAGAGGACCTTCTGCAACAGGGGCCGTTCGCTTATCAAGACTTACCACGGCTACGTTTGACGGCATGGAGGTTGAACGCCAAATCTTAGGTCGGAAGGGCATTCCGAACAAAGTCATTCCTACCCTGAAACAGACTAGGAAGGGGGTAACGTCTAAACATTACCATCGCATTTGGAAAAAGTACATGTCTTGTGTGAATCCAAGAAGTTTCCTACGATGGAGTTTCAGCTAGGACGGTTTCTCCTCTTTCTGCAAGCAGGTGTGGTTGTGGGACTACGCTTGGGCTCCATAAAGGTCCAGATTTTGGCCTTGTCTCATTTTCTTCCAGGAACAATTGGCTGCTCTCCCTGAGATTCAGACTTTCTTGATAGGGGTTCTGCACATCCTGCCACCCTTTATGCCTCCTTCGGCACCTTGGGATCTTAATGTGGTGCTGCAGTTCCTGCAGTCGGATTGGTTCGAGCCTTTACAGGAGATGGACGTCAAGTTTTTAACTTGGAAGGTGGTCACACTGTTGGCATTGGCATCTGCTCGACGGGTGTCAAAATTGGGGGCATTGTCATGCAAGAGCCCTACTTGTTTTGCCATGAAGATGGAGCTGAGCTCAGAACGCGTCAGCATTTTCTTCCAAGGGTTGTGTCAGTTTTTCATATCACCAACCTATTGTGGTGCCAGTGGCTACTGACTCCTCAATTACCCCACAGTTCTTGGATGTTGTGAGGGTTTTGATAGTTTCTGTGAAGAGGACTTCTTGTCATAGGTAGTTGGACGCTCTGTTTGTCCTTTTTGGTCCCAACACGGTTGGGTGTCCTGCTTCTAAGCAGACATTTGCTCACTGGATCAGGTTTACAATCCAGCATGCTTATTCTACGGCAGGCCTGCCGTGTCCAAGATCTGTTCAGGCCCACTCTCCTCGTACAATGGGTTGTTCCTGGACTGCTGCCCAGGGTGTCTCGACTTTACAGCTTTGCCGACCAGCTGCTTAGTCAGGGTCAAACACGTTTGCTGAAGTCCTACAAGTTCGATGCTTTGGCATCTGAGGACCTAAAGTTTGGTCACTCCATTCTGCAGGATCCTCAGCACTCTCACTCCCGTACTGGGAGCTTTGGTACATCCCCATGGTACTAAATGGAACCTCAGCATCCTCTAGGACGTAAGGGAAAATAGGATTTTAATTACCTACCGGTAAATCCTTTACTCGTAGTCCGTAGAGGATGCTGGGCGCCCGCCCAGCGCTTCATTTCCCTGTGTTGCTACTTGGTTAAGTATTGGTTCAGCTGTTGCTGTTCCTCTTTCATGCATGGTTAGCATGGTTTCTTCAGGTTACATGCGGATTGGTATGGTTGCTTCATGTTTCATGCTAGATCACATGGTTTCTTCGTGTTGCATGATGGTTGGCATGATTTCTTCATGTTTCATCCTGGTTGGCATGATTTCTTCATGTTGCCTGCTGGTTAGCATGGTTTCTTCATGTTACCTGCTGGGTGACATGGTTTCTTCATGTTTCATGCAGTTTTGCATGGTTTCTTCATGGTGCATGCTGGTTAGCATGGTTTCTCCATGTTGCATGCTGGTCAGCATGGTTTTTTTCGATTCGGTGTGAGCTGGTGTGAATCTCACTACTATCTGTATTTCCTTCTCTCGAAGTATGTCGTCTCCTCGGGCACAGTTTCTAGACTGAGTCTGGTAGGAGGGGCATAGAGGGAGGAGCCAGCCCACACTGTTAAACTCTTAAAGTGCCTTTGGCTCCCAAAGGACCCGTCTATACACCATGGTACTAAAAGGAACCCCAGCATCCTCTACGGACTACGAGAAAAGGATTTACCGGTAGGTAATTAAAATCCTATTTTTAACAACGATATCCTGGGACGCTTACCAGCCCATATATATTTGTTTATAGCCCTATTGATAATCGCAACATCACTTTTAGTCAAAAGAAAAGGCAACATCTGGATTAGGTAAAGAAGTCTAGGAAAAAAGACCATCTTAAATAAATGACAGCGGCCTATATAGGATAGTGGAAGATGTCTCCATTTATCAAAGTCAGTCAACATTTGATTAATAAAATAAGAGAAATGAACTGAATAGAGAGCTGATATATTCCTGGGAAACCGCAGCCCCAAATATACCAAAAAGTCCGGTGCACAGCGAAAGAGGAAAGAGGACCCCCCTCCCAATTTAACCGTAGGATGCAGTGTCAGCTCTTCCGTTTTATTAAAATTAACAAGAAAACCAGAAACACTATGAAAATGTCACTGAAATATAAAAGCAAATCATCAGCAAAAGCCGATACCTTCAAATCAGTATTACTCAGCACAACCCCCCTCCAAGAGGCATCCTGAAAGAAAGTACGAATCAAGGGGTCAGGTTTCTGTTTTTAAATGCAACATCTAGATTAGGGGTGGGCAACATGTGGCCCGCGGGCCGGATGCGGCCCGCGGACCGATCGTGCCTGGCCCGCTGTGCCCCACCAGAGTGCAATGACAAGCGGCCCGACAGGCCGCTTGTCATTGCACTGCTCTCAGACGCGGCGCCGCTGAGGAAATCCCGGTCACGTCACAGGGTCAGCTGACCGGGATTTCCTCTGTTACCATGCGCGTGCTGGGCGGCACGGGGGGCGGGCACTGCAGTGAGCAGGAGCGGCGGCTGAGTCAGTAGAAGAAGCGGTGGCCAGCGAGCGGGAGCAGGAGAGGCCACATCAGCAGCGACTCCAGGCGGCAGCAGCAGCGCGGATCATCGGCAGTGGGGATCGTCTGCCACTGTGACAAACAGGTAAACCCCCTGTCCAGCCAGCCCCTGGATCAGCGCTTCAGCTGCCATATAGGTTTAGGGGTGGGGAGGCCGCGGAGTTAAAATCTGCAATATGGGTTTAGGGGAGAGGGGAAGGGACTGTCTGCCATAATATGTAAAAAAGTGGGACGCTGTCTGCCGTAATGTGTAAAAAGGGGGACGCTGTCTGCCGTAATGTGTAAAAAGGGGGACGATGTCTGCCGTAATGTGTAAAAAGGGGGACGATGTCTGCCGTAATGTGTAAAAAGGGGGACGATGTCTGCCGTAATGTGTAAAAACGGGGGCACTGTCTGCTGTAATGTGTAAAAAGGGGGACGATGTCCGCCGTAATGTGTAAAAAGGGGGACGATGTCTGCCGTAATGTGTAAAAAGGGGGACGATGTCTGCCGTAATGTGTAAAAAGGGGGACGATGTCTGCCGTAATGTGTAAAAACGGGGGCACTGTCTGCTGTAATGTGTAAAAACGGGGGACGATGTCCGCCGTAATGTGTAAAAAGGGGGACGATGTCTGCCGTACTGTGTAAAAAGGGAACGCTGTCTGCTGTAATGTGTAAAAAGGGGGACGCTATCTGCCGTAATGTGTAAAAAAAAAGGGCACGCTGTCTGCCGTAATGTGTAAAAAGGGGACTCTTTTTGAGTATTTTGTGTGTGGCCCTCGAATATTCGCTGGAAGTGTTAAGCGGCCCACCAGCTGAAATAATTGCCCACCCCTGATCTAGATAGACAGACATCTGTTGGGACTCGGTAAATCTAGTGTTTCAATGCTGCTAAAAAGCCACAGCAAAACTGGACTTGTGTCACTCAAACAGGAAGAAATACAGACGGAGACGTACGGTAACTCTGATAAACTATTGATAACAAAAAGTGCTATTTGCCCTGATAAATCAGGATTTACAAAGAGACATAGCAGCTGGCAGTGTGCCTTCTGATTCTTCAACATTTACACACAGACTTCTAGAAGTAAGTGAAACGAGGAAAAGAGTAAGGGGGAAATGTACTAAGCAGTGATAAGCGTGAAGAAATAAGCCAGTGGAGAAGCTGCTAATGGCAACCAATCAGCAGCTCTGTATAATTTGAAAGTATGCAAATTATAAATGTTACTTCAGTGCTGATTGGTTGCCATGGGCAACTTCTCCCCTGGCTCACTTATCCGCCCTTTTCACTGCTTAGTGTATATTCCCCTATACCAGGGGTGGCAAACCCGCGGCTCTCGAGACGCATGCGGCTCTCCCCTTCATTTGATGTGGCTCCCGCTCCCGCACTTGTCACTGGTCCCAGATCTGGGATGCGCCGGCACCGCTCCGCTTTGTGCGTGATGTGACGTCATGACGTCACATCGCGTAATGAGAGGCGGAGCCGCTGCCACGAGGAGAGGTGAGGAGAGACGTGGTCGTGGGACTCGGGGATGCCGCGGTAAGTATGTATTTATCCCTAGGCCTAATAGCCCACAGAGAATATGCCGGGGGGGGGGAGCCTGCCTGGGGAGACCGGAGCCTGCTTGGGGGACGAGCCTGGGGAGACTGGAGCCTGCTTCGGGAGACTTGAGCATGCAGCCTGGAGCCTCTGTGCCTGCCGTAATGTGTAAAATAGGGACACTTGCCAGGCGTAATGTGTAAAATGGAGACTCTTGCCTTCCGTAATGTTTAAAATGGGGACTCTTGCCTGCCGTAATGTGTGAAATGGGGACTCTTGCCTGCCGTAATGTGTGAAATGGGGACTCTTGCCTGCTGTAATGTGTAAAATGGGGACTCTTGCCTGCCATAATGTGTAAAATGGGGACTCTTGCCTGCCGTAATGTGTAAAATGTTTGTGTTTCTCGCCCCCGGTGTAACTAAAAATGGGGGTGTGACACACGGTCATGCTCATACGAAATTACGAACGTCATACTGAAGGACGGCGCACAAAAATTGGCCGTGGCCTTGTACCAGTTAGGCCACGCCCCAGTTTTTGGCGCGTGCATGATACTGGCTCTTTGCCTTGACTACAGATTTTTTGGGGCTCTTTGCCTCTGACTGGTTGG
Source organism: Pseudophryne corroboree (assembly GCF_028390025.1). Classification (NCBI taxonomy): domain Eukaryota; kingdom Metazoa; phylum Chordata; class Amphibia; order Anura; family Myobatrachidae; genus Pseudophryne; species Pseudophryne corroboree. The sequence continues at coordinate 347,448,444 of NC_086453.1, forward strand.
CCACCCCTGCCCTATACTGTAATATTGCAATCCCTTACAACTAAAATGAGCACGTGTGTAAAATAAGTTATTACAGCTATAGGCTCTTGATCTGTCACCCCCCCATAGAGGCTGGTTCAGGTGGCATGAGGGCAGGAGCCACTTTGTAAGGTCACCTGCACTGTGCCATTCTTCTTAACAGAAAATAAAAACAACTATCATTCTAAGAGGTGTTGGGCAAACTTGATTCATAAGGCAGCGGAGACACAGGGGGTCATTCCGACCTGTTCGTATGTTGCTGTTTTTCGCAGCGGTGCGAACGGGTCGGTTATGCACATGCGCGGCGGCCACAATGTGCAGCCACGTCGCAACGACTAGAAGAACGAAGAAATCGATCACTGCCACGATTGCAAGAAGATTGACAGGAGGAAGGCGTTCCGGGGCGCCAACTGACCGTTTTCTGGGAGTAATAAATAAGGAATAGTACTGCGCTGTTAATAAATGTAAATAGCAGCTCCTATTAAAAGAAATATTTGTAAAGTGCTTATTGGGAGCGCTTGTGTAAAATAAAGAACAAAGAACATAAAAATAAATTCATTGCAATACCTGTAAAATAAAAATTAGATTAATCTTTTGTTCTTCGTTTTCTGGGAGTGGTGTGGTGAACGCAGCAGGCGTGTCCAGGCGTTTGCAGGGCGGGTGTCTGACGTCAGTTCCGGGACCTGACAGGCTGAAGACATCGCAACGGGTAAGTAACTCCAGAGCTACTCAGAAACTGCACAAAATGTTTTTGCATAACTCGGCTGCACAAGCATTCGCAGCCTTGTTTTCCAAAAACCCCTCCCCCATAGGCGGCGTCTAGTTGATCGCACGGGCAGCAAAAAGTTGCTACGTGCGATCAACTCGGAATGACCCCCACAGTTGTAGCTGGTGGTGAATTGTAAGTCAGCTGTAGTTATTGGCGCCTCTCACTTCTGTGCATCTTCAGGTTGTCCATCACTGTTGGAACAAAGAAGAGATAATGGAAAACAGAGACATGAAAAATGAGCCATCCGCTATAACATCCCTCCCGAAATTCAGGAGATCAGGATTGGGATGGGGCCGGTGACCTGCACGCAATCTTTGTTTTTAGAAAAAAAACTGTAGTTCATGGGCTACCCCTCTGCGCAAATCCAGGCGACTGTCCTGATCGTTGTAAAGTATCTTCAAATCGGTATTTCTCAGAGGAAATGGTTTTGAAAGGCATGCTATAGTCCTCTCCAAACAGCTGCAGATAAAGTAGACATGTCACTTTCCCATGCGCGTGCCAGTGCTGGGGGCATGAAGCAGCAGAGAGACACAGAAAGTTCTGAGGATGAAATGGTGAGGACAGTGACAATCTTACACAGAGAGAGTGTCAGCTCTGCAGCCACTGCGTGATGTCATGTAACCCGCTACGGCACAGGAACGTCAGTGAGGTGGCCGCAGTAATTTCTCTGCGATACCGCCCGGGTCAGCTGCACACTAACACTACTACTTCTTATTAAAGCCCTGCATGCGCAGAGGCAGCTGGCCGCTGTATCCTGGCAGAGGAAGGGGTTGCTCCAAGGTAGGTAGCTCTTAGCTTCAGTGGTGCAAGTAGAAAAAATGTCTTACAGGTACTGTGTGTGCGAGCGCCGAAGGTGCGCGCGCCGAAAATGGGCATGGCCAAATGCCACAAGGGGCGTGGCCAATGAAAATGGGGGCTTGGTACACATATGGGGGAGCCAGAGACACATATGACCCCAATAGTACCAGATACACGTTGCCCCACAGTGCCAGGTATACATTGCCCCCACAGTGCCAGATATACAATGCCCCACAGTGCCAGATATACAATGCCCCACTGTGCCAGATATACAATGCCCCGCTGTGTCAGATATACATTGCCCCCACAGTGCCAGATATACATTGCCCCCCTGTGCCAGATATACAATGCCCCCACAGTGCCAGATACACATTGCCCCACAGTGCCATATATACATTGCCCCCACAGTGCCAGATATACATTGCCCCCACAGTGCTAGATATACATTGCCCCCACAGTGCCAGATATACATTGCCCCCACAGTGCCAGATATACATTGCCCCCCACAGTGCTAGATATACATTGCCCCCACAGTGCTAGATATACATTGCCCCCACAGTGCCAGATATGCATTGCCCCCACAGTGCCAGATATACATTGCCCCCCAGAGTGCTAGATATACATTGCCCCCCAGAGTGCTAGATATACATTGCCCCCACAGTGCCAGATATACATTGCCCCACAGTGCTAGATATACATTGCCCCCACAGTGCCAGATATACATTGCCCCCACAGTGCCATATATACATTGCCCCCACAGTACTAGATATACATTGCCCCACAGTGCCAGATATACATTGCCCCCACAGTACTAGATATACATTGCCCCACTCAGGCTGCTCCACGTCCCCTCCAACTGATGTGCTCCCTGCTCCACCTCCTCCGAACGCGCGCGGCTCAAGCAGCCTCAGCAGCCAGCCCCCCCTCTGCGCGACGTCACGATCACGCTCCCAGCACACTGGGAAGGGGAGGCGCACAGCGGCAGTAGCGGTGAGCGCTGCGCACTTCAACGCTGTGAGCAGCGGCCCGGCGGAGTGGGTACGGCGTACCCACGGCTAAACTCTTAAGGGTACGCCATACCCGCCCGTACCTGCCCACTTGCAGCACTGCTTAGCTTATACATATTGTAGTAAGGAGCCATTATCATGTGGCTCCTTGCTAGTTAATCATAGACCCAGATTGGGGTAATGGAGGTGTGAGGTGTGGTGCCTCTGGACTGGCTTAGCTGGATGGCTTTAGTGTGGCATACCTTTACATTCTATTAACACTTTTCACTTATTAATTTTTTAACACTATTTCTCTATTTTAATTACATTTCATGTTTATATCACCCTCTCTATAGCTTCGGCTTCCTAAATACTAGTTTATTAACACTATAGTTTTTTCACTGGTATGCTACGCTGGGCTTTCTGGCTTATGCTGGTGTTTTGGGGTGCCACACCCTGCACCTAGATATAGCGCTAGGGACCCCAAATATACAGTGACGCCTTGATGCGGCTTTGGGGCTTAACCACACATTTGCGCAAATATGTGTAACGAAGATCTCTGAATTCTATTATTATGTGGGATTTATATCTGGTTACTGTTATCATTCAGTGTGCTGGGGGAAACCAAATGCCTTTTTTTCTTGCTTAGAAATACCCCTCCCTTTTCGAGTACCTGAATGATATCATTAAGCTGATTGAGCATCTACCAATATATATGTCAGAGGAAGGACTGAGTAGGCCTTCTGTGGGGAGAAAAAGGCTCTGCAGCCATCCACTAACCAACATCTCCATAAATGCATCCTCTACACCTGAAGATTTTCATTTCAATATCTTACTGAGCTCCCTTTTAATTATGGGCACCCTGACTCCCCCATCCCATCTCACCAGCGGGCATAAACATCTACACTCCCCTTTGGTGGCCCCCTCCTATGCAGAATGATGCATGCATGAGCTGTAAAAGTCGGGATAAGTTACACAAAAAGGACATCACAAAAATAGATTATACAGTATGCTGCTCGGTCACATTTTTGTAAACGACCCTCAGCAACAACGGTTTATCCTGGTGGAATGTTGGTATACATCAGACGGTTCAGGGTTATCTATAAGAAAATGAACGCATTAGTACTGGAAGAAGACGCTGCAGGGTAGCTGATCTCTTCATCAAGCTTTCTAGTGTGGTCAGAGCCCTAAAGGAAATAGAGATTTTCCATAGTATACAAAAAGCCAATTAGGTGTATATGAGTGGCAGAATGCAGAGACGGTGATAGAAATAAGCAGCAGCGCTCTCTCGGGGGGTACCCTGATAACGTTTCTGTTGCAGGCATAAGGCATGGGGGGGGGGGGGGGGGGGTCAAACACTGTCGTAAGCAACGTCTTGTATGAGACCACCTGAAATAGTCTGTAGCTGAGTTCTATTTTATAATGTGGCACCAGAGGGCGCTCCAGGGACAGAGCGAGGTCACATCAATTTTAGAGCATAGTAACGATATAAAATATATATGGGATTGCTAATCAGAGGTGTTATTATCAGCACACCACAGTCCCATATTTCGTTTCAACCTCTAAGCGTCCCCAATAAACTTTTTAATCCATCATTATTCTTCATAGTGACCGATTACTGTCACCTCCACAACCATTGCAGTAACTGCGGTATATTTGTGCATATGGAATATATAGTTTTAGTGTTTGGTGTTATAGTGTACTCCCTGAAGGACAGGGAGGTCGTTATATGCAGTGTTGTCTGTGTAGGGTCATTCACACAATTGTCACCATATGTTCAGTATAGTTAATAAGTAGCAAGACCCCTAGACAGTATATGAGACGTCACATAGTACAGGCCAACATCCAGCTGTCTGATATGTGGCTGTCCTGAATATTCATCACCTCTAGGACAAGACAGGGAATGGGGCTGGTTTGGACTGCATTTCACAAATCTTCCTGATTTCCAGGACAGAATAATGGGTTTTTGGATAAGATATACCAAACCTATTCATAATGTATGAGGTATTATAATATACAGTTGTGCTCATAAGTTTACATACCCTAGCAGAATTTGTGATTTTCTGGCCATTTGTCAGAGAATATGAATGATAACTCACAAACTTTTCTTTCACTCATGGTTAGTGGTTGGGTGAAGCCATTTATTGTCAAACAACTGTGTTTACTCTTTTTAAATCATAATGACAACAGAAACTACCCAAATGACCCTGATCAAAAGTTTACATACCCCAGTTCTTAATACCGTGTATTGTCCCCTTTAACATCAATGACAGCTTGAAGTCTTTTGTGGTAGTTGTGGATGAGGCTCTTTATTTTCTCAGATGGTAAAGCTGCCCATTCTTCTTGGCAAAAAGCCTCCAGTTCCTGTAAATTTTTGGGCTGTCTTGCATGAACTGCACGTTTGAGATCTCCCCAGAGTGGCTCAATGATATTGAGGTATAGAGACTGAGATGGCCACTCCAGAACCTTCACTTTATTCTGCTGTAGCCAATGACAGGTCGACTTGGCCTTGTGTTTTGGATCATTGTCATGTTGGAACGTCCAAGTACGTCCCATGCGCAGCTTCCGGGCTGATGAGTGCAAATTTTCCTCCAGTATTTTCTGATAACATGCTGCATTCATCTTGCCATCAATTTTGCCCAAGTTTCCAGTGCCTTTGTAGCTCACACATCCCCAAAACATCAGCGATCTACCTCCGTGTTTCACAGTAGGAATGGTGTACCTTTCATCATAGGCCTTGTTGACTCCTCTCCAAATGTAACATTTATGGTTGTGGCCAAAAAGTTCAATTTTGGTCTCATCACTCCAAATGACTTTGTTCCAGAAGTTTTGAGGCTTGTCTCTGCTGTTTGGAGTATTGTAAGCTGGATGCTTTGTGGCATTTGCGTAGTAATGGCTTTCTTCTGGCGACTCGACCATGCAGCCCATTTTTCTTCAAATGCCTCCTTATTGTGCATCTTGAAACAACCACACTTTTTTGAGAGAGTCCTGTATTTCAGCTGAAGTTACTGTATTTGTGGATTTTTCTTTGCATCCCAAACAATTTTCCTGGCAGTTGTGGCTGAAATTTTTGTTGGTCTACCTGACCGTGATTTGATTTCCACAGAATCCCTCATTTTCCACTTCTTAATTAGAGTTTGAACACTTCTGATTGGCATTCTCAATTGCTTGGATATCTTTTTATATCCCTTTCCTGTTTTATACAGTTCAATTACCTTTTCCCACAGATCCTTTGACAATTCTTTTGCTTTCCCCATGACTCAGAATCCAGACACGTCAGTGCAGCACTGGATGAAAGATGCAAGGGTCTTTCAGGAGTCCAGAAACTCACTGACCTTTTATACACACACACTGATCACAAGCAAACAGATCACAGGTGTGGATGGTTACCTTTAGTAGCCATTCAAACCTGTTTGTGTCAACTTGTGTGCATGTTATCAGGCCAAAATCTCTAGGGTATGTAAACTTTTGATCAGGGTCATTTGGGTAGTTTCTGTTGTCATTATGATTTAAAAAGAGTAAACACAGTTGTTTGACAATAAATGGCTTCACCCAACCACTAACCATGAGTGAAAGAAAAGTTTGTGAGTTATCATTCATATTCTCTGACAAATGGCCAGAAAATCACAAATTCTGCTAGGGTATGTAAACTTATGAGCACAACTGTATATCAGCACAGTGGCACTTTTCCTGGAAAGTAACATATACAGGCCTTCCTATGCCCTAGTATCACCAGGCTGCATGATTCTGTAGCACCACGTAGCCCACATCATTTCCTCCTCATTCATCCTCTCTAAATTGAATCCAACCAATTATGGGGGTTATTCAGAGTTGTTAGCAAACCAAAAAAAGTTGGAAATTGGGCAAAACCATGTTATGCTGCAGGTGTGGCAGATGTAACATGTGCAGATTTAAATTTGAATACACCCCACCCAAATCTAATCTCTGTGCACATGTTATATCTGCCCCCCCCCCCCTGCAGTGCAGCATGGTTTTGCCCAATTGCTAACTTTTTTGGTTTGCTAACAACTCTGAATAACCCCCTATAGCAGTAACAGCCATCAACTAGAGGTAAAGTGATAGCAACTCGCAATCCAACTGCAAAAAAATACAATGATGATGTAGACGCATGAGCAGGGCCCAACCTGTGCATGAGCCTGCATTTACTGTGGGCGCATGCAGTAAATGCGAACGCCTCCGCCAGGGCCGGTTCTAGCCCTTGTGGCGCCCGGGGTGAAATAGGGGTGTGGCTATATAAAGGGGCGTGGTCAGGCATGCCCCCTGTAGAGTTGTGCCACCGTTTGTGCCCCCAGAAGAGTTGTGCCCCCAGTCGAGTTGTGCCCCCGTTTGTGCCCCAGTAGTATTGCCCCCAGTAGAGTTATGCCCCCAGGAGTATTGCCCCCAGTAAAGTTGTGCCCCCGTTTGTATCCCCAGGAGTATTGCCCCCAGTAGAGTTGCGCCGCTTACAAACAAATAAAATAAAATAAATGAATTCATACCATCCCCGCTTCTGATTCCCGACCACTGTTGACCTCCGTCTCCAGCCGCCGGCGCCGCTCCTCGGATCTATGGGAGAGACGTCATGACATCTCTCCCATAGCACAGCATAGACACTAGAGGTCAATTATGACCCCTAGCGTCTATGTGCCGGTCCCACAATGCCGTGCGGTGCGCGATGACGTCATCGCGCACCGCACAGCAGGGACAGCACAGCAACGGGGGGCACCACCAGTAGCGGATCTTGCCACGGCAGCGGTGCCCTCTGGAAGGTGGCGCCCCGGGCAAAAATCCTGTGTGCCCGTAGCAAGATCCGCTACTGGCCTCTGCCTGTCAAGCAGGCAGAGGCGTTCGCTGGGCGGGAGGGAGGCGGCAACGCTCAGTTTCTTAGGCGTAGACGGAGCATTGCAGGGAGGGTGTCAGGGAAACCGGAGCAGCGGTAGTGAACGGGGGGCCTGGAATGGCCGTGATCGGGGCGGCTGCGTAACATCACACGCAGCTGCTCTGATCAAAAAGATGGCAACATTGCACCCAGGCTGTGCTGGCAGAAGGCGTCCCTAATTTATTCGATCACGCTGAAATTGCGGTGCGACCGCAATTTCAGCGTGGTCGCAGCGCGAGGGGGGGGGGGGGGGGGAGTGGCTGTTAGCATGTAGCCATGCGATGAGCAGCCCCAGCATGCGATTCAAAGGATTGAAAATCCTGCTAAAGAGCAGAATCTGCAATTCTTACTGAATAGGGTCCATAGAGAGGAGAAGCATCAGACGCTATCACCAATAAATGCGATTAAAAGTTTGTTGATGAAAGTGACAGACAGTAAAAATGCTCCTGTCCTCACTTTCCTGTATATGACACACTCTGCAGTATTTCCATTATATACCCAGCAATGGAGTAGGATGATGGAACAGTAATTAGCACTGAATACAGCACAATGAATAATACAGTAGGGAAGGCAGCACAAATCCAGGATTTCCACCAGCTGCAGAGTGGTTTGTGTCGCTCCATATGCGCCGTAGACTGGACATTGCCGTTGGCCGGGATGCTCTGCAGTGCAGCCTCCAGAATGAACACATGCAACTTTAATGACATATGTTTATGTCATTTCTCACACATCCCCGCCGCGGCTGTACGTGTGCCTGTGTGACTCTGTGCCAAGCAGATTGTGCCGTGATGGCAGATTTACTGTAGGACAGGGAAAAGTGATGGGGCAGTGACATTAGCTGAGACAAATTCTAATGCAATTACAATATTAAACAACTTAATATGGAGTCAAATGGTCCGTTGACAACAAGGTCAGAGCAGCTGATAAACACAGCACTGATGCAGATCCTGTTAAGTGTGGGACTGGGTAATTGACCTCGTATTTGCAGAATGTTGGCACTAACAGCTGGGCAGTTGTAGCGCAGGGTGCATAATGTTGGCACTGACTGCTGGATACATTGTGATGGGTGCATAATGCTGTCACTGACTGCTGGACGTGTTGTGATGGGTGCAGAATGCTGTCACTGACCGCTGGACGTGTTGTGATTAGAGATGAGCGGGTTCGGTTCCTCGGAAACCGAACCCGCCCGAACTTCAGTTTTTTTTACACGGGTCCGAGCGACTCGGATCTTCCCGCCTTGCTCGGTTAACCCGAGCGCGCCCGAACGTCATCATCCCGCTGTCGGATTCTCGCGAGGCTCGGATTCTATCGCGAGACTCGGATTCTATATAAGGAGCCGCGCGTCGCCGCCATTTTCACACGTGCATTGAGATTGATAGGGAGAGGACGTGGCTGGCGTCCTCTCCGTTTATAGAGAGTGAGACTACTAGAGTAGAGAGAGACACAGTATTATTTACTTTAGTAATTTTGGGGAGCATTAGGAGGAGTACTACTACTTGCTGAAGTGATAGTGTGACTGTATATCTGACTTGTGGGGGAGACAGTGGGGAGCAGTTAGAGTCTGAGAGCAGGAGTACATATTTTAACGTACAGTGCACACTTTTGCTGGCACTCTGCTGCCAGAGTGCCACACTGCCATTGTGACCACACTGACCACCAGTATATATTGTGATTGTCTGCTTAGGAGTACTACTTGCAAGTTGCTGATAGTGTGACCAGTGACCTGACCACCAGTTTAATTAATCACCACCAGTTTAATATATATATATATATATATATATAATTGTATATAATATATATATAATTGTATATGTATACCACCTACCCGTGTTTTTTCTTTTTCTTTCTTCTTGATACATACTACTATAGTAGCTTACTGTAGCAGTCTGCGGTGCTGCTGAGCTGACAGTGTCCAGCAGGTCCGTCATCAGTCATTACATAATAAATATATATATACCTGTCCGGCTGCAGTACTAGTGATATTATATATATATATATATATATATATTAATTTCATCTCATTATCATCCAGTCTATATTAGCAGCAGACACAGTACGGTAGTCCACGGCTGTAGCTACCTCTGTGTCGGCAGTCGCTGGTCCATCCATAATTGTATACCACCTACCCGTGTTTTTTTTTTTTCTCTTTCTTCTTGATACATACTACTATAGTAGCTTACTGTAGCAGTCTGCGGTGCTGCTGAGCTGACAGTGTCCAGCAGGTCCGTCATCAGTCATTACATAATAAATATATATACCTGTCCGGCTGCAGTACTAGTGATATTATATATATATATATATATATATATTAATTTCATCTCATTATCATCCAGTCTATATTAGCAGCAGACACAGTACGGTAGTCCACGGCTGTAGCTACCTCTGTGTCGGCAGTCGCTGGTCCATCCATAATTGTATACCACCTACCCGTGGTTTTTTTTTTCTCTTTCTTCTTGATACATACTACTATAGTAGCTTACTGTAGCAGTCTGCGGTGCTGCTGAGCTGACAGTGTCCAGCAGGTCCATCATCAGTCATTACATAATAAATATATATACCTGTCCGGCTGCAGTACTAGTGATATTATATATATATATATATATATATATATATTAATTTCATCTCATTATCATCCAGTCTATATTAGCAGCAGACACAGTACGGTAGTCCACGGCTGTAGCTACCTCTGTGTCGGCAGTCGCTGGTCCATCCATAATTGTATACCACCTACCCGTGGTTTTTTTTTTCTCTTTCTTCTTGATACATACTACTATAGTAGCTTACTGTAGCAGTCTGCGGTGCTGCTGAGCTGACAGTGTCCAGCAGGTCCGTCATCAGTCATTACATAATAAATATATATACCTGTCCGGCTGCAGTACTAGTGATATTATATATATATATATATATTAATTTCATCTCATTATCATCCAGTCTATATTAGCAGCAGACACAGTACGGTAGTCCACGGCTGTAGCTACCTCTGTGTCGGCAGTCGCTGGTCCATCCATAATTGTATACCACCTACCCGTGGGTTTTTTTTTTCTCTTTCTTCTTGATACATACTACTATAGTAGCTTACTGTAGCAGTCTGCGGTGCTGCTGAGCTGACAGTGTCCAGCAGGTCCGTCATCAGTCATTACATAATAAATATATATACCTGTCCGGCTGCAGTACTAGTGATATTATATATATATATATATATATATATATATATATATATTAATTTCATCTCATTATCATCCAGTCTATATTAGCAGCAGACACAGTACGGTAGTCCACGGCTGTAGCTACCTCTGTGTCGGCAGTCGCTGGTCCATCCATAATTGTATACCACCTACCCGTGGTTTTTTTTCTCTTTCTTCTTGATACATACTACTATAGTAGCTTACTGTAGCAGTCTGCGGTGCTGCTGAGCTGACAGTGTCCAGCAGGTCCGTCATCAGTCATTACATAATAAATATATATACCTGTCCGGCTGCAGTACTAGTGATATTATATATATATATATATATATATATATTAATTTCATCTCATTATCATCCAGGCTATATTAGCAGCAGACACAGTACGGTAGTCCATGGCTGTAGCTACCTCTGTGTCGGCAGTCGCTGGTCCATCCATAATTGTATACCACCTACCCGTGTTTTTTTTTTTCCTCTTTCTTCTTGATACATACTACTATAGTAGCTTACTGTAGCAGTCTGCGGTGCTGCTGAGCTGACAGTGTCCAGCAGGTCCGTCATCAGTCATTACATAATAAATATATATACCTGTCCGGCTGCAGTACTAGTGATATTATATATATATATATTAATTTCATCTCATTATCATCCAGTCTATATTAGCAGCAGACACAGTACGGTAGTCCACGGCTGTAGCTACCTCTGTGTCGGCAGTCGCTGGTCCATCCATAATTGTATACCACCTACCCGTGTTTTTTTTTTCTCTTTCTTCTTGATACATACTACTATAGTAGCTTACTGTAGCAGTCTGCGGTGCTGCTGAGCTGACAGTGTCCAGCAGGTCCATCATCAGTCATTACATAATAAATATATATACCTGTCCGGCTGCAGTACTAGTGATATTATATATATATATATATATATATATATATATTAATTTCATCTCATTATCATCCAGTCTATATTAGCAGCAGACACAGTACGGTAGTCCACGGCTGTAGCTACCTCTGTGTCGGCAGTCGCTGGTCCATCCATAATTGTATACCACCTACCCGTGGTTTTTTTTTTTTCTCTTTCTTCTTGATACATACTACTATAGTAGCTTACTGTAGCAGTCTGCGGTGCTGCTGAGCTGACAGTGTCCAGCAGGTCCGTCATCAGTCATTACATAATAAATATATATACCTGTCCGGCTGCAGTACTAGTGATATTATATATATATATATATATATATATTAATTTCATCTCATTATCATCCAGTCTATATTAGCAGCAGACACAGTACGGTAGTCCACGGCTGTAGCTACCTCTGTGTCGGCAGTCGCTGGTCCATCCATAATTGTATACCACCTACCCGTGGGTTTTTTTTTTCTCTTTCTTCTTGATACATACTACTATAGTAGCTTACTGTAGCAGTCTGCGGTGCTGCTGAGCTGACAGTGTCCAGCAGGTCCGTCATCAGTCATTACATAATAGATATATATACCTGTCCGGCTGCAGTACTAGTGATATTATATATATATATATTCATTTCATCTCATTATCATCCAGTCTATATTAGCAGCAGACACAGTACGGTAGTCCACGGCTGTAGCTACCTCTGTGTCGGCAGTCGCTGGTCCATCCATAATTGTATACCACCTACCCGTGGTTTTTTTTTCTCTTTCTTCTTGATACATACTACTATAGTAGCTTACTGTAGCAGTCTGCGGTGCTGCTGAGCTGACAGTGTCCAGCAGGTCCGTCATCAGTCATTACATAATAAATATATATACCTGTCCGGCTGCAGTACTAGTGATATTATATATATATATATATATATATATTAATTTCATCTCATTATCATCCAGGCTATATTAGCAGCAGACACAGTACGGTAGTCCACGGCTGTAGCTACCTCTGTGTCGGCAGTCGCTGGTCCATCCATAATTGTATACCACCTACCCGTGTTTTTTTTTTTTCTCTTTCTTCTTGATACATACTACTATAGTAGCTTACTGTAGCAGTCTGCGGTGCTGCTGAGCTGACAGTGTCCAGCAGGTCCGTCATCAGTCATTACATAATAAATATATATACCTGTCCGGCTGCAGTACTAGTGATATTATATATATATATATATATATATATATATATATATATTAATTTCATCTCATTATCATCCAGGCTATATTAGCAGCAGACACAGTACGGTAGTCCACGGCTGTAGCTACCTCTGTGTCGGCAGTCGCTGGTCCATCCATAATTGTATACCACCTACCCGTGGTTTTTTTTTTCCTCTTTCTTCTTGATACATACTACTATAGTAGCTTACTGTAGCAGTCTGCGGTGCTGCTGAGCTGACAGTGTCCAGCAGGTCCGTCATCAGTCATTACATAATAAATATATATACCTGTCCGGCTGCAGTACTAGTGATATTATATATATATATATTAATTTCATCTCATTATCATCCAGTCTATATTAGCAGCAGACACAGTACGGTAGTCCACGGCTGTAGCTACCTCTGTGTCGGCAGTCGCTGGTCCATCCATAATTGTATACCACCTACCCGTGTTTTTTTTTTCTCTTTCTTCTTGATACATACTACTATAGTAGCTTACTGTAGCAGTCTGCGGTGCTGCTGAGCTGACAGTGTCCAGCAGGTCCGTCATCAGTCATTACATAATAAATATATATACCTGTCCGGCTGCAGTACTAGTGATATTATATATATATATATATTAATTTCATCTCATTATCATCCAGTCTATATTAGCAGCAGACACAGTACGGTAGTCCACGGCTGTAGCTACCTCTGTGTCGGCAGTCGCTGGTCCATCCATAATTGTATACCACCTACCCGTGGTTTTTTTTTTTCTCTTTCTTCTTGATACATACTACTATAGTAGCTTACTGTAGCAGTCTGCGGTGCTGCTGAGCTGACAGTGTCCAGCAGGTCCGTCATCAGTCATTACATAATAAATATATATACCTGTCCGGCTGCAGTACTAGTGATATTATATATATATATATATTAATTTCATCTCATTATCATCCAGTCTATATTAGCAGCAGACACAGTACGGTAGTCCACGGCTGTAGCTACCTCTGTGTCGGCAGTCGCTGGTCCATCCATAAGTATACTAGTATCCATCCATCTCCATTGTTTACCTGAGGTGCCTTTTAGTTGTGCCTATTAAAATATGGAGAACAAAAATGTTGAGGTTCCAAAATTAGGGAAAGATCAAGATCCACTTCCACCTCGTGCTGAAGCTGCTGCCACTAGTCATGGCCGAGACGATGAAATGCCAGCAACGTCGTCTGCCAAGGCCAATGCCCAATGTCATAGTACAGAGCATGTAAAATCCAAAACACCAAATATCAGTAAAAAAAGGACTCCAAAATCTAAAATAAAATTGTCGGAGGAGAAGCGTAAACTTGCCAATATGCCATTTACCACACGGAGTGGCAAGGAACGGCTGAGGCCCTGGCCTATGTTCATGGCTAGTGGTTCAGCTTCACATGAGGATGGAAGCACTCAGCCTCTCGCTAGAAAAATGAAAAGACTCAAGCTGGCAAAAGCACCGCAAAGAACTGTGCGTTCTTCCAAATCCCAAATCCACAAGGAGAGTCCAATTGTGTCGGTTGCGATGCCTGACCTTCCCAACACTGGACGTGAAGAGCATGCGCCTTCCACCATTTGCACGCCCCCTGCAAGTGCTGGAAGGAGCACCCGCAGTCCAGTTCCTGATAGTCAGATTGAAGATGTCAGTGTTGAAGTACACCAGGATGAGGAGGATATGGGTGTTGCTGGCGCTGGGGAGGATATTGACAAGGAGGATTCTGATGGTGAGGTGGTTTGTTTAAGTCAGGCACCCGGGGAGACACCTGTTGTCCGTGGGAGGAATAGGGCCGTTGACATGCCTGGTGAAAATACCCAAAAAATCAGCTCTTCGGTGTGGAAGTATTTCAACAGAAATGCGGACAACATTTGTCAAGCCATGTGTTGCGTTTGTCAAGCTGTAATAAGTAGGGGTAAGGACATTAACCACCTCGGAACATCCTCCCTTATACGTCACCTGCAGCGCATTCATAATAAGTCAGTGAAAAGTTCAAAAACTTTGGGCGACAGCGGAAGCAGTCCACTGACCAGTAAATCCCTTCCTCTTGTAACCAAGCTCACGCAAACCACCCCACCAACTCCCTCAGTGTCAATTTCCTCCTTCCCCAGGAATGCCAATAGTCCTGCAGGCCATGTCACTGGCAATTCTGACGAGTCCTCTCCTGCCTGGGATTCCTCCGATGCATCCTTGCGTGTAACGCCTACTGCTGCTGGCGCTGCTGTTGTTGCTGCTGGGAGTCGATGGTCATCCCAGAGGGGAAGTCGTAAGCCCACTTTTACTACTTCCACCAAGAAATTGACTGTCCAACAGTCCTTTGCGAGGAATATTTAATATCACAGCAGTCATCCTGTTGCAAAGCGGATAACTGAGGCCTTGACAACTATGTTGGTGTTAGACGTGCGTCCGGTATCCGCCGTTAGTTCACAGGGAACTAGACAATTTCTTGAGGTAGTGTGCCCCCGTTACCAAATACCATCTAGGTTCCACTTCTCTAGGCAGGCGATACCGAGAATGTACACGGACGTCAGAAAAAGACTCACCAGTGTCCTAAAAAATGCAGTTGTACCCAATGTCCACTTAACCACGGACATGTGGACAAGTGGAGCAGGGCAGGGTCAGGACTATATGACTGTGACAGCCCACTGGGTAGATGTATGGACTCCCGCCGCAAGAACAGCAGCGGCGGCACCAGTAGCAGCATCTCGCAAACGCCAACTCTTTCCTAGGCAGGCTAGGCTTTGTATCACCACTTTCCAGAATACGCACACAGCTGAAAACCTCTTACGGCAACTGAGGAAGATCATCGCGGAATGGCTTACCCCAATTGGACTCTCCTGTGGATTTGTGGCATCGGACAACGCCAGCAATATTGTGTGTGCATTAAATATGGGCAAATTCCAGCACGTCCCATGTTTTGCACATACCTTGAATTTGGTGGTGCAGAATTTTTTAAAAAACGACAGGGGCGTGCAAGAGATGCTGTCGGTGGCCAGAAGAATTGCGGGACACTTTCGGCGTACAGGCACCACGTACAGAAGACTGGAGCACCACCAAAAACGCCTGAACCTGCCCTGCCATCATCTGAAGCAAGAAGTGATAACGAGGTGGAATTCAACCCTCTATATGCTTCAGAGGTTGGAGGAGCAGCAAAAGGCCATTCAAGCCTATACAATTGAGCACGATATAGGAGGTGGAATGTACCTGTCTCAAGCGCAGTGGAGAATGATTTCAACGTTGTGCAAGGTTCTGCAATCTTTTGAACTTGCCACACGTGAAGTCAGTTCAGACACTGCCAGCCTGAGCAGGTCATTCCCCTCATCAGGCTTTTGCAGAAGAAGCTGGAGGCATTGAAGGAGGAGCTAAAAGGGAGCGATTCCGCTAGGCATGTGGGACTTGTGGATGGAGCCCTTAATTCGCTTAACAAGGATTCACGGGTGGTCAATCTGTTGAAATCAGAGCACTACATTTTGGCCACCGTGCTCGATCCTAGATTTAAAACCTACCTTGGATCTCTCTTTCCGGCAGACACAAGTCTGCTGGGGTTCAAAGACCTGCTGGTGACAAAATTGTCAAGTCAAGCGGAACGCGACCTGTCAACATCTCCTCCTTCACATTCTCCCGCAACTGGGGGTGCGAGGAAAAGGCTCAGAATTCCGAGCCCACCCGCTGGCGGTGATGCAGGGCAGTCTGGAGCGACTGCTGATGCTGACATCTGGTCCGGACTGAAGGACCTGACAACGATTACGGACATGTCGTCTACTGTCACTGCATATGATTCTCTCACCATTGAAAGAATGGTGGAGGATTATATGAGTGACCGCATCCAAGTAGGCACGTCAGACAGTCCGTACTTATACTGGCAGGAAAAAGAGGCAATTTGGAGGCCCTTGCACAAACTGGCTTTATTCTACCTAAGTTGCCCTCCCACAAGTGTGTACTCCGAAAGAGTGTTTAGTGCCGCCGCTCACCTTGTCAGCAATCGGCGTACGAGGTTACTTCCAGAAAATGTGGAGAAGATGATGTTCATTAAAATGAATTATAATCAATTCCTCCGTGGAGACATTGACCAGCAGCAATTGCCTCCACAAAGTACACAGGGAGCTGAGATGGTGGATTCCAGTGGGGACGAATTGATAATCTGTGAGGAGCGGGATGTACACGGTGATATATCGGAGGATGATGATGAGGTGGACATCTTGCCTCTGTAGAGCCAGTTTGTGCAAGGAGAGATTAATTGCTTCTTTTTCGGTGGGGGTCCAAACCAACCCGTCATTTCAGTCACAGTCGTGTGGCAGACCCTGTCACTGAAATGATGGGTTGGTTAAAGTGTGCATGTCCTGTTTATACAACATAAGGGTGGGTGGGAGGGCCCAAGGACAATTCCATCTTGCACCTCTTTTTTCTTTCATTTTTATTTGCGTCATGTGCTGTTTGGGGAGTGTTTTTTGGAAGGGCCATCCTGCGTGACACTGCAGTGCCACTCCTAGATGGGCCAGGTGTTTGTGTCGGCCACTAGGGTCGCTTATCTTACTCACACAGCTACCTCATTGCGCCTCTTTTTTTCTTCTTTGCGTCATGTGCTGTTTGGGGAGTGTTTTTTGGAAGGGCCATCCTGCGTGACACTGCAGTGCCACTCCTAGATGGGCCAGGTGTTTGTGTCGGCCACTAGGGTCGCTTATCTTACTCACACAGCTACCTCATTGCGCCTCTTTTTTTCTTCTTTGCGTCATGTGCTGTTTGGGGAGTGTTTTTTGGAAGGGCCATCCTGCGTGACACTGCAGTGCCGCTCCTAGATGGGCCAGGTGTTTGTGTCGGCCACTAGGGTCGCTTAGCTTACTCACACAGCTACCTCATTGCGCCTCTTTTTTTCTTCTTTGCGTCATGTGCTGTTTGGGGAGTGTTTTTTGGAAGAGCCATCCTGCGTGATACTGCAGTGCCACTCCTAGATGGGCCAGGTGTTTTTGTCGGCCACTAGGGTCGCTTATCTTACTCACACAGCTACCTCATTGCGCCTCTTTTTTTCTTCTTTGCGTCATGTGCTGTTTGGGGAGTGTTTTTTGGAAGGGCCATCCTGCGTGACACTGCAGTGCCACTCCTAGATGGGCCAGGTGTTTGTGTCGGCCACTAGGGTCGCTTAGCTTACTCACACAGCTACCTCATTGCGCCTCTTTTTTTCTTCTTTGCGTCATGTGCTGTTTGGGGAGTGTTTTTTGGAAGGGCCATCCTGCGTGACACCGCAGTGCCACTCCTAGATGGGCCAGGTGTTTGTGTCGGCCACTAGGGTCGCTTAGCTTACTCACACAGCTACCTCATTGCGCCTCTTTTTTTCTTCTTTGCGTCATGTGCTGTTTGGGGAGTGTTTTTTGGAAGGGCCATCCTGCGTGACACTGCAGTGCCACTCCTAGATGGGCCAGGTGTTTGTGTCGGCCACTAGGGTCGCTTATCTTACTCACACAGCTACCTCATTGCGCCTCTTTTTTTCTTCTTTGCGTCATGTGCTGTTTGGGGAGTGTTTTTTGGAAGGGCCATCCTGCGTGACACTGCAGTGACACTCCTAGATGGGCCAGGTGTTTGTGTCGGCCACTAGGGTAGCTTAGCTTACTCACACAGCTACCTCATTGCGCCTCTTTTTTTCTTCTTTGCGTCATGTGCTGTTTGGGGAGTGTTTTTTGGAAGGGCCATCCTGCGTGACACTGCAGTGCCACTCCTAGATGGGCCAGGTGTTTGTGTCGGCCACTAGGGTCGCTTATCTTACTCACACAGCTACCTCATTGCGCCTCTTTTTTTCTTCTTTGCGTCATGTGCTGTTTGGGGAGTGTTTTTTGGAAGGGCCATCCTGCGTGACACTGCAGTGCCACTCCTAGATGGGCCAGGTGTTTGTGTCGGCCACTAGGGTCGCTTAGCTTAGTCATCCAGCGACCTCGGTGCAAATTTTAGGACTAAAAATAATATTGTGAGGTGTGAGGTATTCAGAATAGACTGAAAATGAGTGGAAATTATGGTTTTTGAGGTTAATAATACTTTGGGATCAAAATGACCCCCAAATTCTATGATTTAAGCTGTTTTTTAGTGTTTTTTGAAAAAAACACCCGAATCCAAAACACACCCGAATCCGACAAAAAAAATTCGGTGAGGTTTTGCCAAAACGCGGTCGAACCCAAAACACGGCCGCGGAACCGAACCCAAAACCAAAACACAAAACCCGAAAAATTTCAAGTGCACATCTCTAGTTGTGATGGGTGCATAATGTTGGCACTGACCGCTGGACGTGTTGTGATGGGTGCATAATGTTGGCACTGACTGCTGGATACATTGTGATGGGTGCATAATGCTGTCACTGACCGCTGGACGTGTTGTGATGGGTGCAGAATGCTGTCACTGACTGCTGGACGTGTTGTGATGGGTGCAGAATGCTGTCACTGACCGCTTGATGTGTTGTGATGGGTGCACAATGCTGTCACTGACCGCTGGACGTGTTGTGATGGGTGTAGAATGCTGTCACTGACCGCTGGATGTTTTGTGATGGGTGCACAATGCTGTCACTGACCGC
Organism: Pseudophryne corroboree; assembly: GCF_028390025.1. NCBI lineage: Eukaryota > Metazoa > Chordata > Amphibia > Anura > Myobatrachidae > Pseudophryne > Pseudophryne corroboree. The sequence continues at coordinate 347,467,728 of NC_086453.1, forward strand.
TGGACGTGTTGTGATGGGTGCAGAATGCTGTCACTGACCGCTGGACGTGTTGTGATGGGTGCAGAATGCTGGCACTGACTGCTGGACGTGTTGTGATGGGTGTAGAATGCTGTCACTGACCGCTGGACGTGTTGTGATGGGTGCAGAATGCTGGCACTGACTGCTGGACGTGTTGTGATTAGTGTATAATGCTGGCACTGACCGCTGGACATGTTGTGATGGGTGCAGAGTGCTGGCACTGACCGCTGGATGTGCTGTGATGGGTGTAGAATGCTGGTACTGACCGCTGGATGTGTTGTGATGGGTGCATAATGCTGGCACTGACCACTGGACGTGTTTTGATAGGTGCATAATGCTGGCACTAACGGCTGGACACAGTGATGGGTGCATAATGCTGCCACTGACCGTTGGATGTGTTGTGATGGGTGCATAATGCTAGCACAGTCCGCTGGATGCATTGTGACGGGTGCTTAATGCTGGCACTGACCGCTGGATACATTGTGATGGGTGCATAATGCTGGCACTGACCGCTGGATACTTTGTGATGGGTGCATAATGCTGGCACTGACCGCTGGATACATTGTGATGGGTGCATAATGCTGGCACTGACCGCTGGATACATTGTGATGGGTGCATAATGCTGGCACTGACTGCTGGATACATTGTGATGGGTGCATAATGCTGTCACTGACCGCTGGATACATTGTAATGGGTGCATAATGCTGGCACTGACCGCTGGACGTGTTGTGACGGGTGCATAATGCTGGCACTGCTGCTGGACGTGTTGTGATTGGTGCAGAATGCTGGCACTGACGGCTGGATGTGCTGTGATGAGTGCAGAATGCTGACACTGACCGCTGGATGTGCTGTGATGGGTGCAGAATGCTGGCACTGACTGCTGGACGTAATGTGACGGGTGCATAATGCTGGAAATGACCGCTGGATACATTGTGATGGGTACATAATGCTGGCACTGACCGCTGGACGTGTTGTGATGGGTGCAGAATGCTGGCACTGACCGCTGGATGTGCTGTGATGGGTGCAGAATGCTGGCACTGACCGCTGATGTTCTATGATGGGTGTAGAATGCTGGTACTGACCGCTGGACGTGTTGTGATGGGTGCAGAATGCTGGCACTGACCGCTGGATGTGCTGTGATTGGTGCAGAATGCTGGCACTGACCGCTGATGTTCTATGATAGGTGTAGAATGCTGGTACTGACCGCTGGACGTGTTGTGATGGGTGTAGAATGCTCGTACTGACCGCTGGAAGTGCTGTGATGGGTGTATAATGCTGGCACTGACTGCTGGACGCATTGTGATGGGTACATAATGCTGGCACTGACTGCTGGATGTGTTGTGATGGGTGCAGAATGCTGGCACTGACCGCTGGACGTGCTGTGATAAGTGCAGAATGCTGGCACTGACTGCTGGACGTGTTGTGATGGGTGCAGATTGCTGGCACTGACCGCTGGACGTGCTGTGGTGGGTGCATAATACTGGCACTGCGCTGGACGTGTTATGATGGGTACATAATGCTGGCAATGACTGCTGGTTGCATTGTGATGAGTGCATAATACTGGTACTGACCGCTGGACGTGTTGTGATGGGTACAGAAGGCTGTCACTGACTACTGGACGTGTTGTGATGGGTACATAATGCTGGCACTGACTGCTGAACGCATTGTGATGGGTGTATAATGCTGTCACTGACCGCTGGACGTGTTGTGAACTTGTGATGACTGCAGAATGCTGGCACTGACCGCTGGACGCATTGTGATGGGTGCAGAATGCTGGTACTGATGGCTGGATGTGTTGTGATGGGTGCAAAATGCTGGCACTGACTGCTGGACATGCTGTGATGGGTACAATATGCTGGCACTGACCGCTGGACACATTGTGATGGGTGCAGAATGCTGTCACTGACCGCTGGATGTGTTGTGATGGGTGCAGGATGCTGGTACTGACCTCTGGACATGTTGTGATGGGTGCAGTATGCTGGCACTGACCGCTGGACACTGACCACTGGACATGTTGCGATGAGTGCAGAATGCTGGCACTGACCACTGGACGCGTTGTGATGGGTACATAATGCTGGCACTGAATGCTTGACATGTTGTGATGGGTGCAGTATCCTTCTCATGGAGTAAGAAATGTATGTTCATGGTCTCGATGGGAGAGGTAAGCGTCGTAGGAATCCTGCTAGGGGAATAGGGACAGTAGTCCAGAAAAACAAACAACAACAAGGGGAGGACTTCTAAGGGGGAGGGGGGGGGGTTCCAAATGCTTGATTTTAGAGTGGGTGTGGCCAGCCCATGAATGAGGGAAAATTAGTATTTAACAATTTAGTATCTGCCTCATACACAGTGTATGCAGTAGTTCAGTCCTATACAGGACCAGCATTCGCAGTAATCCGCTAGAGGCGCCAATTCTCAGCCCATCTGAGCTTAATGTTTTTTTTCTGGATATGGGCACTGGAGCTCTATGCAGCCACTCTGTCACCATTTAACTAGAGATGTGCACCAGACATTTTTCGGGTTTTGTGTTTTGGTTTTGGATTCGGTTCCGCGGTCGTGTTTTGGATTCGGACGCGTTTTGGCAAAACCTCCCTTAAGAATTTTTGTCGGATTTGGGTGTTTTTTTTCAAAACCCCCTCAAAAACAGCTTAAATCATAGAATTTGGGGGTACTTTTGATCCTATAGTATTATTAACCTCAATAACCATAATTTCCACTCATTTTCAGTCTATTCTGAACACCTCACACCTCACAATATTATTTTTAGTCCTAAAATTTGCACCCAGGTCGCTGGATGACTAAGCTAAGCGACCCAAGTGGCGGCACAAACACCTGGCCCATCTAGGAGTGGCACTGCAGTGTCAGACAGGATGGCACTTAAAAAATAGTCCCCAAACAGCACATGATGCAAATATAAAAAAAAAAAAAAAAAGAGGTGCAAGATGGAATTGTCCTTGGGCCCTCCCACCCACCCTTATGTTGTATAAACAGGACATGCACACTTTAACAAACCCATCATTTCAGCGACAGGGTCTGCCACACGACTGTGGCTGAAATGATTGGTTGGTTTGGGCCCCCACCAAAAAAGAAGCAATCAATCTCTCCTTGCACAAACTGGCTCTACAGAGGCAAGATGTCCACCTCCTCCTCATCGTCCGATTCCTCACCCCTTTCACTGTGTACACCCCCCTCCTCACAGAGTATGAATTCGTCCCCACTGGAATCCACCATCACAGGTCCCTGTGTACTTTCTGGAGGCAATTGCTGGTAAATGTCTCCACGGAGGAATTTATTATAATTAATTTTGATGGAAGTAACCTCCTACGCCGATCGCTGACAAGGTTACCGGCTGCACTAAACACTCTTTTGGAGTACACACTGGAGCGGGGGCAACTTAGGTAAAATAAAGCCAGTTTGTGCAAGGGCCTTCAAATTGCCTCTTTTTCCTGCCAGTATACGTACGGACTGTCTGACATGCCTACTTGGATGCTGTCACTCATATAATCCTCCATTCTTTCAATGGTGACAGAATCATATGCAGTGACAGTAGACGACATGTCAGTAATCGTTGGCAGGTCCTTCAGTCCGGTCCAGATGTCAGCACTTGCTCCTGACTGCCCTGCATCACCGCCAGCGGGTGGTTTTGGAAATTTTATCCTTTTCCTGGCAGCTCCAGTGGCGGTAGAAAATGAAGGAGGAGCTGTTGGCGGGTCACGTTCCGCTTGATTTGACAAGTGTCTCACCAGCAGGTATTTGAACATCTGCAGACTTGTGTCTGCCGGAAAGAGAGATACAACGTAGGCTTTAAACCTAGGATCGAGCACGGTGGCCAAAATGTAGTGCTCTGATTTCAACAGATTGACCACCCGTGAATCCTGGTTAAGCGAATTAAGGGCTCCATCCACAAGTCCCACATGCCTAGTGGAATCGCTCTGTTTTAGCTCCTCCTTCAATGTCTCCAGCTTCTTCTGCAAAAGCCTGATGAGGGGAATGACCTGACTCAGGCTGGCAGTGTCTGAACTGACTTCACGTGTGGCAAGTTCAAAGGGTTTCAGAACCTTGCACAACGTTGAAATCATTCTCCACTGCGCTTGAGTCAGGTGCATTCCCCCTCCTTTGCCTATATCGTAGGCAGATGTATAGGCTTGAATGGCCTTTTGCTGCTCCTCCATCCTCTGAAGCATATAGAGGGTTGAATTCCACCTCATTACCACCTCTTGCTTCAGATGATGGCAGGGCAGGTTCAGGACTGTTTGCTGGTGCTCCAGTCTTCGGCACGCGGTGGCTGAATGCCGAAAGTGGCCCGCAATTCTTCGGGCCACCGACAGCATCTCTTGCACGCCCCTGTCGTTTTTTAAATAATTCTGCACCACCAAATTCAATGTATGTGCAAAACATGGGACGTGCTGGAATTTGCCCACATGTAATGCACGCACAATATTGGTGGCGTTGTCCGATGTCACAAATCCCCAGGAGAGTCCAATTGGGGTAAGCCATTCTGCGATGATGTTCCTCAGTTTCCGTAAGAGTTTGTCAGCTGTGTGCCTCTTATGGAAAGCGGTGATACAAAGCGTAGCCTGCCTAGGAACGAGTTGGCGTTTGCGAGATGCTGCTACTGTTGCCGCTGCTGCTGTTGTTGCTGCGGGAGGCAATACTTCTACCCAGTGGGCTGTCACAGTCATATAGTCCTTAGTCTGCCCTGCTCCACTTGTCCACATGTCCATGGTTAAGTGGACACTGGGTACAACTGCATTTTTTAGGAGACTGGTGACTCTTTTTCTGAGGTCTGTGTAGATTCTCGGTATCGCCTGCCTAGAGAAGTGGAACCTAGATGGGATTTGGTACCGGGGACACAGTACCTCAAGCAATTCTCTAAGTCCCTGTGAACTAATGGCGGATACCGGATGCACGTCTAACACCAACATAGTTGTCAAGGCCTGAGTTATCCGCTTTGCAACAGGATGACTGCTGTGATATTTCATCTTCCTCGCAAAGGACTGTTGGACAGTCAATTGCTTACTGGAAGTAGTACAAGTGGTCTTCCGACTTCCCCTCTGGCATGACGATCGACTCCCAGCAGCAACAACAGCAGCGCCAGCAGCAGTAGGCGTTACACTCAAGGATCCATCGGAGGAATCCCAGGCAGGAGAGGACTCGTCAGACTTGACAGTGACATGGCCTGCAGGACTATTGGCTTTCCTGTCTAAGGAGGAAATTGACACTGAGGGAGTTGGTGGTGTGGTTTGCAGGAGCTTGGTTACAAGAGGAAGGGATTTAGTTGTCAGTGGACTGCTTCCCCTGTCACCCAAAGTTTTTGAACTTGTCAATGACTTCTGATGAATGCGCTCCAGGTGACGTATAAGGGAGGATGTTCCTAGGTGGTTAACGTCCTTACCCCTACTTATTACAGCTTGACAAAGGCAACACACGGCTTGACACCTGTTGTCCGCATTTCTGTTCAAATAATTCCTCACCGAAGAGGTGATTTTTTTTGTATTTTGACCAGGCATGTCAATTGCCATATTCATCCCACGGACAACAGGTGTCTCCCCGGGTGTCTGACTTAAACAAATCACCTCACAATCAGAATCCTCCTTGTCAATTTCCTCCTCAGCGCCAGCAACACCCATATCCTCATCCTGGTGTACTTCAACAGTGACATCTTCAATTAGAATATCAGGAACTGGACTGTGGGTGCTCTTTCCAGCACTTGCAGGGGGCAGGCAAATGGTGGAAGGAGCCACCTCTTCCCGTCCAGTGTTGGGAAGGTCAGGCATCGCAACCGACACAACTGGACTCTCCTTGGGGAGTTGTGATTTAGAAGAACGCACAGTTCTTTGCTGTGCTCTTGCCAGCTTAACTCTTTGCATTTTTCTAGCGGGAGGATGAGTGTTTCCATCCTCATGTGAAGCGGAACCACTAGCCATGAACATAGGCCAGGGCCTCATCCGTTCCTTGCCACTCCATGTCGTAAATGGCATATTGGCAAGTTTACGCTTCTCCTCAGACGATTTTAATTTAGATTTTTGGGTCATCATTTTACTGAACTTTTGCTTTTTGGATTTTACACGCTCTCTACTATGACATTGGGCATCGACCTTGGCAGACGAAGTTGATGGCATTTCATCGTCTCTGCCATGACTAGTGGCAGCAGCTTCAGCACTAGGTGGAAGTGGATCTTCATCTTTCCCTATTTTACCCTCCAAATTTTTGTTCTCCCTTTTTTAATGTGTGGAATTATATGGCAGTAATATATCTGGAATTAGACGGCAGTAATGTCTGGAATTAGATACCACTAGATAGATACCAGATACCACTGTGACTGGAATGATGATGACCTATGCACAGTGACAGGACACTACCACAGCACTACTACAGCAGGAAGATGCAGCACAAGAGACTGGACGTTTAGTAATGTACTGTAGTATACTGGTCACCACAATGCAGCACAAGACAATGAGCACTGATGAGGATACTAGAACTGACACTGGGCAGCGAGAACATCACTGGACTATTGTACTGTAGTATACTGGTCATCACAATGCAGCACAAGACAATGAGTAGTGATACTGAGCAATGATGAGGATACTAGAACTGACACTGGGCAGCGAGAACAGCACTGGACTATTGTACTGTAGTATACTGGTCACCACAATGCAGCACAAGACAATGAGTAGTGATACTGAGCAATGATGAGGATATTAGAACTGACACTGGGCAGCGAGAACAGCACTGGACTATTATACTGTAGTATACTGGTCACCACAATGCAGCACAAGACAATGAGTAGTGATCCTGAGCAATGATGAGGATACTAGAACTGAAACTGAGCAGCGAGAACAGCACTGGACTATTATACTGTAGTATACTGGTCACCACAATGCAGCACAAGACAATGGGGGTCATTCCGAGTTGTTCGCTCGCTAGCTGCTTTTAGCAGCATTGCACACGCTAGGCCGCCGCCCTCTGGGAGTGTATCTTAGCTTAGCAGAATAGCGAACGAAAGATTAGCAGAACTGCTAATAAATAATTCTTTGCAGTTTCTGAGTAGCTCCAGACCTACTCACAGATTGCGATCAGCTCAGTCCGTTTAGTTCCTGGTTTGATGTCACAAACACGCCCTGCGGTCGGCCAGCCACTCCCCCATTTCTCCAGACACTCCCGCGTTTTTGCCTGACGCCTGCGTTTTTCAGCACACTCCCGGAAAACGCTCAGTTACCACCCAGAAACGCCCCTTTCCTGTCAATCATTCACCGATCAGCAGAGCGACTGAAAAGTGCCGCAGGATCCACAGCAAATCTGCTAAGTTTTTAGTTAAATAATTAAGTGCATGCGCCCTGTGTGCCTTGCGCATGCGCAATTAGCAACAAATCGCAGCATAGCGAAAATCGGCATCGACCGAACAACTCGGAATGACCCCCAATGAGTAGTGATACTGAGCACTGATGATGAGGATACTAGAACTGACACTGGGCAGCGAGAACAGCACTGGACTATTGTACTGTAGTATACTGGTCATCACAATGCAGCACAAGACAATGAGTAGTGATCCTGAGCACTGATGAGGATACTAGAACTGACACTGGGCAGCGAGATGCAGCACTGGACTATTGTACTGTAGTAGTATACTGGTCACCACAATGCAGCACAAGACAATGAGTAGTGATCCTGAGCACAGATCTCATCGCTGCTGTGCGTTTTCGCACAGCGGGTGAACCGATCCTAGCAGCTCACCACAATGCGCACGCGCGTCGGACAACAACGGGTATCGTCGGTCAGCGATGGGATGGTGCGAAAAATCCGTTCGCACGGGCGTTCGAAAGGTGATTGACAGGAGGAAACCGTTTGTGGGTGGCAACTGACCATTTACTGGGAGTGTTCGGGAAAACGCAGGCGTGCCCAAGCGTTTTCAGGGAGTGTGTCTGACGTCAGCTCCGGCCCCGATCAGCATGATTCTATCACACTGGGGGAGTAAGTCCTAATCTGTGCAGAGACTGCACACACAGAATTTTAGCAGTTCTGCGTACACATAGCATCGCACATTTGCACGGCGAAAATACACTCCCCCTTGATGATCCTAGTGTGTCTCTCGCAGGACGCAGAGGCTGGACATTAAACCCGGCTCCTGATTGGCCGAGATTCCAACCGTTGTATCAATACTTCTATTTTAGACATTAACTATAAAGGAAAGATGACATGTTCGTGGGAGAAAAAAAAAAAGAAAAAATATAAAGGCCAGATATCATTCCGGAATACTCGGCTCTTGGAAGTTTGCAAATTGCAGATATTTAAATACATAAAGATGACTTCTGCTTTCAAGTGCATCCTTCCTGGGTATATTTATTGCAGAGCAATTAAATTTCACCCAATTAAATTAAAGAGATTGCTGTCCAAACAGAGAAAAGTAAATGATGCTTGGTCCATTAAATCCATTCGGTATCACTGATGAATCCGGGGGTTGGGTAAAGCTAATAAAATGGTAAGCATGGACAGCTGAAGCTATTCCCAATTTGCACGCTGTCCGCCGCTATATTGGTATTTATGAATCTTGGGGGTGTTTAGTAAGAAACAAAGTAAATAAACCTTATTAAGCAAGACATGCACATTCATCTTACAGAATAATATTGGACAATTATAAATGGTATGATGACTATGTAGTGCATACAGAACGCTAGCTCTGCCGGAGAAATGATGGGATCTGCAGGAAGAGGCTCCATCGACACCCCCCGGGAAATCTCATCTCACGTTTTGGGAGTTTGGTAATTCAGAGTGGATTAGAGTTGTCCTACGACTCAACACAAACACACAACACCGAGTTTCAAATAGCAAAGTAAAAATGCTTCGTATTAACAAGAGAGATGAGTGACATGACATTGTTAATATTATTATTATTATTTTTTCCTTCAAATAAAGGTTTGGGAATTTTATTTTGCATTTAAAATTGGAAAACAAAGTGCAAAGTAACACTACGCGTCGCCAAGAGGAAACACACAGGTTAGTGAGCGGTTGTCATTTCCTCCTTGCAAAACTCACTGTCAAATTCATTTTGCAATATCATTCAGGGGCAGGACTTTCAGCACACCATGAGGAGCAGGGGAGGAGCATCAGCAGGGTCTAGCTCTGACTGTGACATCAGCGATGCTGGTGGTAGTGGGTGCAGATAGCCAGTGCCTTGTCCAGGCAACACCCAGGTAAGCCAGTGTGTCCCTGTGCATCTCCTCCTCATGATTTAAGATGACCGGACATTGTAGATTTTTAATTGTTATGCCATCATATTATAAGGGGGGCGTAATATCACTGCCGATTTTCCTGTGCACCTCTACAGTATGTCATGCAAGGAAAAGTCTGATGTTGGTGGTCACATGGTGCAGGAGAAGCTGTCAGAAACACTGCCACCTTGTGGCACAGCTGATAACTGAATACCCATTCTACAGTACATGTGTGGTACAGAACAGATTTTACATGACGCAATCTACCTGAGAAGGACTTTCAGAAACATGATCATTTGATTTGTAGCATTTGGATCACCCATTATCAAAACTCTCCTGTCAAAGGGAGGGGATAATGATTTAAATGGCAACTTAATGTCATTGGGCCCCCTATAATCAATATAAGGCCCACTGTACCATCAAGGTAGGTGGCGTACGGGTGGTCTTCAGTATGCCGAATGTCGGGATCCCGGTGCACAGTATACCGGCGCCGGAATCCCGACACTCGGTATATCGACAGGTATTCTCCCTCGTGGGGGTCCACGACCACGCGCGCCACCGTGCCCGCAAGGGGCTCCTTTGCGCTCGCCATGCTGTTGGTATGCCGGTGGTTGGGCTCCCAGCGCCGGTATGCTGGTCGCCGGGAGCCCGGCCGCCGGCATACCATACTACACCCGTGGCGTACATATACAACCTCTGTCCAGCTTTTATATATATATATATATAGGTATGGGACTCAGGGTCGACACCAATTAGGTCGACACCCATTGGTCGACAGTGGCTAGGTCGACACTAGAAATAGGCCGACACGGCCATTAGGTTGACATGAACAAGGTCGATGTGAAAAAATGTCGACCGGGAACCCCAATTAGTGCACCGTGTCCCCTCACTTTGCTCGCCATGCTTCGGGCAAGGTGCATCGCTGCGCTCGGCACAGGTTACTGCTCCCAATCGTAGTCCACATGGATCGTAAAGTATGAGAAAGTCCCCCCCCCAAAAGTGAAAAACTGATGTCGACTTTTTTCCATGTCGACCAAATGGTCGCGTCGACCTGTTTCTAGTGTCGACCTAGCCACTGTCGACCAATGGGTGTCGACCTAGAGTCCGGATATCATAGATATGGTATAGTTTCAGAAAGAGAAGAGAACGGAGAAGATGAAGACAACCGCTTAATGGCATGGTCATATGAATGAGGAAGCTGGATTTTAGCTCTCCCTTCCTGAACATGTCAGTGTAAGAGTATGGACTAGACAAACCCTGACGGATTTCCACCAGTGATATGGACAAGGGGGGGTTATTGGGAACAAACTGAAGTATCCCCCAAGACAGGATTTGTCCATAACAGAGTTTGTTTCAGGGACCTGATAATGTCTTCTCTTTTACAGCACATTATGTGGAAGATGTATCAGCACAAGCTGAGGTATTGCTATGGGGAGTCTGTCCATTTGTCCTCATTAGATGGTTGGAATGGTGGGAATTGAATGCTTCGTGCTGACTGGAGTAGTCGCAGTGCAGTAAGTCTCTCCTTCTCTCCTAGCTGGACCTGGAGCCTCTCCTCCTCTCTGGGCTGGTCCCACTCAGAGTTGGTCAACTCTACGGTGCTCCCCCTATGGCCTTTCAGCTGGCAGGAAGGAGAATTAGGATGGCCACCGTTGACATCATTACATTATAAAATGCGCTCCGGCCTAGACACTGACCTGCCGGGGCCCACACAGGGGAATCCCACGCTTCTGCCTCCCTCCACTGCCTGCAGTCCACCCTCCCCATTGTTATCGAGACCCCAATTCCGTTACAATGCCAGATAATTTGGGATGTATAGTAACCCTAACAATGTACCATGGCGGGAAAGGTTTGTGAGGTCTCTCTCACACTGGCTGCTCTGCATAGTGGAGTAGTAGGGAACAGATGATGCACGCATGATTTGTCACATAATAAAGGTACGTTTTAGCAAACAGATGTATAACATGATTGTGAAGCAGTGGGGGAGTCAGAGGAGAGCAGGGGGAGTGAATGTTTCCTTTAACGAATATTGCTCAAGTTGGCGCCTTCCAATAAATGAATATCACATGGGCCAGCGGAACAAAATAACTCAGCAGCGGTGTCTTATGTAGCAGTCAGTGCAGTGTAGCCCAGGGCGGGTGCTGTTCCCTCTACACTGCTTGCACTACATCTAGTGATGCAAGTAGAAAAAATGTCTTACAGGTACTGTGTGCATGCGTCGAAGGCGCGTCTGCCCCCCCCCCAAAAAAATGGGTGTGGCCAAATGCCACATGGGGCATGGCCAATGAACATGGGGGGTTGATACACATACCCACCTGTACCCGCCCATTTGCACAGCTGACTACATCCTACACATGCCGTTTTCACACCACTGAGTGGATTCTCTGCAGCCAGAAGGAATTATCAATCCTGCCCTGAAGAGAAAAGACCAGTTATGTGCTTTAATTTACCTACTGTGGGGTTTATTCAATTAGAGTCAGAATTTCCAACAATTCGGAAATACGGCTCTAATCCGACATCCCCTATTCAATTGCGGGAGTCTCCAACAGGTTTTTGGTCCGTTTTCGACAATGCCGATTCAACTTTTTTTTTTTTTTAAGTCGAATTGGCATTGTCGAAAACGGGCCAAAAAACTGTCGGAAATGCATACAAATTCGGCAAAAAAAAATGGATCAGCGGCTGATCCGCCGATCCACGTGTTTTCCAACAAGTCAGATTTTTCAACAAGTTGGAAAAGCGCCACTGGAATTGAATAGGTTGAATTCAGATTTGAGCTAAAAAAATAAGATTTTAAACCTACCGGTAAATCTATTTCTCCTAGTCCGTAGAGGATTCTGGGGACTCCGTAAGGACCATGGGGTATAGATGGGCTCCGCAGGAGATAGGGCACCTAAAAAGAACTTTGACTATGGGTGTGCACTGGCTCCTCCCTCTATGCCCCTCCTCCAGACCTCAGTTAGAGAACTGTGCCCAGAGGAGATGGACAATACAAGGCAGGATTTAGCAATCCAAGGGCAAGATTCATACGAGCCCACACCAATCATACCATGTAACCTGGAACATACATAACCAGTTAAAAGTATTAACAAACGACAGTAACGGTCCAAGACCGATGTCAACTGTAACATAACCCTTATGTAAGCAACAACTATATACAAGTCTTGCAGAGTTTCCGCACTGGGACGGGCGCCCAGCATCCTCTACGGACTAGGAGAAATAGATTTACCGGTAGGTTTAAAATCTTATTTTCTCTTACGTCCTAGAGGATGCTGGGGACTCCGTAAGGACCATGGGGTTTATACCAAAGCATCCAATCGGGCGGGAGTGTGCGGATGACTCTGCAGCACCGACTGAGCAAACGCTAGGTCCTCATCAGCCAGGGTATCAAACTTGTAGAATTTAGCAAAAGTGTTTGACCCCGACCACGTCGCCGCTCGGCAAAGTTGTAAAGCCGAGACGCCTCGGGCAGCCGCCCAAGAAGAGCCCACCTTCCTAGTGGAATGGGCCTTAACCGAATTTGGTACCGGCAATCCAGCCATAGAATGAGCCTGCTGAATCGTATTACAGATCCAGCGAGCAATAGTCTGCTTCGAAGCAGGAGCGCCAATCTTATTGGCCGCATACAGGACAAACAGAGCCTCTGTTTTCCTAATTTTAGCCGTCCTGGCTACATAAATTTTTAAGGCCCTGACTACGTCCAGGGATCTGGAATCCTCCAGGTCACCAGTAGCCACAGGCACCACAATAGGTTGATTCATATGGAACGACGAAACCACTTTAGGCAAAGATTGCGGACGTGTCCTCAATTCAGCTCGATCCACATGAAAAATCAAGTAGGGGCTCTTGTGTGATAGAGCCGCCAATTCTGACACTCGCCTTGCTGATGCTAAGGCCAACAACATTACCACCTTCCAGGTAAGAAATTTCAATTCAACCTTGTTAAGCGGTTCAAACCAGTGTGATTTTAGGAACTGCAACACCACGTTCAGGTCCCATGGTGCCACTGGAGGCACAAAAGGGGGCTGGATGTGCAGCACTCCCTTTACAAACGTCTGGACTTCTGGAAGAGAAGCCAATTCCTTCTGAAAGAAAATCGAGAGGGCCGAAATCTGTACCTTAACCGAGCCTAATTTCAGGCCCATATCCACTCCTGTCTGTAGGAAGTGGAGAAGACGACCCAAATGAAAATCTTCCGTAGGTGCATTCTTGGTCTCACACCAAGACACATACTTTTGCCAGATACGGTGATAATGTTTTATCGTCACCTCCTTCCTAGCCTTTATTAAAGTAGGGATGACCTCTTCCGGAATCCCCTTTTTTGCTAGGATTCGGCATTCAACCGACATGCCGTCAAACGTAACCGCGGTAAGTCTTGAAATACACAGGGCCCCTGCTGCAACAGGTCTTCCCTCAGAGGAAGAGGCCAGGGGTCTCCTGTGAGCATCTCTTGTAGATCCGAGTACCAAGCCCTTCGAGGCCAGTCTGGAACAACGAGTATCGTCTGTACTCTTCTTCGTCTTATGATCCTCAACACTTTCGTGATGAGAGGAAGAGGAGGGAACACGTAGACCGAGTCGAACACCCACGGTGTTACCAGTGCGTCTACTGCTACTGCTTGAGGGTCCCGAGACCTGGCACAATCCCTCTGAAGTTTTTTGTTGAGGCGTGACGCCATCATGTCTATTTGAGGAGTTCCCCAAAGACGTGTTACGTCTGCAAAGACTTCTTGATGAAGTCCCCACTCTCCTGGATGGAGATCGTGTCTGCTGAGGAAGTCTGCTTCCCAGTTGTCCACTCCCGGAATGAAGACAGCCGACAGAGCGCTTACATGATTTTCCGCCCAGCGAAGGATCCTTGTGGCTTCCGCCATTGTGACTCTGCTTCTTGTCCCGCCTTGGCGGTTCACATGAGCCACTGCTGTGACATTGTCTGATTGAATCAGAACCGGAAGGTTTAGAAGAAAACTCTCCGCTTGTCGAAGGCCGTTGTAAATGGCCCTGAGTTCCAACACATTGATGTATAGACAGGACTCCTGGTCTGACCAAAGACCCTGAAAAGTCTTTCCCTATGTGACCGCTCCCCATCCTCGGAGGCTCGCGTCCGTGGTAACCAGGATCCAGTCCTGAATCCCGAACCGGCGACCCTCCACCAGGTGAGCACTCTGCAACCACCACAGGAGGGACACTCTGGTTCCTGGGGACAGAGTTATTTTCCGATGTAAATGCAGATGGGACCCAGGCCACTTGTCCAGAAGGTCCCATTGAAAAGTCCTTGCATGGAACCTTCCGAAGGGAATGGCCTCGTAGGCCGCCACCATTTCCCCCAGAACTCGAGTGCATTGGTGAACTGACACCCTTTTCGGTTTTAGCAGGTCTCTGACCATGTTCTGGATGTCTTGGGCTTTCTCTATTGGGAGGAAGACCTTCATTTGTTCCGTATCCAGTATCATACCTAGGAACGGTAGACGAGTTGTCGGAATCAACTGTGACTTCGGTAGATTTAGAATCCAACCGTGTTGCTGGAGCACTTTCAGAGAGAGCGCCACACTGTTCAGTAATTTCTCTCTTGATCTCGCTTTTATCAGGAGATCGTCCAAGTATGGGATAATTGTGACTCCATGCTTGCGCAGGACCACCATCATTTCCGCCATTATCTTGGTGAAAATCTTCGGGGCCGTGGAAAGTCCAAACGGCAACGTCTGAAATTGGTAATGACAATCCTGTACAGCGAATCTCAGGTATTCCTGATGGGGGGCATATATGGGGACATGAAGGTACGCATCCTTTATGTCCAGAGACACCATAAACTCCCCCTCCTCCATGTTGGCTATTATCGCTCTGAGTGATTCCATTTTGAATTTGAATCTTTTTATGTACAGGTTTAGGGATTTCAGATTCAAAATCGGTCTGACCGAACCGTCCGGTTTCGGGACCACAAACAGGGTTGAGTAGTAACCTCTTCCCTGCTGGTGCAGGGGAACCTTGATTATCACTTGCTGTATACACAGCGTTTTAATTGCAGCTAACACTACATCCCTTTCCGATGTGGAAGCTGGTAGGGCCGACTTGAAAAATCGGCGCGGGGGCACCTCCTCGAATTCCAGTTTGTAACCCTGTGAAACTATTTCCAACACCCAGGGATTCAGGTCCGATCTGACCCAGGCCTGACTGAAAAGTCGAATACGTGCCCCCACCGGTGCGGACTCCCTCAGGGGAGCCCCAGCGTCATGCTGTGGGTTTTGGAGCAGCCGGGGAGGACTGTGAGGAGGACGGCGGCGCGGCTCCGGGTCGAACCCCAGGTGAGACCTGTGTTCCGACTCCCTCTGGAGCTAATGGTGTCCAGTAGCCTAGAAGCAGTGCCCAACTTTACAAGCCAGCTCTGCTTCTCTCTCCTCGGTCCCACGATGCAGGGAGCCTGTTGCCAACAGGACTTCCTGAAAATAAAAAACCTAACAAAATTATTTTTCCACAGAAAACTCTGGAGAGCTCTCTGCAGTGCACCCATTCTCCTCTGGGCACAAGATCTAACTGAGGTCTGGAGGAGGGGCATAGAGGGAGGAGCCAGTGCACACCCATAGTCAAAGTTCTTTTTAGGTGCCCTATCTCCTGCGGAGCCCGTCTATACCCATGGTCCTTACGGAGTCCCCAGCATCCTCTAGGACGTAAGAGAGAAGTCGAAAAGTGCAGTTTTTCCGACTTGTCGGAAATTCCGACACTAATTCAATAGACCCCAAAGTGGTAAGTCACAGTGTAAGCACATTATGGGGACAGATGACTGTCAGTCACCCTGTGTCTGCTGTGCATACAATTATGATGGTGGGGATTTTTTAGTTTAGAAATCGATTAGTAAATAATTTGCTTATCTTGCTCACTGCTATTTAGTGTTAAATAAATTTGAAAAGAAAACAAACTTTTTTTGGCAGCACGGTGATCTAGTGGTTAGCATTACTGCCTCAGCCCGCTGAGGTCTTAATATAATTACTGACCAAGGCTGTATCTATGTGGAGTTTATATGGTCTATAAATGCATTGGGTTTATCCTCCAATGAGAACATGACTGTATTGCTTGGTTGCCAAAATCCTGATTTTAAGGGTTAACATATTTAACTACTAGGAAACATTAAATCCTAAAGGAAGAAACTGATTTGCTTCCAATACCAGCAGGAAATGATTTGGTGTTAGTTGGTTCACTGGTGATTAACAGACGTTTGATGAATTCCTACAACCTAAGATGAACTTTGGCTGTAAAATGTCTTTTATTACACTGCTTCCACTCCTGGAATATGTAAATTGTGCAATACAGAAGCAGATGTCTACAAAACTATGTAACAGCCCAGGCAGTAGCTCTCATCACTAACTGACACATTTTCCGGGTTTGTGTAGAGATTCATTTGTACGATCCTAATGAATTTGCCCCAGGGAGCTGAAACCTAAACATGCAATTTGTTTTTTTGTAACTAATTCAAGAGAGTGCCTGGATTCACATGTAATAATTCATAATATACATATTTATACAGTATCCCAGCATGTTTATTTGCGGGAGTTATTCAGATTTATAATTTGTTTTGTCACTGTGCATTTCATTAGAAATGTCTGTGATTTTACAGTGCAGCATGTGCATTCTATTAGGTGAAATAGAGCTTACAAACACATGCACTCCTGGTTATATTGCACCTGTACCACTAGGAGTAGCCCGCAGGACACGCGGTGGGCGGTGGCTAGTTACGATAGAGTCTTCTCCGGTGATTGGCACAAAGCTTACATTTCACAGCGGATGGAAGAGCCTTAAGAGGGTGATCAGTAGTTTTCTTGGCCTCTCTTTCTCCCATAATCGGGAACGCAAAATACCTGAAAGGGGTGTAGTATGAGTGGCCAGCGGCCAGCATAACGGCGCCTGGATCCTGACCGCCGGCATACCGACAGTTGGGTGAGCGCTAATAAGCCCCTTGCTGGCTCGCTGCGGGTACGGTGGCGCGCTATGCTGTTTATTTTCCCTCCAGGGGGGTCGTGGGCCCCCAAGAGGGAGAATATGTGTCGGCATGCCGGTGGTCGGGATCCTGACGCCGGTATGCTGATCGATGGGATCCTGGCCGGCGGTATACTGAAGACCAAGGGCGTAGCTACCATAGGTGCAGACAGTGCAGCTGCTATGGGGCCCAGAGCTGAGAGGGGCCCACTTTCCCTGTCAAAGTTACATGTGTTCCATACATTTTTCGCAATTGGGTGGTGTTTAGGGGTACGTAGGGGTCCTTTCAAACTTTTTCCTTGGGGCTTCCACAGGGGCGTTTTAAGAGAGGAGGAGGCCCGTGTTCAGCCTCCTCCATTCGGGCCCCCTCCTCTCTGCCCAGAGCGCTGTAGAATCTGAGCACTAGAGGGCTCAGACTCTACTGCGCATGTGCAGAACTCCGTGAAAATGGCCGCTGAGCCATTTTCACAGAGTTCTAACAGTGCTGTGGATGCCGGCGCTGGACTTCGGATAGGTGAGTATTTTAAAAATGGGTGCTGTGTGTGCGGTGGGGGCCCCCTCTGGACTTAGGGGCCCGTGTGCACCGCACACACTGCACCCATTATAGAAACGCCAGTGGGCCTGCAATATATCTAGGTATGCCCCTGGACCTGCTCATTGTAGTGTGGTATAAGATGAACTGGAGGACATTTTAATGTTGTAATGAGGCACAATATGTACGGGGAGCACTATATACCATAATGTGAATTGTGGGTACTGTGCGGCATAATGTGTACTGGCAGCTCTGACATGTGACATAGTGCGAACATATGCAGTACTGCAATTCATAAAAGAAACTAGGGCACTACTATGGGGCATGACATTAAATAAGGCTCTACTATGGTTCAGAAAATGAACTAGGGCACTATTATAGGGCATAAAAGTAACAACTGCTGCAGAGAAGCGTCTCTCTAGAAGCATTGGGATGGGGACACCTTCAAAATGTTGCTATGGGGCCCACAAAGTTCTGGCTACGCCCCTGCTGAAGACCACCCACCTGAAAGGTCTCAATGATGGACCAGATTCACTGGAAGTCCCGTCTGTCTTATATGGAGGGACAAAACTACGTAGCTGCAACATGACATTACTGCCTTTCTAAAAGGGATTCAGTATGGGAACCCGACAGTAAGTATGTCCCCTCACCAGGGCAGTCGAGAGCCTGGTTGGGCCCAGGTACTTTTAAGGGGGCGTGGCCTAATCACACGAGGCGTGGCCATGCAGCCTTAGAAATAATACCACATTTTTTTTATTTTAACTGCCACCATGGCCACACACTAGCCCAGCACACAGCAGCGTGTGTTGGGCTGACGAGAAAAGCTGCAGCTGCAAGTTAACGGGGAGGAAGCCCGGGGCCCCTCTATTAGACTTGGGCCCGGGTAATTTGTACCCTCTCCCCCCTCTCTTGGCGCTACTGCCCCTCACCACGCTTCGGGCCCGGTGGCAAGCTTCGCTACCTACACTAATTTATTCCGCATCAGGGGTTAGAGTGGACCACCTTCCGAGTGGGGATTCTGGGCCCCGGTCGGGATTCTGACCGCCGGGATTTCCTTGGCTGTCGGGATTCCGGCGTCGGTATAATGACTGCTTGGATCCCGACAACCCGGAAACTAACTGCTTCCCTCTAAAAGACGGCACTTTCTTCAGCAGTAGCTGCAGTAAAGACAAACTTATATAACTTGGGTGGTGAGCGGATCACAAAGATGAACAGACAGAAGGTATTGTGTAAAGACGGATAGACTGGAAGGAATACACTGGTTGGCTCCAGGAAGATATTAATCAACTGAATCTTATGCAGAAGAATTATTATTAATTGTATTATTGTTTATATAGCAACACCAAATAGAGAGTCGCTATCAGTTTCTTGGATGCAACAGTGATAGCGCTGTATGTTGATGCAGTAGGAGACGTCTAGTAAAAGTTGCATGAGTTTGAAAGGTGAGACCTTCTCCTGAACACATCGTGTAATAAGCTTCACTTGGGTTGTAGGGGTCCAGCTACAGATCTTTGGAGCCTTTTCTATAATGATTTTGAAAACTGCAGTCAGTTCATCTTTATATGTCCAGTTATTGCACAGCCATCACATATGTGGAGTATGTACTTCTACCCTTTGCAGATGTTGATAATCTTCTTTCCTTGACTTTCCATACTGACAGCATCATAGGCGCCATAGCTTGTGAAACCTTCACAAAGTCAGGGCTCTGGGTCAGTGAGCGATGCTAGACGGAAAGTCCTTCTGCAGAATGTTACACATACAATATGCGGCAATCTAACTTCTGAAGGTTACAGCGATTAAACATCAATTTTAATATGAGAGTGGTTGAATAATGTGTTTTTCTCTTTCATATGATCCATTAAACAGAGCTTGTAGAAAACGTGGAGCGCAGTAAAGTGGCTCTTGAACTATGCATGCAAATGAAGTGACATCAATATTATTGACAATATAGAATGATAAACTAACAGACCCTCCATGACTTACTCTTCAAAACAAAGACTTGAAAGACGCTCCTTCGTCTCACGGCGATAGAAAATCTTTTCCTGACGAGTCATCAGTGAAAAAAAAAAAA
This sequence comes from Pseudophryne corroboree, assembly GCF_028390025.1. Lineage (NCBI taxonomy): Eukaryota > Metazoa > Chordata > Amphibia > Anura > Myobatrachidae > Pseudophryne > Pseudophryne corroboree. The sequence continues at coordinate 347,487,519 of NC_086453.1, forward strand.
ATTCTGCCTGGTGACGGTAAGTAGAGACCTGGGGGCCTATTTATCATGGATGGCGTATTGAATGTGATCTGGGTGGGATCTTACCACCCAGGATCGCATCGAAATATTCAATCCTATCGGATGAATGTATCACCCGTCACCTGGAGGGACAGGGGCTTCTGAAAGGAGCCTGTACCTGCGATGGGCTCTGCGGGCTGCTGGGTGTCCTGAACATGCACGGTCAACACGTGACCGTGATGCACTGAGGACAATTCTGGCGGAGGGTTCTGGGGAACGCAGATGGAATTTCTTTCCACAATCCGTGGCCCATGGGCTACAATGGGCTACTGCAATCAAAAGATTGCAGTAGTTGCGAGGAACAATATCGGGAATGCTTCACATTCCCGATATTGATACATCGGGCAGCATCGTATCCACCATAGAAACCTACTGGGGATGCGGCTGTGGGCAGAAATGGAGGGATCGCAGCAGTTATGGGAGATACCCGCTGAGAACCTTACATAAACATTCCAGAGACACTTAATATTTGTGGTTAACCCCCGAAAATGGGTCATAGCCGCAAATATTATTTGATAAATGGGCCCCATAGCACGTTACCAGCCGTTCCTGGTCCCTTCCGTGCATGCATGACCTGGTATTGCCGGGGCACACGTACTGTCATAGGGATGGACGTCGGAAACCTGGAATGGAATGGTTACCAGGCTTCCGACATCAAATAAAGTCATGAGCGTTTCCTCCCAGCCTCACAGTTGTGGGATGAAAATTCTTCCCCTAAAATTTCTCCTTAGAGTATCACAGGAAAAACTAGGAGCGCACAGAGAGAATGACGGGGATGAAACTACTCACTGGTGGAGATTAGTGGAGATCCGGTTTCATAAGTGGGAGGTCACATCACAGCTAACATCTACTTTACTTTGCATATTTCAGGTTTGAAAGACAAACTCTTCCCAGACATTACAGCAGACCGGTGAGGACAATTATTTTACTAGACACCTTCCGCTGTGATTAGCATTATCTAACTAAGAGGCCCAATTACCATAGTATATGTGTGGCCATACCCCCAAAACACCCATTTTCCGAGGTTAGCCACAAATATTAGGTAATACTTGAATGTAAGAAGGAGGGACCGAAGCAGGTCCGATACCTGCTGTGATCCCTCCATCAGACTTGGACTGGCCCACAGGGGTACAGGGGAAACCACCGGTGGGCCCCACTGCCAGGGGCCCCACCTCCTGCTCTAAGGATCAGGTTCTAGACTGTGCACTAGAATTATACATTATACATATGTTACCTTATACTGTACTATGGTGTATTTTCTACAGTGCATTGCTGTTATTAATCTGGTACATTATCATGCATGCAGCAGCTGAATGTACTGTACATATTTATGAAGGGGCCCAGATGTTGCACTCTCTAATGGTTAGTCAACCCAATGAGGTGGCAGGCCACACCCCCTCAGCATACTGGCTCCACCCCTAACATGGGCCCCCACCACTGCATTTTCCCGGTGGGCCCTACATGCACCAGTCCGACACTGACCTCTATTGCCACCTGCAGCTGCATCGGAAATGCGATTCTGCCCTATTTACCAATGTCCAAATGGCTCCTGCAGCTACTGTAGCACTGTGCTGTAGGCACCGTAGTCCATTGTAGCCTATGGGCTACACATAGCATATCTGGCCGGGCAGAGTGCCGCTGTGCATGTGCGGACGGCCCCCCTTCAGTAGCTGCCTCGGCACATTGCAGGGACGGACTCCCCCTGGGTGTGCACAATCATTGTTGTGATAGGATCGCATAATGCAATGAAGTACCGTAGACTCAACTTTGTGGCTTTGGTAGTTGAATCAGTTAATATAGAAGGGCTGATGTGGAATTGGTGGCAATTACGCCCCAAATTACAGGCATAGTTTAAAAAAATGTTAATGTACTGTATATACGGGTTGGAAACCGGAGCATCAGCCTAGATTATGCCAGCCAATCGTCTCATATACTTATGTCCTGCCTGCATCCATGTTTTTATTTAATTTAATTTAAATACATTCGCTATTAGCCGTCAACACAGCCACTATAACCTTATACGGCACAAACAACTCCTCGCCTCGTGTACAAAAAACAAGCTGTGCTTTAATGCACGCAAAAGCATAATATATGCCTGAGGAGCGAGGGATCACTAATCAGGGACAGTGGAGCATTTGCAAACAGCCAATGCAAGCGGTTCCTTCATGCTGGGAATAGCCAATCACAAATAATTTGGCTTTCTCAGGCATCTCTGTATTGCTCTGCATGTACTCACAATTGCGTGAACACGCCAGAACTGTACTTGTCCTATGTTAGAACATTTCTGCCCACTACATCCTTCCCAGGAGCAAGTGGCAGAGCCATATTCACAATGGGATGGAGAGGACTACAACTCCAGGCCTCCACATAAAAATAGGTCCATCACCATGAAAGCATGATGACAACCGGCCACCAGCTGGCCACACAGTCGGCCATAAATCATAAGTATTAAATCTGTGTTTCTATTTTCTTCCCAAAATTGTGTAATTTTTCTACTTTTACGTATAAAGTGAGACATTGGAGCCAATGGTGTAAGAGGCACTGGCCCCACCCACACAGTGCTGTCATACTTGCATGACACTGGCCGCACCCACACATCAGTGGCCACACCCACAGAGTACTGGCCACACCCACACCACACTGGTCATACCCAGTGGTGCAAGTAGAAAAAAATGTCTTCGTGGTACATGCCACATGGCCAATGAAAATGGGGGCATGATACACATATGACCCCAATAATGTAGTGCCAAATACGCATATACCCCCAACAGTGCCAGATACAAATATGCCCCCACAGTGCCATATACACATATGCCCGCACAGTGCCAGATATGCCCGCACGGTACCAGATACACAAATGCCCCCACAGTGCCAGAAATGCCTTCTCAGTGTCAGATACACATATGCCCCCACAGTGCCAGATATGCCTGCACAGTGCCAGCTACACATATGCCCTCAGAGTGCTGGATACACATATGCCCCCATGGTGCCAGATATGTCGCCATGTTGCCAGATATGCCCCCACATTGCCAGATACACAAGCCCCCACAGTGCCAGCTATGCCCCCAGCAGTACAACTCACCATTGTTGCTGCTGCTGTCTGGGGCCAGCTGTGCAGTGTGACTGTCAGGGAAAAGAGAGTGCAGCACGTGCCTCTCCTGCCCTCAGTCTGACCTCCTACCCTCCTGCGGCGCCATGGCCGGTCCATGAGCCAATCAGAGCTCGCAGTCTGCCGGCGGCTCCTGATTGGCTGCCGGTCCGTGAGCGCTGATTGGCTTACGAACTGGTGTTTGAGTGTAATACACACCGACGCTGGACTCGGGAGGAGGAGAAACCACCGGTCACCGGAGTCCGGACTGACTGGGCAAGCAGGACAGGGGCAGGAGAGGAGAGGTGCATGCTGCGCTCTCCTCTCTCCAATGTGGTGTCTGCAAGGTGGCGGCCCGGCGGTACTGTGTACCGCTGGAAATTACTTACCGGTAAGCAGTACCGCCCCGTATCGCCATACTAGCAGCATTGGTCATACCTTCTCCTCTTCTCACTACGGGCCCTTCAACATGTGACCATTAATCCAGCCCTGGCAAGTGGGCATAACAGAATCACCTATATCTGCAGAGAGATCTCACTCACGATACACTACGCCAACTGGCATAGCACTCACTCGGCAGCAGGCCCAGAGAGATCAGTTATTAAATCATGGCTGATTTGAATACACTGATGTTTTCATGTTTTCTCTGCTCGGAATATGTAAATGGTTCATCGTGGGGTCTATTGAATTTTTGCAGAGACTGTAATGCATTTTAGCTGGATACTGCGATGTGTGGAGGTGCTAAGTACACACTGTGCTGGCGGAGGCATGCATACACATTGCATAGTGCTGTATTAAGTGTTTCTGCCAGTGACAAGAAGAATTCCCCTAATAAGTTTTGCAAAGTTTTTGAAGCTTGTTATGTATAGGAGAGACGGGGATAAATCTACACTCATTTTGCGAGCCTGGGAACACATCAAGCCAATTAGTGGCTGCCATGTCAGCAGGTCCTGACGCTCACTGTCACAGAGTCTGATTACACTGTGTGCTCAGATATATCCCGGCCCAGGGAGTAATGTTTATTGGTGTTTTTTGGACAACAAAACAGACAAAAATAAGAGAACGATACATAAGCATATAAGCGATTGCAGTGGACGTTTGAAAGGTACGTATCAGCTAACACAAATAGAAAATATAAGAATGAGCACAGCATTGTACAGATAGAGCCATCTTTATCTTGGCCTTTAATAGGATTAATTGAGTCAGGGCAGTCAGACTTAATCCCCAGCTGTAATGACTTAATCCCCTGCTGTAATGACTTAATCCCCTGCTGTATTGTTCTCTCTGTATTGTATTGCAGCTGAGAACAATAGATGAAAGGCTTATGGTAATAAACCATGGTGTGACTAGGCGCAGCAGAGAAGCCAAGATGATCGTTGCTCCATCTGTATATAATATTTTGCACAACAGGATAGGGTCCAGTGACAGAATAGACAAAGTACATAAGGAGAAGAAGACATAAAATTTGCATCTATATGATGTAACATACAAGATAATTGAATATTAGAGAAACCATATCCATGAAGTAATGGAGGTAGACACAGAGCGTAGAGAAAAACTAGGTACAGTATATAGCATAGAGACTATGGGGGTCATTCCGAGTTGATCGCACGCTGCTATTTTTCGCAGCGCAGCGATCAGGTCTCTACTGCGCATGCGTATGCACTGCAATGCCCAGGCGCGTCATACGGGTACAAAGCGGATCGGTGCTGGGCGATAGATTTAACGAAGAATCCATTCGCACAGCCGATCGCAAGGAGATTGACAGGAAGAAGGCGTTTGTGGGTGGCAACTGACCGTTTTCTGGGAGTGTTTGGAAAAATGCAGGCGTGTCCAAGCGTTTGCAGGGCGGGTGTCTGACGTCAATTCCGGGACCAAAAAGACTGAAGTGATCGCAAGAGCTGAGTAAGTCCAGACCTACTTGCAAAGCGATAAAACACTCCCCCGTGGGCGGCGACTATGCGTTTGCACGGCTGCTAAAAGTAGCTAGCGAGCGATCAACTCGGAATGAGGGCCTATACACGCACAGTACTGAGCTCCTGCCTCCGGCGCTGTCACTGTGCGGCATGCGTTATGGGAGAGACGTCAGTCATGACGTCTCTCTCATAGTGCTGAGGAGAGGACGCCAGGAGGAGGAGTACTGCAGCGGTCTGGAAGCGGGAACGTGGCTTGGTAAGTATGTTCTCTTTTCTCTACCTCAGTGCAGCGGGGGCATCTACTGGGGGCAAACTAGGGGGGGACATTACTACTGGGGGCATCAACAAGGGACATTACTACTGGGTGGGGGGGCATTACTACTGGGGGCATTATTACTGGGGGAGCATCTACTGGGGGCATTACTACTGGGGGCATCAACAAGGGGCATTACTACTGGGGGGCAATACTACTGGGGGCATTATTACTGGGGGGCATCTACTGGGGGCATTACTATTGGGGGGTCATCTATTGGGGGCATTACTACTGGAGGCAGTTCCTGGGGACATTTTTACTGGGGGCCATCTACTGGGGGCATTATTACTGGGGGGCATCTACTGGGGGCATTACTACTGGGGGGTCATCTATTGGGGGCAAACTCCTAGGGGGCATTACTACTGGGGCAAACTACTGGAGGACATTATTACTGGGGGGCATCTACTAGGGGACATTATTACTGGGGGGGCATCTACTGGGGGCAAACTACTGGGGGACATTATTACTGGAGGCCAACTACAAAGGGGCTAACTACTGGGGGCATACTACAGGAGGGCATTACTACTGGCGGCGTAACTACAGGGGCATTACTACTTGGGGGCTAAACTACAGGGGGGCCAAACTACTGGGGGCATAACTACAGGGGCCAAACTACTGGGGGATAACTACAGGGGCCAAACTACTGGGGGCATTACTACTGGTGGCTAAACTACAAGGGGGGCATAACTACAAGGGCTAAACTACAAACAGGCAAACTACTGGGGGCATTACCACTGGGAGGCTAAACTAAAGGGGGGGGGGGTAAACTACTGGGGTCATAACTGCAGTGAGAATAGTGGGGATGGCGGTAGTAAACGAAATGGGGGAGAAGTTGGGGGGAGGGTAAGAGCAGGCGGTAAGGTTACTAACATGGGTACTAAAAGAGATTTTACCAAAGCACTAACCAATGACGATTACAGGTCATCATTGCTACATAAGGTGAAAGATGTCCCTAACGCAAGGGAAAATACTTATCTTAGTTGTATGTATGTAAACGCCAGAAGCATTACTGGTAAAAAGGGTGAACTAGTAGAAATACTTGCAGCAAGCAAACAGTATGATATTATAGGCATTACTGAAACTTGGTGGGATGAATCTCATGATTGGACAGTCAATCTAGAGGGCTATACACTGTTTAGGAGAGACAGACTAATTAAAGGGTGGAGGGGTGTGTCTTTACGTAAAGCCGTTTTTAAAACCTGATATACGGGAAGATATTCAGGAGGGGACTGTAGACACTGTCGAGACATTATGGGTAGAAATTGCATGCGGGGAAAAAGGAATAAAAAAGTTAGTATTGGGTGTATGCTATAGGCCGCCTGGTATCAACGCATCTGATGAGGAATTGTTACTAAAGCAAATTGAAAGAGCAGCAGGAGTAGGAGACATAGTAGTGATGGGAGATTTTAACTATCCAGAGATAAACTGGAAAAACGATTCATGTGATACTGCTAGGGGAAATATGTTTTTAAACACACTTAATGATAACTACCGTATATACTCGAGTATAAGCCGACTTTTTCAGCACTTTTTTTTGTGCTGAAAAAGCCACCTCGGCTTATACTCGAGTCAGTGCAGGCAGAGGCAGAGCAGTGTGAAGGAGGGACATGGAGCGCACAGCGCGCGGCGCTCCTGTGTCCCTCCTGCATCTCCGGCGGCAGCAGCGGCGGTTCTATTACAGGAAATACCCGTTCGTGACCTCTGATCACGAACCGGCACTTCCTATAATAGACCCGCCGCGGCCGCCGAAGATGCAGGAGGGACACAGGAGAGCCGCGCACGCTGTGTGCTTCGTGTCCCTCCAGAAGACAGCGCGGGATCGACGGAGGGGTAAGTAACAGCACTGTGGGGCATACCTGGCACTTGGGGAGGGAACGTATCTGGCAGCACTGTGGGGGCATATCTGGCAGCACTGTGGGGGCATATCTGGCAGCACTGTGGGGGCATATCTGGCAGCACTGTGGGGGCATAACTGGCAGCACTGTGGGGGCATATCTGGCAGCACTGTGGGGGCATAACTGGCAGCACTGTGGGGGCATATCTGGCAGCACTGTGGGGGCATATCTGGCAGCACTGTGGGGGCATATCTGGCAGCACTGTGGGGGCATATCTGGCAGCACTGTGGGGGCATAACTGGCAGCACTGTGGGGGCATAACTGGCAGCACTGTGGGGGCATATCTGGCAGCACTGTGGGGGCATATCTGGCAGCACTGTGGGGGCATAACTGGCAGCACTGTGGGGGCATATCTGGCAGCACTGTGGGGGCATATCTGGCAGCACTGTGGGGGCATAACTGGCAGCACTGTGGGGGCATAACTGGCAGCACTGTGGGGGCATATCTGGCAGCACTGTGGGGCATATCTGGCAGCACTGTGGGGGCATATCTGGCAGCACTGTGGGGGCATATCTGGCAGCACTGTGGGGGCATATCTGGCAGCACTGTGGGGGCATATCTGGCAGCACTGTGGGGGCATATCTGGCACTATGAGGGCATATCTGGCACTGAGGGCTGTGTACGGCTAGAGCTGCATTTCCCACCCTAGGCTTATACTCGAGTCAATAAGTTTTCCCAGGTTTTTGTGGTAGAATTAGGTGCCTCGGCTTATATTCGGGTCGACTTATACTCGAGTATATACGGTACTTAGTCCAACTAATAGAGGAACCAACTAGGTACAATGCAATCTTAGACCTGGTATTAACAAACAATGGGGATTTGGTATCAGGTATTATAGTAGGGGAACCCATAGGAAACAGCGACCACAATATGGTCACATTCAATATCAGTTTCCATAAACAGCCCTATACTGGCTCAACTAGGACTCTAAACTTTAGCAAAGCAAATTTTGAAAAGATGAGGGTATTTTTCAGGGATATTGAATGGGAAGGTTTGTTTTTAGGAAAAAATACTACGGAGAAATTGGAGGTACTAAAATTCCTGCTAGCTAAAAATACACTCAAATTTATTCCTATGAGCAGCAAAAAAAGGAATAAAAATCATAAACCGATGTGGCTTAACAAAAATATTAAGGAACTTATGGGCAAGAAAAGGCGAGCATTTAAAAAATACAAATCTGACGGGGAAGCAGAGTCATTTCAGCACTATAAGGAATGTAACAAAATTTGCAAAAAGGAAATAAGAGCGGCTAAAGTAGAAACTGAAAAACTAGTAGCAAAGGAAAGCAAAGCGAATCCCAAAAAATTCTTTAAATACATTAATAGCAAGAGATTAAAGAAGGAGAGTATAGGCCCTTTAAAAGACAAGTTGGGAGTCTTAAGCAAAAATGATAATGACATAGCGGACACACTAAATGAGTTTTTTTCAACAGTATTCACTAGAGAGGACCCAATTCAGGGACTGACACACAATCTCAATAATGAGAATATCCCACTGATAGGTACTTATTTAAGCGAGGAAGTAGTCTGTGACTGATTAAAACATTTAAAGATTAATAAATCACCAGGGCCCAATGGTATTCACTAGAGATGAGCGGGTTCGGTTTCTTTGAATCCGAACCCGCACGAACTTCACTTTTTTTTTCACGGGTCCGAGCGACTCGGATCTTCCCGCCTTGCTCGGTTAACCCGAGCGCGCCCGAACGTCATCATGACGCTGTCGGATTCTCGCGAGACTCGGATTCTATATAAGGAGCCGCGCGTCGCCGCCATTTTCACACGTGCATTGAGATTGATAGGGAGAGGACGTGGCTGGCGTCCTCTCCATTAGAATAGATTAGAAGAGAGAGAGAGAGAGAGAGATTGTGCAGACAGAGTTTACCACAGTGACCAGTGCAGTTGTTGTTAAGTTAACTTTTATTTAATATATCCGTTCTCTGCTATATCCGTTCTCTGCCTGAAAAAAACGATACACAGCAGTCACACAGTGTGACTCAGTCTGTGTGCACTCAGCTCAGCCCAGTGTGCTGCACATCAATGTATAAAAGCTTATAATAATTGTGGGGGAGACTGGGGAGCACTGCAGGTTGTTATAGCAGGAGCCAGGAGTACATAATATTATATTAATTTAAAATTAAACAGTGCACACTTTTGCTGCAGGAGTGCCACTGCCAGTGTGACTAGTGGTGACCAGTGCCTGACCACCAGTATAGTAGTATATTGTTGTATACTATCTCTTTATCAACCAGTCTATATTAGCAGCAGACACTGTACAGTGCGGTAGTTCACGGCTGTGGCTACCTCTGTGTCGGCAGTCGGCACTCGGCAGGCAGTCCGTCCATCCATAATTGTATAATTATATACCACCTAACCGTGGTATTTTTTTTTCTTTCTTTATACCGTCGTCATAGTCATACTAGTTGTTACGAGTATACTACTATCTCTTTATCAACCAGTGTACAGTGCGGTAGTTCACGGCTGTGGCTACCTCTGTGTCGGCAGTCGGCAGGCAGTCCGTCCATCCATAATTGTATTATTATAATATATACCACCTAACCGTGGTTTTTTTTTCATTCTTTATACCGTCATAGTGTCATACTAGTTGTTACGAGTATACTACTATCTCTTTATCAACCAGTGTACAGTGCGGTAGTTCACGGCTGTGGCTACCTCTGTGTCGGCAGTCGGCAGGCAGTCCGTCCATCCATAATTGTATTATAATATATACCACCTAACCGTGGTTTTTTTTTCATTCTTTATACCGTCATAGTCAGTCATACTAGTTGTTACGAGTATACTACTATCTCTTTATCAACCAGTGTACAGTGCGGTAGTTCACGGCTGTGGCTACCTCTGTGTCGGCACTCGGCAGGCAGTCCGTCCATCCATAATTGTATTATAATATATACCACCTAACCGTGGTTTTTTTTTCATTCTTTATACCGTCATAGTGTCATACTAGTTGTTACGAGTATACTACTATCTCTTTATCAACCAGTGTACAGTGCGGTAGTTCACGGCTGTGGCTACCTCTGTGTCGGCAGTCGGCAGGCAGTCCGTCCATCCATAATTGTATTATAATATATACCACCTAACCGTGGTTTTTTTTTCATTCTTTATACCGTCATAGTGTCATACTAGTTGTTACGAGTATACTACTATCTCTTTATCAACCAGTGTACAGTGCGGTAGTTCACGGCTGTGGCTACCTCTGTGTCGGCAGTCGGCAGGCAGTCCGTCCATCCATAATTGTATTATAATATATACCACCTAACCGTGGTTTTTTTTTCATTCTTTATACCGTCATAGTGTCATACTAGTTGTTACGAGTATACTACTATCTCTTTATCAACCAGTGTACAGTGCGGTAGTTCACGGCTGTGGCTACCTCTGTGTCGGCAGTCGGCAGGCAGTCCGTCCATCCATAATTGTATTATAATATATACCACCTAACCGTGGTTTTTTTTTCATTCTTTATACCGTCATAGTGTCATACTAGTTGTTACGAGTATACTACTATCTCTTTATCAACCAGTGTACAGTGCGGTAGTTCACGGCTGTGGCTACCTCTGTGTCGGCAGTCGGCAGGCAGTCCGTCCATCCATAATTGTATTATAATATATACCACCTAACCGTGGTTTTTTTTTCATTCTTTATACCGTCATAGTCAGTCATACTAGTTGTTACGAGTATACTACTATCTCTTTATCAACCAGTGTACAGTGCGGTAGTTCACGGCTGTGGCTACCTCTGTGTCGGAACTCGGCAGGCAGTCCGTCCATCCATAATTGTATTACAATATATACCACCTAACCGTGGGTTTTTTTTCATTCTTTATACCGTCATAGTCAGTCATACTAGTTGTTACGAGTATACTACTATCTCTTTATCAACCAGTGTACAGTGCGGTAGTTCACGGCTGTGGCTACCTCTGTGTCGGAACTCGGCAGGCAGTCCGTCCATCCATAATTGTATTACAATATATACCACCTAACCGTGGTTTTTTTTTCATTCTTTATACCGTCATAGTCAGTCATACTAGTTGTTACGAGTATACTACTATCTCTTTATCAACCAGTGTACAGTGCGGTAGTTCACGGCTGTGGCTACCTCTGTGTCGGAACTCGGCAGGCAGTCCGTCCATCCATAATTGTATTATTATAATATATACCACCTAACCGTGGTTTTTTTTTTCATTCTTTATACCGTCATAGTGTCATACTAGTTGTTACGAGTATACTACTATCTCTTTATCAACCAGTGTACAGTGCGGTAGTTCACGGCTGTGGCTACCTCTGTGTCGGCACTCGGCAGGCAGTCCGTCCATCCATAATTGTATTACAATATATACCACCTAACCGTGGTTTTTTTATACCACCTAACCGTGGCAGTCCGTCCATAATTGTATACTAGTATCCAATCCATCCATCTCCATTGTTTACCTGAGGTGCCTTTTAGTTCTGCCTATAAAATATGGAGAACAAAAAAGTTGAGGTTCCAAAATTAGGGAAAGATCAAGATCCACTTCCACCTCGTGCTGAAGCTGCTGCCACTAGTCATGGCCGAGACGATGAAATGCCAGCAACGTCGTCTGCCAAGGCCGATGCCCAATGTCATAGTACAGAGCATGTCAAATCCAAAACACCAAATATCAGAAAAAAAAGGACTCCAAAACCTAAAATAAAATTGTCGGAGGAGAAGCGTAAACTTGCCAATATGCCATTTACCACACGGAGTGGCAAGGAACGGCTGAGGCCCTGGCCTATGTTCATGGCTAGTGGTTCAGCTTCACATGAGGATGGAAGCACTCAGCCTCTCGCTAGAAAACTGAAAAGACTCAAGCTGGCAAAAGCACCGCAAAGAACTGTGCGTTCTTTGAAATCCCAAATCCACAAGGAGAGTCCAATTGTGTCGTTTGCGATGCCTGACCTTCCCAACACTGGACGTGAAGAGCATGCGCCTTCCACTATTTGCATGCCCCCTGCAAGTGCTGGAAGGAGCACCCGCAGTCCAGTTCCTGATAGTCAGATTGAAGATGTCAGTGTTGAAGTACACCAGGATGAGGAGGATATGGGTGTTGCTGGCGCTGGGGAGGAAATTGACCAGAAGGATTCTGATGGTGAGGTGGTTTGTTTAAGTCAGGCACCCGGGGAGACACCTGTTGTCCGTGGGAGGAATATGGCCGTTGACATGCCAGGTGAAAATACCAAAAAAATCAGCTCTTCGGTGTGGAGGTATTTCACCAGAAATGCGGACAACAGGTGTCAAGCCGTGTGTTCCCTTTGTCAAGCTGTAATAAGTAGGGGTAAGGACGTTAACCACCTCGGAACATCCTCCCTTATACGTCACCTGCAGCGCATTCATAATAAGTCAGTGACAAGTTCAAAAACTTTGGGTGACAGCGGAAGCAGTCCACTGACCAGTAAATCCCTTCCTCTTGTAACCAAGCTCACGCAAACCACCCCACCAACTCCCTCAGTGTCAATTTCCTCCTTCCCCAGGAATGCCAATAGTCCTGCAGGCCATGTCACTGGCAAGTCTGACGAGTCCTCTCCTGCCTGGGATTCCTCCGATGCATCCTTGCGTGTAACGCCTACTGCTGCTGGCGCTGCTGTTGTTGCCGCTGGGAGTCGATGGTCATCCCAGAGGGGAAGTCGTAAGCCCACTTGTACTACTTCCAGTAAGCAATTGACTGTTCAACAGTCCTTTGCGAGGAAGATGAAATATCACAGCAGTCATCCTACTGCAAAGCGGATAACTGAGTCCTTGACAACTATGTTGGTGTTAGACGTGCGTCCGGTATCCGCCGTTAGTTCACAGGGAACTAGACAATTTATTGAGGCAGTGTGCCCCCGTTACCAAATACCATCTAGGTTCCACTTCTCTAGGCAGGCGATACCGAGAATGTACACGGACGTCAGAAAAAGACTCACCAGTGTCCTAAAAAATGCAGTTGTACCCAATGTCCACTTAACCACGGACATGTGGACAAGTGGAGCAGGGCAGGGTCAGGACTATATGACTGTGACAGCCCACTGGGTAGATGTATGGACTCCCGCCGCAAGAACAGCAGCGGCGGCACCAGTAGCAGCATCTCGCAAACGCCAACTCTTTCCTAGGCAGGCTACGCTTTGTATCACCGCTTTCCAGAATACGCACACAGCTGAAAACCTCTTACGGCAACTGAGGAAGATCATCGCGGAATGGCTTACCCCAATTGGACTCTCCTGTGGATTTGTGGCATCGGACAACGCCAGCAATATTGTGTGTGCATTAAATATGGGCAAATTCCAGCACGTCCCATGTTTTGCACATACCTTGAATTTGGTGGTGCAGAATTTTTTAAAAAACGACAGGGGTGTGCAAGAGATGCTGTCGGTGGCCAGAAGAATTGCGGGACACTTTCGGCGTACAGGCACCACGTACAGAAGACTGGAGCACCACCAAAAACTACTGAACCTGCCCTGCCATCATCTGAAGCAAGAAGTGGTAACGAGGTGGAATTCAACCCTCTATATGCTTCAGAGGTTGGAGGAGCAGCAAAAGGCCATTCAAGCCTATACAATTGAGCACGATATAGGAGATGGAATGCACCTGTCTCAAGTGCAGTGGAGAATGATTTCAACGTTGTGCAAGGTTCTGATGCCCTTTGAACTTGCCACACGTGAAGTCAGTTCAGACACTGCCAGCCTGAGTCAGGTCATTCCCCTCATCAGGCTTTTGCAGAAGAAGCTGGAGGCATTGAAGAAGGAGCTAACACGGAGCGATTCCGCTAGGCATGTGGGACTTGTGGATGCAGCCCTTAATTCACTTAACAAGGATTCACGGGTGGTCAATCTGTTGAAATCAGAGCACTACATTTTGGCCACCGTGCTCGATCCTAGATTTAAAGCCTACCTTGGATCTCTCTTTCCGGCAGACACAGGTCTGCTGGGGTTGAAAGACCTGCTGGTGACAAAATTGTCAAGTCAAGCGGAACGCGACCTGTCAACATCTCCTCCTTCACATTCTCCCGCAACTGGGGGTGCGAGGAAAAGGCTCAGAATTCCGAGCCCACCCGCTGGCGGTGATGCAGGGCAGTCTGGAGCGACTGCTGATGCTGACATCTGGTCCGGACTGAAGGACCTGACAACGATTACGGACATGTCGTCTACTGTCACTGCATATGATTCTCTCAACATTGATAGAATGGTGGAGGATTATATGAGTGACCGCATCCAAGTAGGCACGTCACACAGTCCGTACTTATACTGGCAGGAAAAAGAGGCAATTTGGAGGCCCTTGCACAAACTGGCTTTATTCTACCTAAGTTGCCCTCCCACAAGTGTGTACTCCGAAAGAGTGTTTAGTGCCGCCGCTCACCTTGTCAGCAATCGGCGTACGAGGTTACATCCAGAAAATGTGGAGAAGATGATGTTCATTAAAATGAATTATAATCAATTCCTCCGCGGAGACATTGACCAGCAGCAATTGCCTCCACAAAGTACACAGGGAGCTGAGATGGTGGATTCCAGTGGGGACGAATTGATAATCTGTGAGGAGGGGGATGTACACGGTGATATATCGGAGGGTGAAGATGAGGTGGACATCTTGCCTCTGTAGAGCCAGTTTGTGCAAGGAGAGATTAATTGCTTCTTTTTTGGGGGGGGTCCAAACCAACCCGTCATATCAGTCACAGTCGTGTGGCAGACCCTGTCACTGAAATGATGGGTTGGTTAAAGTGTGCATGTCCTGTTTTGTTTATACAACATAAGGGTGGGTGGGAGGGCCCAAGGATAATTCCATCTTGCACCTCTTTTTTCTTTTCTTTTTCTTTGCATCATGTGCTGATTGGGGAGGGTTTTTTGGAAGGGACATCCTGCGTGACACTGCAGTGCCACTCCTAGATGGGCCCGGTGTTTGTGTCGGCCACTAGGGTCGCTAATCTTACTCACACAGCTACCTCATTGCGCCTCTTTTTTTCTTTGCGTCATGTGCTGTTTGGGGAGGGTTTTTTGGAAGGGACATCCTGCGTGACACTGCAGTGCCACTCCTAGATGGGCCCGGTGTTTGTGTCGGCCACTAGGGTCGCTAATCTTACTCACACAGTCAGCTACCTCATTGCGCCTCTTTTTTTCTTTGCGTCATGTGCTGTTTGGGGAGGGTTTTTTGGAAGGGCCATCCTGCGTGACACTGCAGTGCCACTCCTAGATGGGCCCGGTGTTTGTGTCGGCCACTAGGGTCGCTAATCTTACTCACACAGCTACCTCATTGCGCCTCTTTTTTTCTTTGCGTCATGTGCTGTTTGGGGAGGGTTTTTTGGAAGGGACATCCTGCGTGACACTGCAGTGCCACTCCTAGATGGGCCCGGTGTTTGTGTCGGCCACTAGGGTCGCTTATCTTACTCACACAGCGACCTCGGTGCAAATTTTAGGACTAAAAATAATATTGTGAGGTGTGAGGTATTCAGAATAGACTGAAAATGAGTGTAAATTATGGTTTTTGAGGTTAATAATACTTTGGGATCAAAATGACCCCCAAATTCTATGATTTAAGCTGTTTTTTAGTGTTTTTGGAAAAAAACACCCGAATCCAAAACACACCCGAATCCGACAAAAATAATTCGGTGAGGTTTTGCCAAAACGCGTTCGAACCCAAAACACGGCCGCGGAACCGAACCCAAAACCAAAACACAAAACCCGAAAAATTTCAGGCGCTCATCTCTAGTATTCACCCAAGGGTTCTAATGGAGCTTCACTCTGAACTGGCAAAACCGCTATCTTTGATTTTTAAGGATTCAGTTATATCAGGTATGGTTCCCAAAGACTGGCGTATAGCGGAAGTAGTGCCTATATTCAAAAAGGGAAGTAAAGCTGAACCAGGTAATTATAGACCAGTTAGTCTTACATCTATAGTGAGGAAAGTATTGGAAGGTATTCTAAGAGATAGTATTCAGAAGTTCCTTGAAGTCAATAAGGTAATTAAAAGGAATCAACATGGGTTTATGAAGGACAGATCCTGTCAAACCAACTTACTTGGCTTTTATGAAACAGTAAGCGCAAACCTAGATCAGGGTAAAGACGTGGATGTAATCTTTTTAGACTGTGCCAAATCGTTCGATACTGTACCACACATGAGACTTATCTACAAGCTACAAGAATCAGGGCTAGGAAGCACAATATGCACTTGGGTCAAAAACTGGTTAGATAATAGAGAGCAGCACGTTGTGGTTAATGGATCTTTTTCAACTTGGACTGAAGTGCTAAGTGATGTGCCGCAAGGCTCAGTATTAGGACCGCTATTGTTCAATATTTTCATTAACGACCTAACAGAAGGTCTAGAGAGCATGGTGTCAATTTTTGCAGATGATACCAAATTGTGTAAGGCTATAAATACAGAGGAGGATGCCGAGTCTCTTCAGAACGACTTAGTTAAATTAGAAGCATGGGCAGCCAAATGGAGAATGCGCTTCAACACAGACAAGTGTAAGGTAATGCACTGTGGTAACAAGAACAAAAATTACACCTACCTACTAAATGGGGTAAAATTAGGGGATTCTGTACTGGAAAAGGACTTAGGTGTCCTCATAGATAGCAAGCTAAGCAGTAGTGTTAGGGTCTCCTGCCCTGTGCTGCCACGTCGTCATGGCAACCGGGAGACAAGTGCTAGTGGAGTAACCTGAGCGCAGCTGATGCTCCGGTTCGGGTCTTTTGCTGTGCAGTGGTTATAGGCTCTGTGCACTGCAGGGGATCCGGTGCTGGTTTTTGTGCTCACAGTCTGTGAGGTCTGAGTGGGGCGTGGACAGCACCTGCTTTATAAGGCCTCTTTTCAGGGTAAGCAGATGCTGCTGAATCTTTGTTGGTTAGTCAGTTCATGAAAGTTAGCCAGTACTGTGTAGCTTTGTATTTGTTTGTTGCTTACTGCAAATAGGCCTGGGGATTTGGTATTACACTCTGCCAATCCAGACCTAGCAGTAAGACTGGAGTCAGTCGTTTAGCTTGCTGGGGTTCTGTTACTACTCTGTGAACTTAGCAAGTTTGCGGCTGTATTCTAAGACTTGCCTGTCTAATCCTGTCTCACTGTGCTAGGTGTCAGGGGTCAGTTTAGTGGCAGTAAGCTAAAACCTGTGCACTGCAAGTGAGAATTAGGATTGTGGAGATTCTCCTTGTGTCTATCATTCCATCTCTGACCAAGGAGTTTACTGCCACACCCGTTGGTAACCCTTTAGGGTTTTGCTGTTGCCCTTAGCAACAGCATTTCGGGTTCTCTACGTATTAAAACACAACATCTTGCTTTTCCATCTGAGCAGTTCTAATACAAGGGAGATACCCAGTTCCTTAGCCTCTGGGCTTCTCTGTTCACTTTGTGTATATTTTGTTACCCTATCACCTTCTGTGTATATTATGTCATATTCCCCAGTTTGTCTGTGAGTCCATCTGTTTTGCATAACAGTTCAAACACCAGTACATTCCTGCAGACACTGGAGTGCATAACAGTTCTGACACCAGTACTTTCCTGCAGGCACTGGTGTGCATAACATATTCAGCAGCCTAATACTCCTGTTGAAATTTTGTGGGAATATGGAGCATACCCCTCAAAATACGTTGCAACAGGTGGTCGATCAGGTGCAGGTCCTGACTCGACAATTTAATGATTTGTCCATTAAAATGCACACCTCCCAGGCTGCTGGCGGAGCTCCCGCAGCAGCAGCACCTGCAGGGGTTAAGGAGCCGAAAGTAAATCTCCCGGATCGTTTTTCTGGAGATCGCTCGCAGTTCTTTTGTTTCAAGGAGAGCTGCAAGCTATACTTCCGGCTTAGGCCTCAGTCTTCTGGGTCGGAGATTCAGCGGGTGGGCATAGTGATTTCCTTGCTACAAGGAGACCCACAGGTCTGGGCATATGGGTTGCAGCCTGACTGTCCGTCGCTTAAAAGTGTTGATGCTTTTTTTACGGCACTGGGCATGTTGTATGATGACCCTGACAAGACGGCCTCAGCCGAGGCTCAGATTTCGATCCTTAAGCAAGGGCGAAGGCAAGTTGAGGTTTACTGTACGGAGTTTCGGAGGTTGGCCCATGATACCCAGTGGAATGACCCAGCCCTGAGACACCAGTACCGAAGAGGTCTTTCTAACCAGATAAAGGACCAACTGGTACAATATCCCTTGCCTGATAGCTTGGATCAGCTCATGCAGTTATCCATCCGGGTGGATAGACGGCTGAGAGAGCGTAGGCTTGAAAGGGAGACTGAGATTTCCTTCCTTCCCAAGGGAACCTCAGACTCTGAGGAATTTTCTGAGGAGCCTATGCAGATTGGGGCTACCCGCCTCTCCTCGCGTGAGAAGACGCGGAGGAGACAGCAGGGGTTGTGTTTGTACTGTGGGAATAAAGGTCATGTGGTAGTATCATGCCCAGAAAAGCCGGAAAACTTCAGGGCCTGAGGGTGATGGGAAATATCCTGTCAGGCCAGAAGTCAGAATTTCCCAAGAAGACTTTTATCATTCCGGTGACCTTGAAGATCCTCGGTCAAACTGTCAAGACTGAGGCCTTTGTGGACAGTGGGGCCGACGGGGTTTTTATGGACCGCCAATTCGCCCTGAAACACTCTGTTCCCTTAGTACCCTTGGCATCGGAAATTGAGATTTGTGGGTTAAACGGGGAACCATTATCCCAAGGTAAAATTACCTCTTGCACTAGCCAGATTTCTTTGTTTATTGGAGCCACACACTCTGAAAAATTGTCCTTTTATGTGACTGTCTGTACTTTTGCCCCATTGGTGGTGGGGTTACCCTGGTTAAGGGCCCACAATCCTCAATTTGACTGGGTCTCTGGGGAGATTCTTAGTTGGGGTACTGATTGTTTCAGGAGTTGCTTGAGCCTTCCAGTCAGGCTCTCGCAGCTAAGTTTGCCAGGATTGCCAGGGTGTTATGCAGATTTTGCGGACGTGTTCTCCAAAAAAGTTGCAGAGGTACTACCTCCCCATCGCCCCTATGACTGTGCCATTGATTTGTTGCCAAATGCTAAGCTTCCCAAGAGCAGGTTGTACTCCCTGTCACGTCCTGAGACTCAGGCTATGGCAGAGTACATTCAGGAGAACTTGGCTAAGGGATTTATCAGACCTTCACAGTCTCCAGTTGGGTCGGGGTTCTTCTTCGTGGGTAAAAAGGACGGTTCGTTGCGACCCTGCATCGACTTCAGGGAATTGAATCGTATCACGATTAAAAACTCATACCCACTGCCTCTCATTTCGGTCTTGTTTGACCAGCTTCGTACTGCCACCATTTTTTCTAAGATTGACCTACGCGGTGCGTACAATCTAATCCGAATAAGAGAGGGGGATGAATGGAAGACTGCCTTTAATACCCACTCAGGGCATTATGAATATTTGGTGATGCCTTTTGGGCTCTGTAATGCCCCGGCAGTCTTCCAGGATTTCATGAATGATGTGCTCAGGGAATATTTGGATAGATTCTTAGTTGTATACTTAGATGACATCCTAATCTTCTCCCATTCCCTGGAGGAACATCGGAAGCATGTACGCTTAGTCCTCCAGAAACTCAGAGACCACCGGCTTGGGGCGAAGCTGGAGAAGTGCGAATTTGAAGTTCAGCAAATCGCATTTCTAGGATATATTATCTCCCCAGAAGGTTTCCAAATGGAGGGTTCCAAGGTACAGGCAGTCCTGGATTGGGTGCAGCCCACTAGTTTGAAGGCGCTTCAGCGTTTCCTGGGCTTTGCGAATTTTTATAGACGATTTATCGCTGGATTTTCGTCTATAGTGGCGCCCTTGGTGGCACTCACTAAGAAAGGGGCGGATGTTGCTCACTGGTCTTGTGAGGCTAAAGCGGCTTTTGCCCGTCTCAAAAGGGCATTTGTTTCGGCCAAGGTGCTGCGACACCCAGATCCAGAGCGTCCTTTTGTGGTGGAGGTGGATGCCTCTGAGATGGGTATTGGGGCAGTGCTTTCTCAGATGGGAGTGTCTGATAATCGCCTTTATCCCTGTGCTTACTTTTCCCGTAAATTTTCGCCTGCCGAGATGAATTATGACGTGGGTAACCGGGAATTGTTGGCTATTAAGGATGCACTCGAGGAGTGGAGACACTGGCTTGAGGGGGCTAAGTTTGTGGTCTCAATTCTCACTGACCATAAGAATCTGGCATATTTAGAGTCAGCGAAGCGTCTCAATGCCAGGCAGGCACGATGGGCTTTGTTTTTTGCTCGCTTTAATTTTTTGATAACATATCGCCCTGGGTCAAAAAACATCAAGGCTGATGCGCTCTCGCAGAGTTTTGCTCCAATCCAGGAGACCACCGAGGAGCCGTTGCCCATTGTTTCCCCATCATGTATTAAAGTGGGCATTACCCAGGACCTCTTATCATTAGTCCTTAGAGCACAGGAGCAGGCTCCTCCAGACCTTCCGGTAGGTCTTTTGTTTGTGCCTCCTAGGTTAAGACAGCGAGTGTTCCTGGAATTCCATGCCAAGAAGTCGGCAGGTCACCCGGGTATTGCCAGAACTCGGGAGTTGCTATCTAGGGCGGTGTGGTGGCCCTCGGTGGCTAAGGATGTGGATCAGTGGGTTCGGGCATGTGACATCTGTGCCCAAAATAAGACTCCTAGAGGGGTTCCTGTTGGCCCATTACATCCACTCTCTATCCCATCTAAGCCATGGACCCACATTTCAATGGATTTTGTGGTGGACTTGCCCAAATCCTCGGGGATGACAGCCATCTGGGTTGTCGTTGACAGGTTTTCGAAGATGGCGCACTTCGTTCCACTGGTTGGGCTGCCATCAGCCAGACGCCTGTCTGAATTATTTATGCTGCATGTTGTGCGTCTCCATGGGTTGCCACTTGATGTGGTCTCTGACCGCGGATCCCAGTTTGTGGCCAAATTCTGGAGGGCATTTTGTTCCGATCTCCAGATTTCTGTCAGCTTGTCGTCAGGCTACCATCCGCAGTCTAATGGGCAGACTGAAAGGGTGAACCAGTCCTTGGAGCAGTTCCTCAGGTGTTATGTCTCCAAGTGTCAGACTGACTGGGTTGCTCATCTGTCCATGGCGGAGTTTGCCTATAACAACGCGGCTCACTCTGCTACAGGGATCTCTCCCTTCCTTTGTGTGTATGGGCATCATCCTAAGGCCAATTCTTTTGACCCCCTGGACTCCACGCCTGGTGGTTCCTCTGTGGTTTCGGTCCTTAGAGGTATTTGGCGGAAAGTGAAGAAAGCCCTTGTATCTGTGTCATTAGTGACCAAAAGGGTTTTTGATAAGCGGAAAAGACCCTGCAGCTTCAAATTAGGAGACTTCGTCTGGTTGTCTACCAAGAATTTGAAGTTGAGACAGCCATCTCATAAATTAGGGCCCCGGTTCATCGGCCCTTATAAGATCACCAGGGTTATCAATCCGGTGGCATTTCAGTTAGATCTGCCCCGTTCTTTGGGTATCAATAAAACATTTCACTGTTCCCTTTTAAAACGGGCGATTAGTAATCCTTCTTCCAGTGGAAGACCTTCCCCTCTTCTGATACGTGGCCAGAGGGAGTTTGTTGTTGAAAGGATTCTTGACTCCAAGGTGGTTCGGGGTCGGCTGTCATTTTTGGTGCACTGGAAGGGGTATGGCCCGGAGGAGCGGTCGTGGGTGCGCAGTTGTGATCTTCATGCCCCCAGACTGATACGCTCTTTCTTCTCGCAGTTCCCCGATAAACCCGGTGGTAGGGGTTCTTTGACCCCTCGTCAGAGGGGGGGTACTGTTAGGGTCTCCTGCCCTGTGCTGCCACGTTGTCATGGCAACCGGGAGACAAGTGCTAGTGGAGTAACCTGAGCGCAGCTGATGCTCCGGTTCGGGTCTTTTGCTGTGCAGTGGTTATAGGCTCTGTGCACTGCAGGGGATCCGGTGCTGGTTTTTGTGCTCACAGTCTGTGAGGTCTGAGTGGGGCGTGGACAGCACCTGCTTTATAAGGCCTCTTTTCAGGGTAAGCAGATGCTGCTGAATCTTTGTTGGTTAGTCAGTTCATGAAAGTTAGCCAGTACTGTGTAGCTTTGTATTTGTTTGTTGCTTACTGCAAATAGGCCTGGGGATTTGGTATTACACTCTGCCAATCCAGACCTAGCAGTAAGACTGGAGTCAGTCGTTTAGCTTGCTGGGGTTCTGTTACTACTCTGTGAACTTAGCAAGTTTGCGGCTGTATTCTAAGACTTGCCTGTCTAATCCTGTCTCACTGTGCTAGGTGTCAGGGGTCAGTTTAGTGGCAGTAAGCTAAAACCTGTGCACTGCAAGTGAGAATTAGGATTGTGGAGATTCTCCTTGTGTCTATCATTCCATCTCTGACCAAGGAGTTTACTGCCACACCCGTTGGTAACCCTTTAGGGTTTTGCTGTTGCCCTTAGCAACAGCATTTCGGGTTCTCTACGTATTAAAACACAACATCTTGCTTTTCCATCTGAGCAGTTCTAATACAAGGGAGATACCCAGTTCCTTAGCCTCTGGGCTTCTCTGTTCACTTTGTGTATATTTTGTTACCCTATCACCTTCTGTGTACATTGTCATATTCCCCAGTTTGTCTGTGAGTCCATCTGTTTTGCATAACAGTTCAAACACCAGTACATTCCTGCAGACACTGGAGTGCATAACAGTTCTGACACCAGTACTTTCCTGCAGGCACTGGTGTGCATAACAAGTAGTACCCAAAGTAGGACTGCAGCAAAGAAGGCTAATAAGATATTAGCATGCATAAAATGGGGTATTGATGCTAGGGACGAGAGTATTATACTCCCGTTATATAAATCACTAGTGAGGCCACACCTTGAATACTGTGTACAGTTGTGGGCACCGTACTACAAAAAGGATATCCTGGAACTAGAAAAGGTACAGAGGAGGGCGACCAAACTAATTAAGGGCATGGAGACGATGGAATACAAGGAAAGGCTTGAAAGACTAGGCATGTTTACATTGGAAAAGCGGAGACTAAGAGGGGATATGATCAACATCTACAAATATATAAGGGGACAATACAGAGAGCTTGCGCGGGACCTGTTTTTGGTTAGATCAACACAGAGGACTCGTGGACACTCGCTCAGGTTAGAGGAGAGGAGATTCCGCACGGCGTAAAGGCTTTTTCACGGTAAGGACAATACGTGTTTGGAATTCCCTGCCTGAGGGAGTTGTAATGGCGGAATCTGTCAACACCTTTAAGAATGGGTTAGATAAATTCCTAATGGATAAGGATATCCAGGGGTATGGTGCATAGTCATGCATTATAGTTACTATAAATAGGGATAAAATGTAACGGCTGACAGCAGCATCAGTCAGAAATTTTAGTCAAATCATCATGCATAGGAGACCACAAAGAGGTTGAACTCGATGGACAATTGTCTTTTTTCAACCTCAGATACTATGTTACTATGTTATTACCACTGGGGGCATAACTACTAGGGCGCTAAATGACTGGGGGCATTACTACAGGCAACATTACTACTGGGGGCAATACGGGCATTGCATAAGGGGCACCACTACTATGGGGTCTATATAAGGGATACTACCAGTACAGTGGACATTGCATAATGAGCGCTACAACTGTGGGCATTGTATAAGAAGCGCCACCTCACATGCACCGAAGCCGCACGCAAATGTACTTGCCCCTTCCATGGTGCCCCCCCTATCATTTTCTTCTGGATCCGCCCCTGTGTGCAACCCTATTTGAAATCTGAGAAATCAGAGATTTGATAGAGGATAACCACTCAGGCTCCCTTGCTGGTATCTGTGCTAAACCAGTGCAATCCTGATTACATGGAATGGGATCATCCTGAGAGGACATATCCTCTGCAGCATATGACACAGAGTCCCTGGACATAGCTTAATGGAGACCACAGACACTACACACACACACACACACACACACACACACACACACACACACACACACACACACACACGGGAGGACAGACAGAGTTTCACCCCAAGAATGGCAAGAGAGACACAGATTGGAGCCAACCCACACACAGCGCTTTTAATGTAAAGGGAGATCCCTACTAGCGCTGACTGTGCACCTTAATAGGTTACACAGTCTTAATGCAGCCCCCCCCCCCCCCCCCCTTCCTTTCTACAACCCCCTGGTACTGTGAGGGATAGCTGGAGTTGCTGTGGAGGCAGAGCCGGATTAAGGGGGGGTCACAGGGGGTAAGTAACCCCGGGCCCCATCTGTCTTGGGGCCCCCCATGCTCAGCATTTAGTTTGATGGGTTTTTTTTTTAAGTTTCTAGACGGCACACGGGTGTTAGGTAGTGCTGTAGCTTCACCTGGCTGCCTGAGCCGCAATGATTAATGGGCACCGGCAGCTACAGTACATGCTGAGCATCGGGAGCTGGGCACACTGACTACACACAAGTGCAGTGCATTACTGGGAGCTGATTAAGTCCCAGGAGACTTTGCACTAAAGGTCAGAGAGGCATATGCTCAGCTCTGATTGGTGGAGCTCATCACATGCTTATCTGGCCTGTGGAGGAGATCTGCAGCGGCCTCATCATGGGAGGGTCTCATCAAAGTCAGTGAGTGACTGCTTGCTGACTGACTGATCCTGTGTTCTTCTACAGAGCAAGGTATAGAGGGACAAACACAGGCTTTTCTTGAGGGTATGGAGTTTTTTTTAATAAAGAAATACATATATATATATATATATATATATATATATATATATCTACCTATCTATACATCTATCTATCTATCTATCTATCTATCTATATATATTTTTTTCAGAATATACCTTACATATAGCGTATATACTGCACAGCGGGGTAGATGTATGATATAGTATGGAGAGGGGAGTGGTATCAGCACAGGTTATGATACGGCTTTTTCACCATGTATTATAGCGGCGGTGTGCCCACTGATTGCTGCAGGTGACGATGGCCTAACTCCACAGCAGTGACAGAGCTCTACCTGGCTGTGGCGGGTGCTGGCACTCAGCAGCATGTGAGGTCTTACGAGATCTTACGCATGCACAGTGAGCCGGCTGGAAGGGATAGATACAAAGCATCAGCACTAGGCTGATGCGCAGTGACCACCGACAGGCATCGCCAGAAAACTCCCTCTCTCTGGCAGCCAAGATGTTAATACATCTTGGCGCTAGTGCTTCCCGCTTCGCCTTGGTAAAGAGGTGAAGTGGGAAGTGGGATAGCGGCACGATATGTGCCAATATCACACATTTACCCCAGTATACCTTATGCACACACATCACTGACAAGGCTGTCTCCTTCTCTGGGGAAAAAAATGTGGTTTATCAGGGGAGGGGTTTTGGGTACTCAGGACGTGCGAGGTGAGGAGGTACACATAAAGCCGGCACAGCCAGGCGGACAGTGGTGACAAGAGGTGGTGGGCCCCCCAGTCTTAAGTGACCCGGGCCCCCCAAATGCTTAATCCGGCCCTGTGTGGAGGGACTTGCTCTTCCTGGGCAGCGCTGTGCAGGCAGGAAAATTATGCTGAACGCTGCTGGGTCCGCTCTGAGGAGAAGCTCTGCCCCCAAAATGGCGCTGTCTTCCCGCTCTTCACAAGGATTATACTGGCCTGAGGTAAAATGATGACTGAGATCCACAGACCCGAACAGGCTTGCTGACCAGTGCAGGGTTCAGGTGCTGGCTCAGGGCACCCCTCACAGCGCCGCACTAAGTACCGCTGAGCCTTCGGAGCGCAGTTAGTACTGTGCTCCTACCCTGTTGCCGCCATCTTCACACTGGCCCCCCGCTTGCTAGGGGGGTAGGTGACTCACTCGCCACTGATCTTCGGCTCTGTAAGGGGGTGGCGGCATGCAGATGGGGTGAGCGATCCCTCATAGGTGTGCGCAGGGGGGGTGCCTGGTGCGCACTGGCACCACCTAATGTCTGGCACCCCGATATCACATGCCTGATGCAGCGATCGCCGAGCAGGCTGATTACTGTCCCCTCTGCGCTGCACCCTGTCAGGACTGCATTACTGATTGGACGCATGGGTTAATCAAGAGTGCCACCGACACCGGCTTTCAAATTCCCAGTTCCACCTCCATGTACAAAAACAGTGTGATGTGACGTGATTACGTCAAGCTGCTCGCATGCCCACCCGCCACATACACACCTCTCTCCTTCTATGCTATGCCAACGCCAGCCACTGATGAGGAGCAGCATGTCCTCTTAGGAAGACAAATTCAATACTGGCAGGCGGTCTGCAGCAGCATTGACACGTCACTCGTTTTTCCAGCAGCAGCAGTACTAGTCTGCGACTGTCAGTGTTAGTGAGTGACTGACTTGTAAGTAAGCTGCTGCAGCTTGCAGGGGAAAGAGAGGGGCAGCCAGACCAGGCTGAGGAGGAGCAGTGTAATTACAGTGAGTGCCATCAGGGGTGTTTGTTTGGTGCTCACTACAACATCTGACAATGCATCTGCTTTATTAGGATTGGTACAAAGGTGGATATTTTATATGCGTTGACCATCAATAGATGGTACAAAACACAGAAAGTGTGAGAAAATTAAAAGTGGCGCAACTAGACACTTCTAGAGACGTTGATAAGAATTGCTTACACACTGATAGTTTTAAGTGCAATAGATACCGATACACCTTCCATATATATGGATACTATAAAAATAGAAAGACACAGAACATAGTGTAATCCAATTAAATCAGATGGTGTTTCTTTTATTCGTTACTGGTCCCACTCACATGGCATAGATGGTATATTTGCATGTAGAAACCATATACTTTGTATATAACTGCTTCCACTTAACGGAGATACAGGACGTATGGACTCCAATGAGCACTTAAAATAAAGGAATAGGAATAGTGCAATACCGTCTGTATATAGGTAAAAAACTAGTATTTTAATAGAGACACTCACAAACATAGGTTAAAAAACAGCATAACAACAGAGAGATGTTGCATGGATATCAGAGGCTACTATAGGAGACAGCGTCTGACGAAGGATTTAATATCCGAAAGCGCTCAAGCTGGGACTGTCTGTGCTGGACTGACGGGAGCTCTGGAAGGATACATCTGACAGCGTGGGGATATTCCCAAATAATCGGGATTGGTGGCGACTATACATCTACGCCTGTTGGCTGCTGTCTCCTATAGTAGCCCCTGATATCCATGCAACATCTCTCTGTTGTTATGCTGTTTTTTAACCTATGTTTGTGAGTGTCTCTATTAAAATACTAGTTTTTTACCTATATACAGACGGTATTGCACTATTCCTATTTCTTTATTTTAAGTGCTCATTGGAGTCCATACGTCCTGTATCTCCGTGAAGTGGAAGCAGTTATATACAAAGTATATGGTTTCTACATGCAAATGTACCATCTATGCCATGTGAGTGGGACCAGTAACGAATAAAAGAAATACCATCTAATTTAATTGGATTACACTATGTTCTGTGTCTTTCTATTTTTATAGTATCCATATATATGGAAAGTGTATCGGTATCTATTGCACTTAAAACTATCAGTGTGTAAGCAATTCTTATCAACGTCTCTAGAAGTGTCTAGTTGCGCCACTTTTTCTCACACTTTCTGTGTTTTGTGCTATGTTGAAACCACGGTGAAGGTTTCTCTTGTGGGAATAAAGGCTGCTATCTAGTATAAGCACAAGAAAGATCATTTGTTTTTGTTTCATCAATAGATGGTGCTAGACACGCCCAAAAGGCGGTGCTAGACACACCCCTCCGACGGTGCACCCCCTAATAATATGTGCTGCGCATGCCAGTTAATTCCCTGTGGCGGAGAACGGTCTATCCCCTCAGAAGCTCAGTGTCCTGTCAGCAGAGATAGTGGCTCAGACCCCGCAGGGCGGACACTACTCCTCCCCTTAGTCCCATGAAGCAGGGAGGCTGTTGCCAGCAGCCTCCCTGTAAAATAATAAACTCTAAAAAAAACTTTACTAAAGAAGCTCTGTAGAGCTC
The DNA here is from genome assembly GCF_028390025.1 of Pseudophryne corroboree. Lineage (NCBI taxonomy): Eukaryota > Metazoa > Chordata > Amphibia > Anura > Myobatrachidae > Pseudophryne > Pseudophryne corroboree. Next base: position 347,515,676 of record NC_086453.1, read on the forward strand.
CACTAGCTGTGACCGGCTCCCCCGGGCACATTTTCTAAACTGAGTCTGGTAGGAGGGGCATAGAGGGAGAAGCCAGCCCACACTCTCAAACTCTTAAAGTGCCAATGGCTCCTGGTGGACCCGTCTATACCCCATGGTACTAATGTGGACCCCAGCATCCTCTAGGACGTAAGAGAAAAATCAGTTCATAATAAAGGTGAAACAATCATTGCGGACTGTAGCATCATTTGGTAACGCTCGGTGGCGGAGGAATGCTGCTACGTTCTGCAATTCTCCAAGATCCATTGCCTCGTTGGTCAATGCTATCAGTCTGATCCCTGCGCTAAGATAAAGGTGATCCTGGAAAATCTCGGCTTAGCAGATCCCAACATTTTCAGCATGAAAGACAGTTAAGTTGCTGGTGAAATTGAGAGCACTGGTTATGTGTGATTGTTTAACATACAATCATTTAACTAGAGATGAGCGCCTGAAATTTTTCGGGTTTTGTGTTTTGGTTTTGGGTTCGGTTCCGCGGCCGTGTTTTGGGTTCGAACGCGTTTTGGCAAAACCTCACCGAATTTTTTTTGTCGGATTCGGGTGTGTTTTGGATTCGGGTGTTTTTTTCCAAAAACACTAAAAAACAGCTTAAATCATAGAATTTGGGGGTCATTTTGATCCCAAAGTATTATTAACCTCAAAAACCATAATTTACACTCATTTTCAGTCTATTCTGAATACCTCACACCTCACAATATTATTTTTAGTCCTAAAATTTGCACCGAGGTCGCTGTGTGAGTAAGATAAGCGACCCTAGTGGCCGACACAAACACCGGGCCCATCTAGGAGTGGCACTGCAGTGTCACGCAGGATGTCCCTTCCAAAAAACCCTCCCCAAACAGCACATGACGCAAAGAAAAAAAGAGGCGCAATGAGGTAGCTGTGTGAGTAAGATTAGCGACCCTAGTGGCCGACACAAACACCGGGCCCATCTAGGAGTGGCACTGCAGTGTCACGCAGGATGGCCCTTCCAAAAAACCCTCCCCAAACAGCACATGACGCAAAGAAAAAAAGAGGCGCAATGAGGTAGCTGTGTGAGTAAGATTAGCGACCCTAGTGGCCGACACAAACACCGGGCCCATCTAGGAGTGGCACTGCAGTGTCACGCAGGATGTCCCTTCCAAAAAACCCTCCCCAAACAGCACATGACGCAAAGAAAAAAAGAGGCGCAATGAGGTAGCTGTGTGAGTAAGATTAGCGACCCTAGTGGCCGACACAAACACCGGGCCCATCTAGGAGTGGCACTGCAGTGTCACGCAGGATGGCCCTTCCAAAAAACCCTCCCCAAACAGCACATGACGCAAAGAAAAAAAGAGGCGCAATGAGGTAGCTGTGTGAGTAAGATTAGCGACCCTAGTGGCCGACACAAACACCGGGCCCATCTAGGAGTGGCACTGCAGTGTCACGCAGGATGTCCCTTCCAAAAAACCCTCCCCAAACAGCACATGACGCAAAGAAAAAAAGAGGCTTTTTACTGATATTTGGTGTTTTGGATTTGACATGCTCTGTACTATGACATTGGGCATCGGCCTTGGCAGACGACGTTGCTGGCATTTCATCGTCTCGGCCATGACTAGTGGCAGCAGCTTCAGCACGAGGTGGAAGTGGATCTTGATCTTTCCCTAATTTTGGAACCTCAACATTTTTGTTCTCCATATTTTAATAGGCACAACTAAAAGGCACCTCAGGTAAACAATGGAGATGGATGGATTGGATACTAGTATACAATTATGGACGGGCTGCCGAGTGCCGACACAGAGGTAGCCACAGCCGTGAACTACCGCACTGTACTGTGTCTGCTGCTAATATATAGACTGGTTGATAAAGAGATAGTATACTCGTAACTAGTATGTATGTATAAAGAAAGAAAAAAAAACCACGGTTAGGTGGTATATACAATTATGGACGGGCTGCCGAGTGCCGACACAGAGGTAGCCACAGCCGTGAACTACCGCACTGTACACTGGTTGATAAAGAGATAGTAGTATACTCGTAACAACTAGTATGACACTATGACGACGGTATAAAGAATGAAAAAAAAACCACGGTTAGGTGGTATATATTATAATAATAATACAATTATGGATGGACGGACTGCCTGCCGACTGCCGACACAGAGGTAGCCACAGCCGTGAACTACCGCACTGTACACTGGTTGATAAAGAGATAGTAGTATACTCGTAACAACTAGTATGACACTATGACGACGGTATAAAGAATGAAAAAAAAACCACGGTTAGGTGGTATATATTATAATAATAATACAATTATGGATGGACGGACTGCCTGCCGACTGCCGACACAGAGGTAGCCACAGCCGTGAACTACCGCACTGTACACTGGTTGATAAAGAGATAGTAGTATACTCGTAACAACTAGTATGACACTATGACGACGGTATAAAGAATGAAAAAAAAACCACGGTTAGGTGGTATATATTATAATAATAATACAATTATGGATGGACGGACTGCCTGCCGACTGCCGACACAGAGGTAGCCACAGCCGTGAACTACCGCACTGTACACTGGTTGATAAAGAGATAGTAGTATACTCGTAACAACTAGTATGACACTATGACGGTATAAAGAATGAAAAAAAAACCACGGTTAGGTGGTATATATTATAATACAATTATGGATGGACGGACTGCCTGCCGACTGCCGACACAGAGGTAGCCACAGCCGTGAACTACCGCACTGTACACTGGTTGATAAAGAGATAGTAGTATACTCGTAACAATTAGGATGACACTATGACGGTATAAAGAATGAAAAAAAAACCACGGTTAGGTGGTAGGTATATAATAATAAATAATACAATTCTGGTCGGACGGACTGCCTGCCGTGTGCCGACACAGAGGTAGCCACAGCCGTGAACTACCGCACTGTACACTGGTTGATAAAGAGATAGTAGTATACTCGTAACAATTAGGATGACACTATGACGGTATAAAGAATGAAAAAAAAAACACGGTTAGGTGGTAGGTATATAATAATAAATAATACAATTCTGGTCGGACGGACTGCCTGCCGTGTGCCGACACAGAGGTAGCCACAGCCGTGAACTACCGCACTGTACACTGGTTGATAAAGAGATAGTAGTATACTCGTAACAATTAGGATGACACTATGACGGTATAAAGAATGAAAAAAAAACCACGGTTAGGTGGTAGGTATATAATAATAAATAATACAATTCTGGTCGGACGGACTGCCTGCCGTGTGCCGACACAGAGGTAGCCACAGCCGTGAACTACCGCACTGTACACTGGTTGATAAAGAGATAGTAGTATACTCGTAACAATTAGGATGACACTATGACGGTATAAAGAATGAAAAAAAAACCACGGTTAGGTGGTAGGTATATAATAATAAATAATACAATTCTGGTCGGACGGACTGCCTGCCGTGTGCCGACACAGAGGTAGCCACAGCCGTGAACTACCGCACTGTACACTGGTTGATAAAGAGATAGTAGTATACTCGTAACAATTAGGATGACACTATGACGGTATAAAGAATGAAAAAAAAACCACGGTTAGGTGGTAGGTATATAATAATAAATAATACAATTCTGGTCGGACGGACTGCCTGCCGTGTGCCGACACAGAGGTAGCCACAGCCGTGAACTACCGCACTGTACACTGGTTGATAAAGAGATAGTAGTATACTCGTAACAATTAGGATGACACTATGACGGTATAAAGAATGAAAAAAAAACCACGGTTAGGTGGTAGGTATATAATAATAAATAATACAATTCTGGTCGGACGGACTGCCTGCCGTGTGCCGACACAGAGGTAGCCACAGCCGTGAACTACCGCACTGTACACTGGTTGATAAAGAGATAGTAGTATACTCGTAACAATTAGGATGACACTATGACGGTATAAAGAATGAAAAAAAAACCACGGTTAGGTGGTAGGTATATAATAATAAATAATACAATTCTGGTCGGACGGACTGCCTGCCGTGTGCCGACACAGAGGTAGCCACAGCCGTGAACTACCGCACTGTACACTGGTTGATAAAGAGATAGTAGTATACTCGTAACAATTAGGATGACACTATGACGGTATAAAGAATGAAAAAAAAACCACGGTTAGGTGGTAGGTATATAATAATAAATAATACAATTCTGGTCGGACGGACTGCCTGCCGTGTGCCGACACAGAGGTAGCCACAGCCGTGAACTACCGCACTGTACTGTGTCTGCTGCTAATATAGACTGGTTGATATTTAAAGAGATATTAGTAGTATACAACAATACTATACTGGTGGTCAGGCACTGGTCACCACTCCTGCAGCAAAAGTGTGCACTGTTAATTAATATAATTGTACTCCTGGCTCCTGCTAACAACCTGCAGTGCTCCCCAGTCTCCCCCACAATTAATTATAAGCTTTTAATTTATACATTGATGACTGTGCAGCACACTGGGCTGAGCTGAGTGCACACAGACTGAGTCACACTGTGTGACTGACTGTGCTGTGTATCGTTTTTTTTTTCAGGCAGAGAACGGATATAGCAGAGAGAAGTGAACGGATATATTATATTAAATAAAAGTTAACTAGCAACTGCACTGGTCACTGACTGTGGTAAACTAACTCTGTCTGCGACTCTGCACAATCTCTCTCTATCTAATCTATCTATCTCTATTCTAATGGAGAGGACGCCAGACACGTCCTCTCCCTATCAATCTCAATGCACGAGTGAAAATGGCGGCGACGCGCGGCTCCTTATATAGAATCCGAGTCTCGCGATAGAATCCGAGCCTCGCGAGAATCCGACAGCGTCATGATGACGTTCGGGCGCGCTCGGGTTAACCGAGCAAGGCGGGAAGATCCGAGTCGCTCGGACCCGTGGAAAAAAAAGTGAAGTTCGTGCGGGTTCGGATTCAAAGAAACCGAACCCGCTCATCTCTACATTTAACCCGCTGGAATGTGACATATGTGACATACTGTCTCCATTCTCACAATGCCAGCAGCGCAGGAGCCGGCCGGCTGTGGGATGGAAGATTGAAGCTCTCGGAAAAGCTGGATGCAATTTAAAGAATGGACTGACAGCTACTTCAGCCCCAATTACAGTCATTTGAAGACAATATTGAAATGCAATTTGAGGGTGGGGAAATAGACTCAACTGGGCAATGTGGAAAATTGGAAAGGTAGAGTCCAGCTCAGAGCTTTGTAATTTACTCCTTCTGAAAGACTGAAGGATTATATAAAGTGCACTGAAGGCTGGGCCTGCGGCACTTAATTCTTTCATCGCCCACGTGGTTACATTGGCCTCTTCTTTAATAATTCTTTATATATCTCATAAACCCTCAACTATATGACCAAATGTGGCCTGCTCAATTTGTACCACAATCCCATTCATCGCTGACATTCAGGATTCCAGGTTCCTTTATTTTCTTGTTAACCTTCCTTGTGTAACTCTTTAAAAATTTTATTTTTTAAATCTGTTTATTAAAGATTTATCAAGAGGCAAAACAAGGATTGAATCACAACAGCAACAGGTGCGAACGACAAAATAGCAAATGCCAAGGAGTAAATGCACTAAAATAACAGTCAATGATTCAAATGACAAACTGTGTGATAAAAAGAATTCAAAATAACACAAAAATAAACCAGTAATAGACACACAGCGCCATGCTAAAGTATAGTACAAGGGAAAACCCATGGCAACCAGAAAATCGGCATGGAGGTAAAAATCTCTCGCAGATAATATACTTCGGGAGTTAAAGGTGGCCAGGAAACATCACTGCAAATAACATCATTCAAGGGAAAAGATGATCATGGTAAAAATAGATTCAGTAACAAATACAGAAAGAAATACAAAGAGTAACAAGGACAAGGGAGGGGAGGAGGGACAGAGCGGATTACATCTGTAGAGGTTTCCACTAAGTATTGAGAAATATACATAAGAATAGAAAAGAAAAAAAAAAGAATACTTAAGTTAACAAACAGTAAAAAACATATTACAATAAAACAAACAACATATGGCCAGAAAGGCTGCTGTAATAAAACCAGTTAATGGACTCAGTGGGTCATTCCGAGTTGATCACACGTAGCAACTTTTTGCTGCTCGTGCGATCAACTTGACGCCGCCTATGGGGGAGTGTATTTTAGCATAGCAGGGCTGCGATCGCTTGTGCAGCCGAGCTATGCTAAAAAAGTTTCCTGCAAAACAAGACCAGGGTCAGACTTACTTACCCTGTGCGACGGAACCAGCGACGAAGGTCCCGGGATTGACGTCAGACAACCGCTATCCAAACGCCTGGACACGCCTGCGTTCGGATCTCCACGCCCGGAAAACGGTAAGTAGATGCCCCGGAACGCCTCCCCGCTGTCAATCTTCTTGCGATCGGGCTGCTGCCCGGAGAGCAACGCCGCGCAGGCGCAGTTCCGACCCGTTCGCTCCGTAGCAATGAACCGCTGCGTACGAACGGGTCGGAATGACCCCCTCAAAGAGGTGTAGGATGTGACACCACACCATAGTGACATTTAGGACAGCATCCTGATCCCCCATCAAACACATGTTTACGCTGGTGTTGTGACAAGTACGCTCCATTTAAAACTCTTAAATGAACTTATCTGCCGTCACATTCTATGTTTCTGTGCAGCTTGAGGGATAACCTAGCAGAAGGTAAGGGCTGAATCAGTAGTGGAAGTGTGCCGGTATGCAGTGGCACATGACATACCGGCACTTCGATTGCACTGACCTGCTGGGCTGGGCCCATTTCCAAGAGCAGCGGCACCCCTGAAAGCACGCTGCAGACTGGCCATTCAGACTGCAATACAAGTCAGTGTGAGGAGCAGCGAGCTGTGCTGCTGCTGCTGGGAGCTGTCCGTGTGTCTGAGGGTCTCGGCTGTTGTTGCTGCTCTCTCCCCAGCTGCGCCATGCACAGTGGTGAGTACCACGGGGTGATGCTGCTGTACATGGCGGGCGATTGGGTCGTGTCCCCTCATTCTGTGACCCCCTTCCCCCTCAACGCTCCACGTCCTGTGACCACCCTCACCCCTCCCTGTTCCCCCCTCACAGCTTATGTTGTGTATTACTGTGCCCCCCTGGTATCCATGGTTTATTGTGACTGCTTATCATCACGTGGTCATGTCCCACATAGCTTGCACTAAATATCCCTGAGCTGTGCCCACTGTCAGCATAGTGTCAGGAATTAATACACTGAATTATTTGACATGGCAGTCTCTGTGCACATTGTTTTGTTTTCCTATCTTGCTCTGAAGCTTGCACTCATATTCAGCACTCTGTGACACCAAGTACAGGTCATTTCAGTGATGCTTGGACCATATTCTCTAACATCTATAATGTTTAGCACTTCATTTGTTTCTAGTTGCCTCAGGAGTTTATAGTCTTTTGCAAAAGCAGCTGTTTTTTTTCTTTATTTATTTTTGTACCTTGTGTGTCTGAATGAGCGCATTGGCTCCAAATACCAGTGAGGTTCTTATGTTTTTTGTTTTTTTTCTCAGTGGGGGCCGGGATCAGTACTAAATCCCGCTGGACAGTATTCTGGCGGTCGGAATACCGACACCGGAATCCCGACCGGCACAATCCCGACAGGGGGGCGAGCGCAACGCAGCCCCTTGCGGGCTCGCTGCGCTCACCACGGTTCCGGTATGAAAGATAGATAGTGTCTAGTTAGACAGTCAATAGATAGACACCATATGTTAGACAGACATTAGGTCGACAGGGTCAAAAGGTTGACATGTAAAAGGTCGACAGGTCAGAAGGTCGGCATGGTCAAAATGTCGACATGAAAATGGTCGACATGAAAAAGGTAGACACCATGTTTTTTTGCATTTTTGTGGTTTGTGTGGATAGTTTTGTCATCTGGGACCCCCAATTGTAGAAAGGCATACCCTCGCGGGGCTCGCTGCGATCACCAAGCTTCGGGCAAGGTGGCTCGCTGCGCTCGCCACAAGGTTTATAACCAACTCCATGCCGACATGGATAGAGAAGGTATGAAATAGTCCAAAAACATGTTACATAAAAAAAAAAAATTTGTCTATCTTTTTTATGTCGACCATTTTCATGTAGACCTTTTGACCATGTCGACCTTTTGACCATGTCGACCTTTTGTACTGTCTACCTTTTTCATGTCAACCTTTTGACCCTGTCGACCTAATGTCTGTCTAACATATGGTGTCTATCTATTGACTGTCTAACTAGACACTGTCTATCTATCAAACGGATACTGCTCGCCACGCTACGGGGACGGTGCCTCACTATGCTCGGCACACTAATTTATTCTCCCTCTATGGGTGTCGTGGACACCCACGGAGGGAGAATATGTCGGGATTGTGCCGGTTGGGATTCCGGTGTCGGTATTCCGGCGGGATCTTGACCACATCCCTGGGGGCCTATGTGTGTATGTTTTCTCCTTTCTGTGCCTGTATGTGTTTTCTCCTATCGGTGCCTATGTGCAGGGTTGGACTGGCCCACAGGGGTACAGGGGAAACCACCAGTGGGCCCCACTGCCTGGGGCCCCACCTCCTCCTCTATGGATCAGGTTCCAGACTGTGCACTTGAATTGTACATTATACATATTATCTACAGTGCACTGCAGTTATTAATCTGGTACATTATTGTTATGCATGCACTAGCAATATTTACTATATATATTTATCATGGGGCCCATACCTTGTTAGCCAAGCATCTGTGGCAGCCAGAGCAGGATTAAGGCTATGGGGGGCCCGGGGCACATCAAACAGCGGGGCCCCTAAGAGTGAGGCAGGCAAATATATATTTTTATATATATATATACATATACACAAAGAACTGAATCCGGCACTCCCCTGATGTCGGCTTTACACTGAAGGTGCTCTGGTGCCTTCCTGACAGCTTGGTGCAGTCTGTCTGTCTGGATTAAATTGCACCGTTGTTCACCTCAATATCAGTCTCGTGAGTGCCACCTTTCCAGATATATATATATATATATATATATATATACAGGGCTGCCATCGGAAATGGTGGGGCCCGGGACTGACAAAATAGAAAGCCCCCCCCCCCAAAAAAAAAAAAAGTAAAAAAAGAAATTATATATATAATATATATATATATATATTAAATATATATATATATATATTTTTTTTTTTCATTTTTAAACAGTGTTAGATATTTATAATTCATATTTCAGCTCTAATACTTTATGTTCTAATAACACACACAGGCACACACTCCTACCTCTGCTTCTCCCCAGAGCTCCCAGCTGCCTCCGAACTCAGAGTTCCGCTCCAGGACAGTTCCCCCATCACTCCCCCTATACTACATTTTCTCATACAGCCTGCGCGCTCAGACGGTGACTGAGCCGCAGGCTGTTACACTATTGGACAGCTGAGCCGTCGCTCAGCTGTCCTGTACTGATAGGCGGCGCCGGAGCCACGGCTCAGATGTTAGGTTGCCAGGGCAACCATACGGGAGCCGGAAATGCAGTGCAGCGCCGCAGATCGGTAAGAGCTCCGATCTGCGGCGGGGGGCCCTTTTAGGAACGGGGGCCCGGGGTACATACCCCCCGGGCCCCCCCCTTAATCCGGCTCTGGTGGCAGCTAGGCACACCCCTAAGCATGGGCCTTTACCACTGCATTCCCCCGGTGGGCCCTCCATGCCCCAGTCCGACACTGCCAAGTGTATGTGTGTGTGTTTTCTCCTATCGGTGCCTATGTGTATGTGTGTGTGTGTGTGTGTGTGTGTGTGTGTGTGTGTGTGTTCTCCTATCGGTGCCTATGTGTATGTGTGTGTGTGTGTGTGTGTTTTCTCCTATCAGTGCCTATGTGTGTGTGTGTGTGTGTGTTTTCTCCTATCGGTGCCTATGTGTATGTGTGTGTTTGTGTTTTCTCCTATCAGTGCCTATGTGTATGTGTGTGCGTGTGTTTTCTCCTATCAGTGCCTATGTGTATATGTGTGTGTGTGTGTTTTCTCCTATCGGTGCCTATGTGTATGTGTGTGTGTGTGTGTGTGTGTGTGTGTGTGTGTGTTTTCTCCTATCAGTGCCTATGTGTATGTGTGTGTGTGTGTGTGTCTTCTCCTATCAGTGCCTATGTGTATGTATGTGTGTGTGTGTGTGTTTTCTCCTATCAGTGCCTATGTGTATGTGTGTGTGTGTGTGTGTGTGTGTGTGTGTATGTGTGTTTTCTCCTATCGGTGCCTATGTGTGTGTGTGTGTGTGTGTGTTTTCTCCTATCAGTGCCTGTGTGTGTGTGTGTGTGTTTTCTCCTATCGGTGCCTATGTGTGTGTGTGTGTGTGTGTGTGTGTGTGTGTGTGTTTTCTCCTATCAGTGCCTGTGTGTGTGTGTGTGTTTTCTCCTATCGGTGCCTGTGTGTGTGTGTGTTTTCTCCTATCAGTGCCTATGTGTATGTGTGTGTGTGTGTGTGTGTGTTCTCTCCTATCAGTGCCTATGTGTATGTGTGTGTGTGTGTGTGTGTTTTCTCCTATCGGTGCCTATGTGTATGTGTGTGTGTGTGTGTGTGTGTGTTTTCTCCTATCAGTGCCTATGTGTATGTGTGTGTGTGTGTGTGTGTGTTTTCTCCTATCAGTGCCTATGTGTATGTATGTGTGTGTGTGTGTGTGTTTTCTCCTATCAGTGCCTATGTGTATGTGTGTGTGTGTGTGTGTGTGTGTGTGTGTATGTGTGTGTGTGTGTGTGTGTGTGTGTGTGTGTGTGTTTTCTCCTATCGGTGCCTATGTGTATGTGTGTGTGTGTGTGTGTGTGTGTGTGTGTTTTCTCCTATCAGTGCCTATGTGTGTGTGTGTGTGTGTGTGTGTGTGTGTGTGTGTGTGTGTGTGTGTTTTTTCATTCAAAGGCTACAAGTTTTGTTATTTTAAAATAATAAATGTGTTTCTTTTTCATACAAAAGCCTATGGGCTAGATGCATCAATGCTTGGAGAGTGATATAATGGAAAGAGATAAAGTACCAGCCAATCAGCTTCTAGCTGCCATGTTACAGGCTGCGTTTGAAAAATGACAGGAGCTGACTGGATGGTACTTTTTCTCTCTCCATTTTATCACTCTCCAAGTGATGATGCAACTCACCCTATGTGTTTTATTATTATCCTGTGGCGTCCCATGCGTAGTCTATGCATTTTATTATTTTCCTATGGGGCCCCATGCGTTTTTTTCTGGTGGATACCTATGTGTGTGTTTTTTCCTATCTGTGCCTGTGTGTGTGTTTTTTATTCTGTGCGCGGCCTATGTGTGTGTGGTTTATGTTTTTTTTTCTTGTGGGAGACTATGTGTGTGTGTTTTTTTCATGTGGGGGCCTATTTGCGTGTGTTTTCCTATTGGTGCGTGTGTGTGTGTGTGTGTGTGTGTGTTTTAATGCAAAGCTTATGAATGTTAATATTTTCATTTGGCAGTCTACGTAGTAGTTTTTTTCAATAAAGCCTATGTTTTTATTGTTTTCCTGTGGGGGTCAATGTGTGTTTTTTTTTCCATACAAAGCTTATGTGTTCAATTATTTATGAGGTCAAGGGAAGGGGAAATTGGGAGAAACCTGAGTACTGGTACAGTAGCCTCATTATAGAGAAAAGATATAGGTAGGTCACTCCAAATGTGAGATGATCAGTCCAAACAGGAAAAAAATATATGCCACGAAGCTGCTCCCATCACAGTAATACAGAGTATAAGAATAACTGGAGAAATACGAAAGTGTTTTATTATTTGTCTGTGTGTGTGTGTGTGTGTGTGTGTGTGTGTGGGTGGGGGGGTGTTACATACAAAGCCTATGTGTTTTATTATATTCCTGTGGAGGCCAATGTGTTTGTTTTTTTCTGTTTCATTTTTCATACAAAGCCTGTGTGTTTAGTATTTCCTATGAGGGGCAATGTGTTTGTTTCTTTCATGCAAAGCCTATGTGCGTTATTAGGTAATACCTTTAGTTAAGATAGGAATGTATAGTTCATGGAAATTGAAAGGTATATATATATATATATATATATATATATAGTTTACATATATTATACTGCAACTTCTACATTTTCTATACCTCCACTTCAAAATTCCCACTTTAACCACTAGATCGAATACAGTGACGTAGTTGGAGATACATATCATTTGTTAGGATTATAAGTGAAAGGTTCTAATGTGACCACCATGGTCGGAAACATCTTTAACTGTCCGGAGACCCCTAACACTCCACAAAGAGAACAATCTATTGTCTAGAGCAGGAGGAAGAGAGGGGTTGCCAGAGATAGGGATATATGCAGTATATAACCAATAACACTTCATTTTGTGGCTAATAGAAATCCACACCAAATAATTATCTCTTAACAATGGGTTCTTTAAGGCAAGGGGACTGAGTGGGATTCTAAGAGTATGTTATAGGGCACAAGAGGTATATGGGGCCAACATAGCTTTGTCTACATATAGAGCAGTCTAAAAGCCAGTCTGATATCTATTGGAAAACAAATATAAATGGAGAATGCCGCCAAGTCTGAAACACTGAGCCCACTATCCTTGCGCTGAAGGTATAGCCCACCAATGGCTATTCTAGGCTTCCCATTATTCCACATAAATTTGGAGAATATTCTATGTACTGCAGTCACATCAGATTTAGCTTTAGCGACAAGTAACATTTGCATTGCGTATGGAATTTTAAGGAAAACAAACCTTTTCAATACTGTAACTTGGTGAGCAACCTCGGGATAGTGGGCAAAAATTAACTGAATAAGTCTTGTCCAGATTGGAAGGAATGTATATTCTTAAATAATTAGGTGTAGAATGTGAACAACAAAATTGGGAAAGGACAGGTAAATAAAATAGAGGAAATCTCGAGAAGAACCAGTAAGAAGAGGTACTGTAAGTATTCAGACTTGGCTGCATTAACACGATATCCTGAAATAGAGCCAAAATGTACAATAATTCTGAGCACCTCGGGGACCGGGCAAACCGGGTCAGAAACAAATAAGAGTTATAAGCAAAAAAGGGCAACTTTATGCTCCACCCCACCTACTCAAATCCCTTGGAACCCAGAAGACTGACAAAGAGCCACTGAAAGCGGCTCCACAACAATTGCAAATGACAATGGAGAAAGGAGGCAACCTTGTCTGATACCTTGTTGAATTGGAAAGGAGTTTGATATGTACCATTACAACGAAATTTGTGAACGAGGATTGACATAAAATGACCAAAGAATTGCAATTAAGTTATCACTAAATCCAAACCTACTGTATGCAAGGACTTAAATAAGTGATCCCGGGTCAAATACCTTCTCAGCATCATAAGATAAAAACACACTGAGATCTTGATCTCCTGAGGATCTAAGCTAAGGGTGGGCAAAATATGTCCCACGGCATGCAAACCGATCCTGCCCGGCCCACTGCCTCCCACCAGCGCGCAATGACGCGCGGCCTGACCATCTGAGCTGCTTGTCATTGCTCTGTAGTACCTTCAAGCTGCCGACGCCTGTCTCCCCCCTGCTGCTGCACTGCAGTGCTGTGCGGCACCTGCCACACTGTCAGCTTGCATTGTAGCCTCCTCCTCCCACCTCCAGAGTCCCCAGTGACAAAGGCAGTGGTCAGCCAAAAAGGGGGCGGAGCTACACGGGACAAGAGCCAACTGTCAACCAGATCAGTAAGTTAAAGGAAAAAGTGTGTGAGATAAAGAAAGTGTATTTGTGTGTGTGTATGCAAGTGTATATGTGTGAGAGTGTGTGTTAGTGTGTGTGTATATTTGTGTGTTCGGGCAGTAGCGTCAGACTGTTTTTAGGTTGGGGGAGATCTTTAGCTCTCGCTGTACCAACCCCTCCCCGCGTTCTGTCACTGAGTCACCCCCTCCCCCCGTGTTCTGTCACTGAATCACCTTCCCGTGTTCTGTCACCGTGTCACCCCCCCCGTGTTCTGTCACTGTGTCACCCCCCCGTGTTCTGTCACTGTGTCACACCCCCGTGTTCTGTCACCGTGTCACCCCCACTGTGTTCTGTCACCGTGTCACACCCCGTGTTCTGTCACTGTGTCACCCCCACCGTGTTCTGTCACTGTGTCACCCCCACCGTGTTCTGTCACTGTGTCACACCCCGTGTTCTGTCACTGTGTCACCCCCACTGTGTTCTATCACCGTGTCACCCCCACTGTGTTCTGTCACCGTGTCACAACCCGTGTTCTGTCACCGTGTCACCCCCACTGTGTTCTGTCACCGTGTCACACCCCGTGTTCTGTCACTGTGTCACCCCCCCCGTGTTCTGTCACTGTGTCACACCCCCGTGTTCTGTCACTGTGCCACCCCCACTGTGTTCTATCACCGTGTCACCCCCACTGTGTTCTGTCACCGTGTCACACCCCCGTGTTCTGTCACTGTGTCACCCCCACTGTGTTCTGTCACCATGTCACACCCCCCGTGTTCTGTCACTGAATCACCCCCCCGTGTTCTGTCACCGTGTCACGCCCACCGTGTTCTGTCACTGAATCACCCCCCGTGTTCTGTCACCATGTCACCCCCCCGTGTTCTGTCACTGTGTCACCCCCACCGTGTTCTGTCACTGAATCACCCCCCCGTGTTCTGTCACCGTGTCACGCCCACCGTGTTCTGTCACTGAATCACCCCCCGTGTTCTGTCACCGTGTCACCCCCCCATGTTCTGTCACTGTGTCACACCCCCGTGTTCTGTCACTGTGTCACCCCCACTGTGTTCTGTCACCGTGTCACACCCCGTGTTCTGTCACCGTGTCACACCCCGTGTTCTGTCACTGTGTCACCCCCACCGTGTTCTGTCACTGAATCACCCCCCCGTGTTCTGTCACCGTGTCACCCCCCCCGTGTTCTGTCACTGTGTCACACCCCCGTTTTCTGTCACTGTGTCACCCCCCCCCCGTGTTCTGTCACTGTGTCACCCCCCCCCCCCCGTGTTCTGTCACTGTGTCACCCCCCCGTGTTCTGTCACCGTGTCACCCCCACTGTGTTCTGTCACCGTGTCACACCCCGTGTTCTGTCACTGTGTCACCCCCACTGTGTTCTGTCACTGTGTCACCCCCACCGTGTTCTGTCACTGTGTCACACCCCGTGTTCGGTCACTGTGTCACCCCCACTGTGTTCTATCACCGTGTCACCCCCACTGTGTTCTGTCACCGTGTCACAACCCGTGTTCTGTCACCGTGTCACCCCCACTGTGTTCTGTCACCGTGTCACACCCCGTGTTCTGTCACCGTGTCACACCCCGTGTTCTGTCACTGTGTCACCCCCCCCGTGTTCTGTCACTGTGTCACCCCCACTGTGTTCTATCACCGTGTCACCCCCACTGTGTTCTGTCACCGTGTCACACCCCGTGTTCTGTCACTGTGTCACACCCCCGTGTTCTGTCACTGTGTCACCCCCACTGTGTTCTGTCACCATGTCACACCCCGTGTTCTGTCACCGTGTCACACCCCGTGTTCTGTCACTGTGTCACCCCCACCGTGTTCTGTCACTGAATCACCCCCCCGTGTTCTGTCACCGTGTCACGCCCACCGTGTTCTGTCACTGAATCACCCCCCGTGTTCTGTCACCGTGTCACCCCCCCGTGTTCTGTCACTGTGTCACACCCCCGTGTTCTGTCACTGTGTCACCCCCACTGTGTTCTGTCACCGTGTCACACCCCGTGTTCTGTCACCGTGTCACACCCCGTGTTCTGTCACTGTGTCACCCCCACCGTGTTCTGTCACTGAATCACCCCCCCGTGTTCTGTCACCGTGTCACCCCCCCATGTTCTGTCACTGTGTCACACCCCCGTTTTCTGTCACTGTGTCACCCCCCCCCGTGTTCTGTCACTGTGTCACCCCCCCCCGTGTTCTGTCACTGTGTCACCCCCCCGTGTTCTGTCACCGTGTCACCCCCACTGTGTTCTGTCACCGTGTCACACCCCGTGTTCTGTCACTGTGTCACCCCCACCGTGTTCTGTCACTGTGTCACCCCCACCGTGTTCTGTCACTGTGTCACACCCCGTGTTCTGTCACTGTGTCACCCCCACTGTGTTCTATCACCGTGTCACCCCCACTGTGTTCTGTCACCGTGTCACAACCCGTGTTCTGTCACCGTGTCACCCCCACTGTGTTCTGTCACCGTGTCACCCCCACCGTGTTCTGTCACTGAATCACCCCCCGTGTTCTGTCACCGTGTCACCCCCCCGTGTTCTGTCACTGTGTCACACCCCCGTGTTCTGTCACTGTGTCACCCCCACTGTGTTCTGTCACCGTGTCACACCCCGTGTTCTGTCACCGTGTCACACCCCGTGTTCTGTCACTGTGTCACCCCCACCGTGTTCTGTCACTGAATCACCCCCCCGTGTTCTGTCACCGTGTCACCCCCCCGTATTCTGTCACTGTGTCACACCCCGTGTTCTGTCACTGTGTCACCCCCACTGTGTTCTATCACCGTGTCACCCCCACTGTGTTCTGTCACCGTGTCACACCCCGTGTTCTGTCACTGTGTCACCCCCACCGTGTTCTGTCACTGTGTCACACCCCGTGTTCTGTCACTGTGTCACCCCCACTGTGTTCTATCACCGTGTCACCCCCACTGTGTTCTGTCACCGTGTCACAACCCGTGTTCTGTCACCGTGTCACCCCCACCGTGTTCTGTCACCTTTCCCCAGGGGCCATAAGACACTGGATAATTTGCTTACTGCGCAATGATTATCCCAAATAAAATGTTAGTGTGTAAAAGGGGACTCTACCTGCTGTAATGTGTAAAAGGGGGCTCTACATTCCGTACTGTGTAAAAAGGGGACTCTACCTTCCATACCGTGTAAAAAGGAGCTCTACCTGCTGTAATGTGTAAAAGGGGGCTCTACCTTCCGTACTGTGTAAAAAGGGGACTCTACCTTCTATACCGTGTAAAAAGGAGCTCTACCTGCTGTAATGTGTGTAAAAGGGGACTCTACCTGCTGTAATGTGTAAAAGGGGACTCTACATTCCGTACTGTGTAAAAAGGGGACTCTACCTTCCATACCATGTAAAAGGGAGCTCTACCTGCTGTAATATGTGTAAGTTTCGCTATTGCGTGGCGTCATTTGAATAATGGAGACTATTGTGCAGCCTAATATGAATCTGTATTATTTATGGCCATGCCCCTTCCACATGAAGCCACGTCCCTATATTTTTGGCACGTGGAGGGAGTTTCTATTATGTCGGCGGCCCTCGGATACTGATAGGAAAGTGTCAAGTGGCCCCTCAGCTGAAATAATTGCCCACCCCTGATCTAAGCCAACGGGCTGTAGAGAGGATTCTGTGTA
Source organism: Pseudophryne corroboree (assembly GCF_028390025.1). NCBI lineage: Eukaryota > Metazoa > Chordata > Amphibia > Anura > Myobatrachidae > Pseudophryne > Pseudophryne corroboree. Next base: position 347,532,928 of record NC_086453.1, read on the forward strand.
TATGTTATGCACACCAGTGCCTGCAGGAATGTACTGGTGTCTGAACTGTTATGCACACCAGTGCCTGCAGGAATGTACTGGTGTCTGAACTGTTATGCACACCAGTGCCTGCAGGAATGTACTGGTGTCTGCACGGATAGGGATGCAAAACAAATGAACTCACAGACAGACTGGGGAATATGACATTACGTACACAGAAGGTGATAGGGTAACAAAATAAACACAAAGTGAACAGAGAAGCCCAGAGGCTAAGAAACTGGGTGTCTCCCTATTATTAGGAATGCTCAGATGAAAAAAGCAAGATGTTGTGTTTTAATATGTAGAGAACCCGAAATGCTGTTGCTAAGGGCAACAGCAAAACCCTAAAGGGTTACCAACGGGTGTGGCAGTAAACTCCTTGGTCAGAGATGGAATGATAGACACAAGGAGAGTCTCCACAATCCTAATCCTCACTTGCAGTGCACAGGTTCAGCTTACTGCCACTAAACTGAATACCTGAACACCTTGCACAGTGAGACAGGATTTAGGCAGGCAGTCTGAGAATACAGCCGCAAACCTGCTAAGTTCACAGAGTAGCAAAAGAACCCCAGCAGGTTAAACGACTGACTCCAGTCTTACTGCTAGGTCTGGATTGGCAGAGTGTAGTACCAAATCCCCAGGCCTATTTGCAGTAAGCAACAACAAATACAAAGCTACACAGTACTGGCTAACTTTCAGGAACTGACTAACCAACAAAGATTCAGCAGCATCTGCTTAACCAGAGAAGAGGCCTTATAAAGCAGGTGCTGTCCACGCCCCACTCAGACCTCACAGACTGTGAGCACAAAAACCAGCACCGGATCCCCTGCCGTGCACAGAGCCTGTAACCACTGCACAGCAAAAGACCCGAACCGGAGTATCAGCTGCGCTCAGGTTACTCCGCTGAAACTTGTCTCGCCGGTTGCCATGATGACGTGGCAGCACAGGGCAGGAGACCCTAACAGTACCCCCCCTCTGACGAGGGGTCAAAGAACCCCTACCACCGGGTTTATCGGGGAACTGCGAGAAGAAAGAGCGTATCAGTCTGGGGGCATGAAGATCACAACTGCGCACCCACGACCGCTCCTCCGGGCCATACCCCTTCCAGTGCACCAAAAATGACAGCCGACCCCGAACCATCTTGGAGTCAAGAATCCTTTCAACAACAAACTCCTTCTGCCCACGTATCAGAAGAGGAGAAGGTCTTCCACTGGAAGAAGGATTACTAATCGCCCGTTTTAAAAGGGAACAATGAAATGTTTTATTGATACCCAAAGAACAGGGCAGGTCTAACTGAAATGCCACCGGATTGATTACCCTGGTGATCTTATAAGGGCCGATGAACCGGGGGCCTAACTTATGAGATGGCTGTCTCAACTTCAAATTCTTGGTAGACAACCAGACGAAGTCTCCTAATTTGAAGCTGCAGGGTCTTTTCCGCTTATCAAAAACCCTTTTGGTCACTAATGACACAGACACAAGGGCTTTCTTCACTTTCCTCCAAATACCTCTAAGGACAGAAACCACAGAGGAACCACCAGGCGTGGAGTCCAGGGGGTCAAAAGAATTGGCCTTAGGATGATGCCCATACACACAAAGGAAGGGAGAGATCCCTGTAGCAGAGTGAGCCGCGTTGTTATAGGCAAACTCCGCCATGGACAGATGAGCAACCCAGTCAGTCTGACACTTGGAGACATAACACCTGAGGAACTGCTCCAAGGACTGGTTCACCCTTTCAGTCTGCCCATTAGACTGCGGATGGTAGCCTGACGACAAGCTGACAGAAATCTGGAGATCGGAACAAAATGCCCTCCAGAATTTGGCCACAAACTGGGATCCGCGGTCAGAGACCACATCAAGTGGCAACCCGTGGAGGCGCACAACATGCAGCATAAATAATTCAGACAGGCATCTGGCCGATGGCAGCCCAACCAGTGGAACGAAGTGCGCCATCTTCGAAAACCTGTCAACGACAACCCAGATGGCTGTCATCACCGAGGATTTGGGCAAGTCCACCACAAAATCCATTGAAATGTGGGTCCATGGCTTAGATGGGATAGAGAGTGGATGTAATGGGCCAACAGGAACCCCTCTAGGAGTCTTATTTCGGGCACAGATGTCACATGCCCGAACCCACTGATCCACATCCTTAGCCACCGAGGGCCACCACACCGCCCTAGATAGCAACTCCTGAGTTCTGGCAATACCCGGGTGACCTGCCGACTTCTTGGCATGGAATTCCAGGAACACTCGCTGTCTTAACCTAGGAGGCACAAACAAAAGACCTACCGGAAGGTCTGGAGGAGCCTGCTCCTGTGCTCTAAGGACTAATGACAAGAGGTCCTGGGTAATGCCCACTTTAATACATGATGGGGACACAATGGGCAACGGCTCCTCGGTGGTCTCCTGGATTGGAGCAAAACTCCGCGAGAGCGCATCAGCCTTGATGTTTTTTGACCCAGGGCGATATGTTATCAAAAAATTAAAGCGAGCAAAAAACAAAGCCCATCGTGCCTGCCTGGCATTGAGACGCTTCGCTGACTCTAAATATGCCAGATTCTTATGGTCGGTGAGAATTGAGACCACAAACTTAGCCCCCTCAAGCCAGTGTCTCCACTCCTCGAGTGCATCCTTAATAGCCAACAATTCCCGGTTACCCACGTCATAATTCATCTCGGCAGGCGAAAATTTAGGGGAAAAGAAAGCACAGGGATGAAGGCGATTATCAGACACTCCCAACTAAGAGAGCACTGCCCCAATACCCATCTCAGAGGCATCCACCTCCACCACAAAAGGACGCTCTGGATCTGGGTGTCGCAGCACCTTGGCCGAGACAATGCCCTTTTGAGACGGGCAAAAGCCGCTTTAGCCTCACAAGACCAGTGAGCAACATCCGCCCCTTTCTTAGTGAGTGCCACCAAGGGCGCCACTATAGACGAAAATCCAGCGATAAATCGTCTATAAAAATTCGCAAAGCCCAGGAAACGCTGAAGCGCCTTCAAACTAGTGGGCTGCACCCAATCCAAGACTGCCTGTACCTTGGAACCCTCCATTTGGAAACCTTCTGGGAAGATAATATATCCTAGAAATGCGATTTGCTGAACTTCAAATTCGCACTTCTCCAGCTTCGCCCCAAGCTGGTGGTCTCTGAGTTTCTGGAGGACTAAGCGTACATGCTTCCGATGTTCCTCCAGGGAATGGGAGAAGATTAGGATGTCATCTAAGTATACAACTAAGAATCTATCCAAATATTCCCTGAGTACATCGTTCATGAAATCCTGGAAGACTGCCGGGGCATTACAGAGCCCAAAAGGCATCACCAAATATTCATAATGCCCTGAGTGGGTATTAAAGGCAGTCTTCCATTCATCCCCCTCTCTTATTCGGATTAGATTGTAGGTCAATCTTAGGCGTAGGTCAGTCTTAGAAAAAATGGTGGCAGTACGAAGCTGGTCAAACAAGACCGAAATGAGAGGCAGTGGGTATGAGTTTTTAATCGTGATACGGTTCAATTCCCTGAAGTCGATGCAGGGTCGCAACGAACCGTCCTTTTTACCCACGAAGAAGAACCCCGACCCAACTGGAGACCGTGAAGGTCTGATAAATCCCTTAGCCAAGTTCTCCTGAATGTACTCTGCCATAGCCGGAGTCTCAGGACGTGACAGGGAGTACAACCTGCTCTTGGGAAGCTTAGCATTTGGCAACAAGTCAATGGCACAGTCATAGGGGCGATGGGGAGGTAGTACCTCTGCAACTTTTTTGGAGAACACGTCCGCAAAATCTGCATAACACCCTGGCAATCCTGGCAAACTTAGCTGCGAGAGCCTGACTGGAAGGCTCAAGCAACTCCTGAAACAATCAGTACTCCAACTAAGAATCTCCCCAGAGACCCAGTCAAATTGAGGATTGTGGGCCCTTAACCAGGGTAACCCCAACACCAATGGGGCAAAAGTACAGACAGTCACATAAAAGGACAATTTTTCAGAGTGTGTGGCTCCAATAAACAAAGAAATCTGGCTAGTGCAAGAGGTAATTTTACCTTGGGATAATGGTTCCCCGTTTAACCCACAAATCTCAATTTCCGATGCCAAGGGTACTAAGGGAACAGAGTGTTTCAGGGCGAATTGGCGGTCCATAAAAACCCCGTCGGCCCCACTGTCCACAAAGGCCTCAGTCTTGACAGTTTGACCGAGGATCTTCAAGGTCACCGGAATGATAAAAGTCTTCTTGGGAAATTCTGACTTCTGGCCTGACAGGATATTTCCCATCACCCTCAGGCCCTGAAGTTTTCCGGCTTTTCTGGGCATGATACTACCACATGACCTTTATTCCCACAGTACAAACACAACCCCTGCTGTCTCCTCCGCGTCTTCTCACGCGAGGAGAGGCGGGTAGCCCCAATCTGCATAGGCTCCTCGGAAAATTCCTCAGAGTCTGAGGTTCCCTTGGGAAAGAAGGAAACCTCGGTCTCCCTTTCAAGCCTACGCTCTCTCAGCCGTCTATCCACCCGGATGGATAACTGCATGAGCTGATCCAAGCTATCAGGCAAGGGATATTGTACCAGTTGGTCTTTTATCTGGTTAGAAAGACCTCTTCGGTACTGGTGTCTCAGGGCTGGGTCATTCCACTGGGTATCATGGGCCAACCTCCGAAACTCCGTACAGTAAACCTCAACTGGCCTTCGCCCTTGCTTAAGGATCGAAATCTGAGCCTCGGCTGAGGCCGTCTTGTCAGGGTCATCATACAACATGCCCAGTGCCGTAAAAAAAACATCAACACTTTTAAGCGACGGACAGTCAGGCTGCAACCCATATGCCCAGACCTGTGGGTCTCCTTGTAGCAAGGAAATCACTATGCCCACCCGCTGAATCTCCGACCCTGAAGACTGAGGCCTAAGCCGGAAGTACAGCTTGCAGCTCTCCTTGAAACAAAAGAACTGCGAGCGATCTCCAGAAAAACGATCCGGGAGATTTACTTTCGGCTCCTTAACCCCTGAAGGTGCTGCTGCTGCGGGAGTTCCGCCAGCGGCCTGGGAGGTGTGCATTTTAATGGACAAATCATTAAATTGTCGAGTCAGGACCTGCACCTGATCGACCACCTGTTGCAACGTATTTTGAGGGGTATGCTCCATATTCCCACAAAATTTCAACAGGAGTATTAGGCTGCTGAATATGTTATGCACACCAGTGCCTGCAGGAATGTGCTGGTGTCTGAACTGTTATGCACACCAGTGCCTGCAGGAATGTACTGGTGTCTGAACTGTTATGCACACCAGTGCCTGAAGGAATGTACTGGTGTCTGCACGGATAGGGATGCAAAACAAATGAACTCACAGACAGACTGGGGAATATGACATTACGTACACAGAAGGTGATAGGGTAACAAAATAAACACAAAGTGAACAGAGAAGCCCAGAGGCTAAGAAACTGGGTGTCTCCCTATTATTAGGAATGCTCAGATGAAAAAAGCAAGATGTTGTGTTTTAATACGTAGAGAACCCGAAATGCTGTTGCTAAGGGCAACAGCAAAACCCTAAAGGGTTACCAACGGGTGTGGCAGTAAACTCCTTGGTCAGAGATGGAATGATAGACACAAGGAGAGTCTCCACAATCCTAATCCTCACTTGCAGTGCACAGGTTCAGCTTACTGCCACTAAACTGAATACCTGAACACCTTGCACAGTGAGACAGGATTTAGGCAGGCAGTCTGAGAATACAGCCGCAAACCTGCTAAGTTCACAGAGTAGCAAAAGAACCCCAGCAGGTTAAACGACTGACTCCACTCTTACTGCTAGGTCTGGATTGGCAGAGTGTAGTACCAAATCCCCAGGCCTATTTGCAGTAAGCAACAAACAAATACAAAGCTACACAGTACTGGCTAACTTTCAGGAACTGACTAACCAACAAAGATTCAGCAGCATCTGCTTAACCAGAGAAGAGGCCTTATAAAGCAGGTGCTGTCCACGCCCCACTCAGACCTCACAGACTGTGAGCACAAAAACCAGCACCGGATCCCCTGCCGTGCACAGAGCCTGTAACCACTGCACAGCAAAAGACCCGAACCGGAGTATCAGCTGCGCTCAGGTTACTCCGCTAGCACTTGTCTCCCGGTTGTCATGACGACGTGGCAGCAAAGGGCAGGAGACCCTAACAGTATAATGACTACAGAATGCCTACCCCAAATAAAGCCCGTTTGGTCATCATGGAACAGGGAAGGCAATACAAGTTTCATTCTGTCCATTAGAGTCTTGGTCAATATTTTAGTCAGTATTGCGTAGAAAAAAATGGTCTATAAGATCCCAAATATTAGGATTCATTTCCTGGTTTTTGGATCCTGGTTTTTGGACTCACTGAGTTTAAATATGCAGGAAGTAATTTGTTGGTAAGGATGAAATTATAAGTGGCAGAAGGTTGTCTACAATTCTGGTGGACGGAAGTTTACAATAGTCTCCCGAGACCATCTGAGCCAAGATCCTTACCAAGTTTCAATACCTTAATATTTTATTTTACCTCAAAAGAAGTAACAGGGGCAGTGGTAGAAGTAGGCAGCTCGGAATACAGATGGGGTAGGAAAGATTTGACCAGAAAGATTGTTAGTGTGAAGGTCAGGTGGTGAGTATACAAAGCATAGAAATCACAAAAAACATCAGTGATTTGGCACTGAAGAAGGTAAAATTACCATCAGGTTCATGTAGATGCTTGATGTGGTAAGAAGGTCAAGGAACACATAGAATATTGGACAAAAGGCAACTAATTTTATTGCCAAAAATATTTTTTGTTATAAATATAATTGTTTATAACAAGGAGTAAATTTAAATCTCTGAAAAGCATCGGTAAAAGACAAGTGAGATGTGCAATGAATTTCATCTTAGAACTGATGTTGGAATAGTATTGCTGATATGAGGCGCAGTCTACTGGCCGTGAGGGAAAGTAGACATCTACCTGCTCTGGCCTGGTGAAATAGAGAACTATTACACACGTGAAAAGTCTTGTTACCTTACTTATTGAACCACCCTTGTATATACTTTGGCTCGTGTGGAACCTAAATAATATATTATTAGATTTAAAATCTGTGAAGTTTGGGAATGACCTCTATCCAAAATGATTGAAGCATGGGACAGCTCAGCCAAATAAGGCAAAGAGACCCTAGCTGATAGCAGTGTCTCCAGCATGAGTCCGACATATCAAGGTAGATACCATGGAGCCTGGTTGGGACATAGTACCAGAGATAAAGTGGTTTCTAAGTGTTTTCTTTGATAGAGACATTGGGGGTGATTCAGACCTGATCGCACGCAGGCGGTTTTTTGCAGTGCTGCGATCGGGTAGTTGCCACCTACAGGGGGAAGGGGAATTTGCTGTGCAGGGGTGCAATCACTTGTGCAGAGAGCTGCACAAACAAAAGTTTGTGCAGTCTCTGCACAGCTCAGGACTTAATCAGCCGCTGCGATGATCCAGCCAGGAGCTGACGTCAGGAATCCTCCCTCCAAACGGCTGGGTACGCCTGTGTTTTTCCAGACACTCCCTAGAAACGGTCAGTTGACACCCACAAACGGCCTCTTCCTGTCAATCTTCTTGCGATCGACGGTGCAATTGCTTTCTTCGTTAAATCCATCGCTGAGCATACGCATGCGCAGTTCAGACCTGATCGCACTACTGCAAAAAAAGGTAGTGTGCGATCGGGTCCGAATGACCCCCATTGATGGATGATTTAGAGGCACCTTCCAAGAGGTGGAGAATTGAACATTATAGAGAGCCGATATGAGTCCTTAGGATGAGAAACCAGAGAGGCAAAGTATCTGAAATCATGGGTTATGTTTAGTAGGATGTTATCTGCACAAAGATCAATTTCATGCCTACCGGACGTCTTTGAAATATCAAAAATATAAAGGTTCGATCTAATTTTAGAGCCATGGGGTTCAATGGAAAATTCAAATTTCAAAGCAGAAAGGGGACAGCCTTGCATTTTCAAAGTCTAGAGAGATGTGGAATTCATCCCAGAAACTAGAGCTCTCATCTTAAATCAACACCCCACACAGTCAAAGGACTTCTTGGCATCTAGGAAGAGGAATAGAGGTAGCTTACTCTCCATGAAAAAATGAATTGAGGCAATTATTATCCATGCCCTTCCCACAGCCTAGCAACCAGTGACAAAGCCCAACTAATCTGGATGAATGTTATGCACACCAGTGCCAGCAGGAATGTACTGGTGTCTGAACGGAGAGGGATGCAAAACAAATGAACTCACAGACAGACTGGGGAATATGACATTACATACATAGAAGGTGATAGGGTAACAAAATAAACACAAAGTGAACAGAGAAGCCCAAAGGCTAAGAAACTGGGTGTCTCCCTAGTATTAGGAATGCTCAGATGGAAAGAAGCGAGATGTTGTGATTTAATACGTAGAGAACCCGAAATGCTGTTGCTAAGGGCAACAGCAAAACCCTAAAGGGTTACCAACGGGTGTGGCAGTAAACTCCTTGGTCAGAGATGGAATAATAGACACAAGGAGAGTCTCCACAATCCTAGTCCTCACTTGCAGTGCCCAGGTTCAGTTTACTGCCACTAAACTGACACCTGAACACCTTGCACAGTGAGAAAGGATTTTGGCAGGCAAGTCTGAGAATACAGCCGCAAACTTGCTAGGTTCACAGAGTAGCAAAAGAACCCCAGCAGGTTAAACGACTGACTCCAGTCTTACTGCTAGGTCTGGATTGGCAGAGTGTAATACCAAATCCCAAGGCCTATTTGCAGTAAGCAACAAACAAATACAAAGTTTACACAGTACTAGCTAGCTTTCAGGAACTGACTAACCAACAAAGATTCAGCAGCATCTGCCTAACCTGAGAAGAGGGTTTATATAGCAGGTGCTGTCCACGCCCCACTCAGACCTCACAGACTGTGAGCACAAAAACCAGCACCGGATCCCCTGCCGTGCACAGAGCCTGTAACCACTGCACAGCAAAAGACCCGAACCGGAGTATCGGCTACGCTCAGGTTACTCCGCTAGCACTTGTCTCCCGGTTGCCATGACGACGTGGCAGCACAGAGCAGGAGACCCTAACAATGAACTAACAAGGGGACAACACGTTGAGTCTATTGGTTAGGAGTTTGGGCCATACCCCTTCCAGTGCACCAAAAATGACAGCCGACCCCGAACCATCTTGGAGTCAAGAATCCTTTCAACAACAAACTCCCTCTGGCCACGTATCAGAAGAGGGGAAGGTCTTCCACTGGAAGAAGGATTACTAATCACCCGTTTTAAAAGGGAACAATGAAATGTTTTATTGATACCCAAAGAACGGGGTAGATCTAACTGAAATGCCACCGGATTGATAACCCTAGTGATCTTATAAGGACCGATGAACCGGGGGCCTAACTTATGAGATGGCTGTCTCAACTTCAAATTCTTGGTAGACAACCAGACGAAGTCTCCTAATTTGAAGCTGCAGGGTCTTTTCCGCTTATCAAAAACCCTTTTGGTCACTAATGACACAGACACAAGGGCTTTCTTCACTTTACTCCAAATACCTCTAAGGACCGAAACCACAGAGGAACCACCAGGCGTGGAGTCCAGGGGGTCAAAAGAATTGGCCTTAGGATGATGCCCATACACACAAAGGAAGGGAGAGATCCCTGTAGCAGAGTGAGCCGCGTTGTTATAGGCAAACTCCGCCATGGACAGATGAGCAACCCAGTCAGTCTGACACTTGGAGACATAACACCTGAGGAACTGCTCCAAGGACTGGTTCACCCTTTCAGTCTGCCCATTAGACTGCGGATGGTAGCCTGACGACAAGCTGACAGAAATCTGGAGATCGGAACAAAATGCCCTCCAGAATTTGGCCACAAACTGGGATCCGCGGTCAGAGACCACATCAAGTGGCAACCCGTGGAGGCGCACAACATGCAGCATAAATAATTCAGACAGGCGTCTGGCCGATGGCAGCCCAACCAATGGAACGAAGTGCGCCATCTTCGAAAACCTGTCAACGACAACCCAGATGGCTGTCATCCCCGAGGATTTGGGCAAGTCCACCACAAAATCCATTGAAATGTGGGTCCATGGCTTAGATGGAATAGAGAGTGGATGTAATGGGCCAACAGGAACCCCTCTAGGAGTCTTATTTCGGGCACAGATGTCACATGCCCGAACCCACTGATCCACATCCCTAGCCACCGAGGGCCACCACACCGCCCTAGATAGCAACTCCCGAGTTCTGGCAATACCCGGGTGACCTGCCGACCTCTTGGCATGGAATTCCAGGAACACTCGCTGTCTTAATCTAGGAGGCACAAACAAAAGACCTACCGGAAGGTCTGGAGGAGCCTGCTCCTGTGCTCTAAGGACTAATGACAAGAGGTCCTGGGTAATGCCCACTTTAATACATGATGGGGACACAATGGGCAATGGCTCCTCGGTGGTCTCCTGGATTGGAGCAAAACTCCGCGAGAGCGCATCAGCCTTGATGTTTTTTGACCCAGGGCGATATGTTATCAAAAAATTAAAGCGAGCAAAAAACAAAGCCCATCGTGCCTGCCTGGCATTGAGGCGCTTCGCTGACTCTAAATATGCCAAATTCTTATGGTCGGTGAGAATTGAGACCACAAACTTAGCCCCCTCAAGCCAGTGTCTCCACTCCTCGAGTGCATCCTTAATAGCCAACAATTCCCGGTTACCCACGTCATAATTCATCTCGGCAGGCGAAAATTTACGGGAAAAGTAAGCACAGGGATGAAGGCGATTATCAGACACCCCCATCTGAGAGAGCACTGCCCCAATACCCATCTCAGAGGCATCCACCTCCACCACAAAAGGACGCTCTGGATCTGGGTGTCGCAGCACCTTGGCCGAGACAAATGCCCTTTTGAGACGGGCAAAAGCCGCTTTGGCCTCACAAGACCAGTGAGCAACATCCGCCCCTTTCTTAGTGAGTGCCACCAAGGGCGCCACTATAGACGAAAATCCAGCGATAAATCGTCTATAAAAATTCGCAAAGCCCAGAAAACGCTGAAGCGCCTTCAAACTAGTGGGCTGCACCCAATCCAGGACTGCCTGTACCTTGGAACCCTCCATTTGGAAACCTTCTGGGGAGATAATATATCCTAGAAATTCGATTTGCTGAACTTCAAATTCGCACTTCTCCAGCTTCGCCCCAAGCCGGTGGTCTCTGAGTTTCTGGAGGACTAAGCGTACATGCTTCCGATGTTCCTCCAAGGAATGGGAGAAGATTAGGATGTCATCTAAGTATACAACTAAGAATCTATCCAAATATTCCCTGAGCACATCGTTCATGAAGTCCTGGAAGACTGCCGGGGCATTACAGAGCCCAAAAGGCATCACCAAATATTCATAATGCCCTGAGTGGGTATTAAAGGCAGTCTTCCATTCATCCCCCTCTCTTATTCGGATTAGATTGTACGCACCGCGTAGGTCAATCTTAGAAAAAATGGTGGCAGTACGAAGCTGGTCAAACAAGACCGAAATGAGAGGCAGTGGGTATGAGTTTTTAATCGTGATACGGTTCAATTCCCTGAAGTCGATGCAGGGTCGCAATGAACCGTCCTTTTTACCCACGAAGAAGAACCCTGACCCAACTGGAGACTGTGAAGGTCTGATAAATCCCTTAGCCAAGTTCTCCTGAATGTACTCTGCCATAGCCTGAGTCTCAGGACGTGACAGGGAGTACAACCTGCTCTTGGGAAGCTTAGCATTCGGCAACAAATTAATGGCACAGTCATAGGGGCGATGGGGAGGTAGTACCTCTGCAACTCTTTTGGAGAACACGTCCGCAAAATCTGCATAACATCCTGGCAATCCTGGCAAACTTAGCTGCGAAAGCCTGACTGGAAGGCTCAAGCAACTCCTGAAACAATCAGTACCCCAACTAAGAATCTCCCCAGAGACCCAGTCAAATTGAGGATTGTGGGCCCTTAACCAGGGTAACCCCAACACCAATGGGGCAAAAGTACAGACAGTCACATAAAAGGACAATTTTTCAGAGTGTGTGGCTCCAATAAACAAAGAAATCTGGCTAGTGCAAGAGGTAATTTTAACCTGGGATAATGGTTCCCCGTTTAACCCACAAATCTCAATTTCCGATGCCAAGGGTACTAAGGGAACAGAGTGTTTCAGGGCGAATTGGCGGTCCATAAAAACCCCGTCGGCCCCACTGTCCACAAAGGCCTCAGTCTTGACAGATTGACCGAGGATCTTCAAGGTCACCGGAATGATAAAAGTCTTCTTGGGAAATTCTGACTTCTGGCCTGACAGGATATTTCCCATCACCCTCAGGCCCTGAAGTTTCCCGGCTTTTCTGGGCATGATACTACCACATGACCTTTATTCCCACAGTACAAACATAACCCCTGCTGTCTCCTCCGCGTCTTTTCACGCGAGGAGAGGCGGGTAGCCCCAATCTGCATAGGCTCCTCGGAAAATTCCTCAGAGTCTGAGGTTCCCTTGGGAAAGAAGGAAACCTCGGTCTCCCTTTCAATCCTGCGCTCTCTCAGCCGTCTATCCACCTGAATGGATAACTGCATGAGCTGATCCAAGCTATCAGGCAAGGTATATTGTACCAGTTGGACTTTTAACTGGTTAGAAAGACCTCTTCGGTACTGGTGTCTCAGGGCTGGGTCATTCCACTGGGTATCATGGGCCAACCTCCGAAACTCCGTACAATAAACCTCAACTGGCCTTCGCCCTTGCTTAAGGATCGAAATCTGAGCCTCGGCTGAGGCCGTCTTGTCAGGGTCATCATACAACATGCCCAGTGCCGTAAAAAAAGCATCAACACTTTTAAGCGACGGACAGTCAGGCTGCAACCCATATGCCCAGACCTGTGGGTCTCCTTGTAGCAAGGAAATCACTATGCCCACCCGCTGAATCTCCGACCCAGAAGACTGAGGCCTAAGTTGGAAATATAGCTTGCAGCTCTCCTTGAAACAAAAGAACTGCAAGCGATCTCCAAAAAAACGATCCGGGAGATTTACTTTCGGCTCCTTAACCCCTGAAGGTACTGCTGCTGCCGGAGCTCCGCCAGCAGCCTGCGAGGTGTGCATTTTAATGGACAAATCATTAAATTGTCGAGTCAGGACCTGCACCTGATCGACCACCTGTTGCAAAGTATTTTGAGGGGTATGCTCCATATTCCCACAAAATTTCAACAGGAGTATTGGGCTGCTGAATATGTTATGCACACCAGTGCCAGCAGGAATGTACTGGTGTCTGAACGGAGAGGGATGCAAAACAAATGAACTCACAGACAGACTGGGGAATATGACATTACATACACAGAAGGTGATAGGGTAACAAAATAAACACAAAGTGAACAGAGAAGCCCAAAGGCTAAGAAACTGGGTGTCTCCCTAGTATTAGGAATGCTCAGATGGAAAGAAGCGAGATGTTGTGATTTAATACGTAGAGAACCCGAAATGCTGTTGCTAAGGGCAACAGCAAAACCCTAAAGGGTTACCAACGGGTGTGGCAGTAAACTCCTTGGTCAGAGATGGAATAATAGATACAAGGAGAGTCTCCACAATCCTAGTCCTCACTTGCAGTGCACTGGTTCAGTTTACTGCCACTAAACTGACACCTGAACACCTTGCACAGTGAGAAAGGATTTTGGCAGGCAAGTCTGAGAATACAGCCGCAAACTTGCTAGGTTCACAGAGTAGCAAAAGAACCCCAGCAGGTTAAACGACTGACTCCAGTCTTACTGCTAGGTCTGGATTGGCAGAGTGTAATACCAAATCCCAAGGCCTATTTGCAGTAAGCAACAAACAAATACAAAGTTTACACAGTACTAGCTAGCTTTCAGGAACTGACTAACCAACAAAGATTCAGCAGCATCTGCCTAACCTGAGAAGAGGGTTTATATAGCAGGTGCTGTCCACGCCCCACTCAGATCTCACAGACTGTGAGCACAAAAACCAGCACCGGATCCCCTGCCGTGCACATAGCCTGTAACCACTGCACAGCAAAAGACCCGAACCGGAGTATCGGCTACGCTCAGGTTACTCCGCTAGCACTTGTCTCCCGGTTGCCATGACGACGTGGCAGCACAGAGCAGGAGACCCTAACAATGAACTAACAAGGGGACAACACGTTGAGTCTATTGGTTAGGAGTTTGAAAAAAAATTCAGGTCGACATTTAACAATGAAATGGGATGCTCCAAAGAGAGTGATGTTTGCTTCCCTTGGGTATAATTACGATTCCAGCTCTTGTTAATATGCAATAAAATAAACCACTGTTATGGATCAAGGTAAAAAGGAAGATCAATTTTGGGACTAAAATGCATGCAAATAAAGGACGAGGTTATTTTCATGGAGAGCAGGGAAGTGGTGATTTTTTCATCTGTGATTTTGGAATTTAATAATTTCAACAGCTTTCAGAGGGGAATTTTTTTTACATAACGGCAGCATAGGTAATCATCAATCTTCTGCTGAAGGTCACTGAGACAGAGAGAGACATGACAGATGCAGGTTGTGACAAAGGGACTGAAATTCTTTTAAGATTAAATCTGAGTGGTAGAAGGCCTGATCAAAGGTTTTGAGTATGATTGGGATGGCACTACAAGATACAGCCAAGCAAAAGTCCACTTTTTTCTTCTTCTCATTGAAACACTGTTGAATGCAGCTAAAGAATCTAGCAGCTTTTCTGACCAGGACCACATTGAGGAAACCTCAAACCGTGGAGAGCTTTTTAAGATGGACAGGATGCGGTGATCCTTGGTGTTGGTGAAGATGCGAGTGAAGCTGGAATTCAAAGCCCTCGATGAGCACCATCCCCTCTTTATTTTTGGCAGTTCCTACACAGGTAAGCCCACTTCTGACATTAGCTTTATGACCTTCTTGGAGAACTATGGGGGATATATCAGGAAACTCAGTAAAGGAACAATAATCAGAGGTCTTAACAGGTGGAGTCATCTAATCCCCAGCAAGCTTGATGGACAATTAATTTAATTTTAATGGAGACATCGCAGTGGTAAGTCCAGGTGAATGAGATATTAGAGGCCAGATGGGAATCTAAGAAGATAAAATAAATGTGGGTGTAAATCCCATGAGGGTTAGACTATAAAGTGTGTCCCGTGTCAGATCTCTTCATTAGATGCCAGGAAAAGGAATCTTTGTGAAAAGCACAACATTTCTTTGTGAGTTTAAAGGAGTGAGTGGGGGATGAAGAGGGAGTGGAAGTAGCAGGGGACAGGATCGTGGTAAAGTCATCGCCTAGTAGTGGGTTGTCCTTCACATGTTTCTCAATTAGATGGAACAAGTGTTGGAGAAAATAAAGAGTTAGGAGCAATGATTCATACAGTTTGAAATATAATGAAGGTACTGTACAGTACATCAGCGTGAACAAGATTCCTACAGAAGTGTCTGTTGTGATGAGGAACAGTATATCAACATAAAGAGGCTTTCTACAGGAGCAATATTGCGCTGAGGTATTGCATATCAAGATGTATAGGATTTCTACAGGATTAGCTAAGAGAAACTGCAGATTCTAAACCAGTGTCCTTACTGCAAAGGCGCGACCAGCAGGCTATGCATGCATATAATGAAGGCTCCCTGGAAGCAATGTGATGATGCTTCTCCTCTCTAGGATTAATAAATAGGTCTGTCTGTAGTTTAGACCAGTGGTTCTCAAACTGTGTGCCTAGGGCACTTGCAAGGGTACCATGGATTGGTGGTCCAGGACCAATGCAAATTATTTATAGTCAATGTAATAGGCAAAGCCAGTGCTGGTGACTGTCAGTCCTAAAATATGTGGAGAAACAGAAGCTAATCTTGTCCCTCACCACACAATTGAACCTAATGATGACATATAAACTAGAGATGAGCGCCTGAAATTTTTCGGGTTTTGTGTTTTGGTTTTGGGTTCGGTTCCGCGGCCGTGTTTTGGGTTCGACCGCGTTTTGGCAAAACCTCACCGAATTTTTTTTGTCGGATTCGGGTGTGTTTTGGATTCGGGTGTTTTTTTTAAAAAACACTAAAAAACAGCTTAAATCATAGAATTTGGGGGTCATTTTGATCCCATATTATTATTAACCTCAAAAACCATAATTTCCACTCATTTTCAGTCTATTCTGAATACCTCACACCTCACAATATTATTTTTAGTCCTAAAATTTGCACCAAGGTCGCTGGATGACTAAGCTAAGCGACACTAGTGGCCGACACAAACACCTGGCCCATCTAGGAGTGGCACTGCAGTGTCACGCAGGATGTCCCTTCCAAAAAACCCTCCCCAATCAGCACATGACGCAAAGAAAAAAAGAGGCGCAATGAGGTAGCTGACTGTGTGAGTAAGATAAGCGACCCTAGTGGCCGACACAAACACCGGGCCCATTTAGGAGTGGCACTGCAGTGTCACGCAGGATGTCCCTTCCAAAAAACCCTCCCCAATCAGCACATGACGCAAAGAAAAAAAGAGGCGCAATGAGGTAGCTGACTGTGTGAGTAAGATTAGCGACCCTAGTGGCCGACACAAACACCGGGCCCATTTA
The DNA here is from genome assembly GCF_028390025.1 of Pseudophryne corroboree. NCBI lineage: Eukaryota > Metazoa > Chordata > Amphibia > Anura > Myobatrachidae > Pseudophryne > Pseudophryne corroboree. The sequence continues at coordinate 347,549,451 of NC_086453.1, forward strand.
GGAGTGGCACTGCAGTGTCACGCAGGATGTCCCTTCCAAAAAACCCTCCCCAATCAGCACATGACGCAAAGAAAAAAAGAGGCGCAATGAGGTAGCTGACTGTGTGAGTAAGATTAGCGACCCTAGTGGCCGACACAAACACCGGGCCCATTTAGGAGTGGCACTGCAGTGTCACGCAGGATGTCCCTTCCAAAAAACCCTCCCCAAACAGCACATGACGCAAAGAAAAATAAAAGAAAAAAGAGGTGCAAGATGGAATTGTCCTTGGGCCCTCCCACCCACCCTTATGTTGTATAAACAAAACAGGACATGCACACTTTAACCAACCCATCATTTCAGTGACAGGGTCTGCCACACGACTGTGACTGATATGACGGGTTGGTTTGGACCCCCCCCAAAAAAGAAGCAATTAATCTCTCCTTGCACAAACTGGCTCTACAGAGGCAAGATGTCCACCTCATCATCACCCTCCGATATATCACCGTGTACATCCCCCTCCTCACAGATTATCAATTCGTCCCCACTGGAATCCACCATCTCAGCTCCCTGTGTACTTTGTGGAGGCAATTGCTGCTGGTCAATGTCTCCGCGGAGGAATTGATTATAATTCATTTTAATGAACATCATCAGCAAGAGAGAGGTAACATCAGCAACACAGAGGTAGCCACAGCCGTGAACTACCGTACTGTACTGTGTCTGCTGCTAATATAGACTGGTTGATAAAGAGATGTCGTAGTATGTATGTATGAAGAAGAAAGAAAAAAAAACCACGGTTAGGTGGTATACAATTATGGACGGACTGCCGAGTGCCGACACAGAGGTAGCCACAGCCGTGAACTACCGTACTGTACTGTGTCTGCTGCTAATATAGACTGGTTGATAAAGAGATGTCGTAGTATGTATGTATGAAGAAGAAAGAAAAAAAAACCACGGTTAGGTGGTATACAATTATGGACGGACTGCCGAGTGCCGACACAGAGGTAGCCACAGCCGTGAACTACCGTACTGTACTGTGTCTGCTGCTAATATAGACTGGTTGATAAAGAGATGTCGTAGTATGTATGTATAAAGAAGAAAGAAAAAAAAACCACGGTTAGGTGGTATACAATTATGGACGGACTGCCGAGTGCCGACACAGAGGTAGCCACAGCCGTGAACTACCGTACTGTACTGTGTCTGCTGCTAATATAGACTTGTTGATAAAGAGATGTAGTAATATGTATGTATAAAGAAGAAAGAAAAAAAAACCACGGGTAGGTGGTATACAATTATGGATGGACTGCCGAGTGCCGACACAGAGGTAGCTACAGCCGTGAACTACCGTACTGTGTCTGCTGCGACTGGATGATAAATAATGATATAAAAAATATATATATATCACTACTGCAGCCGGACAGGTATATATATTATATAATGACGGACCTGCTGGACACTGTCTGTCAGCAGAATGAGTTTTTTATAGAATAAAAAAAAAAACACCACACAAGTGAAGTCACACGACGAGTGTTTAACTTTTTCAGGCAATCACAATATAGTATACTACTAACTATACTGGTGGTCAGTGTGGTCAGGTCACTGGTCAGTCACACTGGCAGTGGCACTCCTGCAGCAAAAGTGTGCACTGTTTAATTTTAATATAATATGTACTCCTGGCTCCTGCTATAACCTATAACTGGCACTGCATTGCTCCCCAGTCTCCCCCACAATTATAAGCTGTGTGAGCTGAGCACAGTCAGATATATAATATATACATAGATGATGCAGCACACTGGGCTGAGCAGTGCACACAGATATGGTATGTGACTGTCTTGTACTCCTGGCTCCTGCTATAACCTATAACTGGCACTGCAGTGCTCCCCAGTCTCCCCCACAATTATAAGCTGTGTGAGCTGAGCACAGTCAGATATATAATATATACATAGATGATGCAGGCATGCAGCACACTGGGCTGAGCAGTGCACACAGATATGGTATGTGACTGAGTCACTGTGTGTACCGTTTTTTTCAGGCAGAGAACGGATATATTAAATAAAACAACTGCACTGCTGGTGGTCACTGTGGTCAGTCACTAAACTCTGCACTCTCTTCTACAGTATCAGCCTCAGGTCAATCTCTCTCTCTCTCTCCTAATCTAAATGGAGAGGACGCCAGCCACGTCCTCTCCCTATCAATCTCAATGCACGTGTGAAAATGGCGGCGACGCGCGGCTCCTTATATAGAATCCGAGTCTCGCGAGAATCCGACAGCGTCATGATGACGTTCGGGCGCGCTCGGGTTAACCGAGCAAGGCGGGAAGATCCGAGTCGCTCGGACCCGTGAAAAAAAACATGAAGTTCGTGCGGGTTCGGATTCAGAGAAACCGAACCCGCTCATCTCTAATATAAACACAATTTACTAAATTTAATATTTCTTTCTAAATTTCTCAACAAGAAACCTTTGGCCTAGGGATGCTGTGAAAAAAAATCTGATACTCTAGGGCACCGTGGTTCAATAAACTTTGGGAACCACTGGATTATACTGTAAACGCCAAAGCGTCAGAGACTAATGTGAATGATTACTTACAACAACTACCATGCAAGTAAATGTTGATGATGATCAGTGTCGGACTGGGGTATGAAGGGCCCACCGGGGAAATGCAGTGATAGGGTCCCATACTTAGAGGTGTGGCCAGCCTACAAAGGGGGTGTGGCCAGCCTCCACAGAAGCTTGAAATGCACAATAGTTTTGTGCAGTGTAATGCAACATATCTACCATGTATAATACAAGTGCACAGTCTGGAACCTGATCCCTGGAGGAAGGAGTGGGCCCTCAGGAAGTGGGGCCTACCGGTGGTTTCCCCTGTACCCCTGTGGGGCAGTCTGACCCTGATGATAATGATGATGATGATGGGGGTAATTCAAAGTTGATCGCAGCAGCAAATTTGTTAGCAGTTGGGCAAAACCATGTGCACTGCAAGGGAGGCAGATATAACATGTGCAGAGAGAGTTAGATTTGGGTGGGTTATTTTGTTTTTGTGCAGGGTAAATTCTGGCTGCTTTATTTTTACACTGCAATTTAGATTTCAGTTTGAACACACCCCACCCATATCTCTCTCTCTCTGCACATGTTACATCTGCCCCACCTGCAGTGCACATGGTTTTGCCCAACTGCTAACAAATTTGCTGCTGCGATCAACTCTGAATTAGGCCCGATGAGACATGGCGATCCCCTACTAAGTACCAGTACTTAGTACTTTGCCAAAACTAAAAAGTCCTAAAAGGAAACTTTTTTCCCCCCCAAAAATATATTTTATTGAGGTTCCGAACAAACAGTAATGTGCAATATAAAGAAGGAATACATAGCCGTATGCAGAAGAACAGAAGCATACATTCAAACATACATAAAATGGAGAAGGCATGGTCTTGGATTATACCTCGAAATTTTCAATTTTCCAACATAGAATACAGAATTTAGGAAAAGACCATTGTAGGGCTTAATAATAAACTAGAAGAGGACGGTAATAGGTCTGATAATAAGAATTTGTACATATAAAGTCGTCCACCGACGTGGGGGACGCATAACATAAACAATAAACAAATATAGTCCACATTTTTTCAAGAAAAAAAAAAAAAAGGATTGATAAATATGCCACAGTGTCTTTTCATATCGGATCAACTTGCATCTCTGGTCTTGTGACCTTTCAACTGATATTTACGCCGCGCGGAAGCTGCGCTGATCTGTACACCGCTCGTTCCCTGATCATTCATAGCTGCATTTTCTCCTGGAATATCTGTGAATTTCATAGGGCTGTGACAGGAGAGCGCTGTGCTTAGACTCCGTATCTCCAGATGGAGAACACAAACGGTGTTACACATAGCTATTTATTTCCTCCTTAAACAAATTTGCTCCATAGAAACTGTTAATAAAATAGACCAAGCATAAGGCGATATGCTGGAGTGTAAATTGATTTATTCTGAGCTCAGTGTGCGCACAAGAAATATAATGCAGCACAAAAACATCTGAGTTAGTAATGGCTGAACGGAGAAGATTGTGGGTTTAACCTACATTCATCAGAGGGTGACTTCTCACCACACTTCTGTATTATATTTGTACAGTGTGTAGAATAAAATAAATGTGGAAAGAGAACACAATAAAAACATATTAGCCCTAAAAGTCAGGGCAGACTTAATGTAGGGTGAATTGCTACGAACGCTAAATCAGGCTGACACGGTGCTGTAATTCCGCGTTGTACCACTGCACTGCTACACAGAGGAGTCTCAAAAATGTGGAATGTTTTTGACGGAGGTGGATGAAAAACCTTCCTACTCTATACATTTTAATGGTGTCATGTGGAAGCTGCTCCACTGTTCATCCCACATGGATGAAAATATGTAGAGGGGGTTTGTGGCCATATGGGTTAATAGAAAGTACAGTTTGTGCCTTCCTATTGGTCTGTTGGTATACCCGCACCCTCTAAAGCAGTGGTTCTCAAACTTGGTCCTCAGGACCCCACACGGTTCACGTTTTCCAGGTCACCTGGCAGCTGCACTGTGTATCACCAACTGTCACATTTAAAAAATCTACAGTTGACCTGCAAAACATGAACCGTGTGGGGTCCTGAGGACAGAGTTTGAGAACCTGTGATCTAAAGGATCAGTTAAGGGTGTAAGATTTCCAGGTGAGGGGTTTCAATCTTCTCTCCTCATACACACAGATCCTTAACCTTATTATTGCATATTAGCCTGTTTGCCCAGACGTATAACTTGTGACCTCTGATTCTGTTTGTCTCAAAGCCTGTTTATTAATTATCGGGTTTTAGACCCAACCAATATAATTTCTAGTCACTGATTATCACAGCAATAAGAAATTATGGAATGTATTAAAATATACACGCAGTATTTTTATGTGCTCATCTGGGTTGATCATTTGTGGCTCTATTTTATTGTTTATATTACGCTTATACGTGATGTTATTGTTCATATATCGAGTGCATTCTTTTATGTGCTGCCTTTTCTTTCTTTTTTTTATTCAGCTACATTGTACTTTGGGGGTAATTCAGATCTGATCGCTAGGGTGCGTTTTTTGCATCCCTGCGATCAGGTAATCGCCACCTACAGGGGGAGGGGGAAATCACTGTGCAGGGGTGCGTTTGGATGTGTTGGAGAGCTGCACAAACTAATTTTGTGCAGTCTCTGCACAGCCCAGGACTTACTCTTCCAGTGCGATGATTGGGGCCGGAGCTGACGTCAGAAACCCTCCCTCCAAACGCCTGGTCCCTCCTGCATTTTTCCGGACACTCCTCAAAAACGGTCAGTTGCCACCCACAAACGGCCTCTTCCTGTCAATCTCCTTGCGTTCACCGGTGCGATGGGATTTTTCGCTCCCCGTCGCTGCGGAATGTCGTGCCTGCGAATTGCGGTGCATACGCATGCGCAGTTCAGACCTGATTGCCCGCTGTGCGAAAACGCAGCCTAGTGATCAAGTCTGAATCGGCCCCTTTATCTGATGTGATGCTGTAAACTGTTTTATATTGGCGAAAATAATAAACAGATTGTCTGAGAGAACTGCTGCTGGAGGTAGCAGTCTGCAACTGGGACAGTGTGGCTGAGACTGAAGAGTAGGATGGCGAGACTGCAGTGAGGAGAGTGAGAGACCCTGTGAAAGACATCAGAAGTTATTCATCTGGGACCTGACTAAGGGACCCTCAGTGTCTGGATAGTATTTGAGACACTGAGCATTCAATGTACTGTATCTGGCCCAAGAGAGAGACTCCGCGCGCGCAACTCCTCCATGTTTCCTGCACCACTCCCCACCAACGCCCCTGACCTACCACTGCCTGTCAATCACATTGTGATTGCATCCGTCCTGATAAAACTCTGCACACGTGCGATGCAATCATGGCGCATGCGCAGATGGACGATAACCGCCTGTCTGCGATTTTTGCTAAATAGCATCTGAGTCTGAATAGCCCCCAATGCCTCCAGTTAATATTAAATGCCACACTGTGCCTCCTATTCACATTACATTTAACACTATACCCCCAATTCACATTCTATGTATATGCAGGCCTGGATTAAGGCAGGTGGGGGTCCAGGGCAACAAAGGTGTGGGGGCCTCCACTACTAGAATTGTTTCTAACCCCCCTCCCCCGTTGCGACACATACACTCACACACACAATCCACATTAAGTGGACATCACAGAGGACAGCACAATGGAGCAGCAGAGGCTTATAGTCAGTGTCTCGCGGGATTTCCCAGATTTCCCAGGAGACTGATTGTAGATGGAGGAGTCCTCGGTGGCTGCTAGGGTGTTCAGCGTTCCCCTGCAAACTATAATTTTGCGCCCTCCCATAACTGAAAAAGGGATAACGCCGCCACAAAAAAGGGGGGTATTGTCTCACAAGGAAGGAGCGTTGCCACACAAAGGCCCTCATTCCGAGTTGATCGGTCGCAAGGCGAATTTAGCAGAGTTACACACGCTAAGCCGCCGCCTACTGGGAGTGAATCTTAGCTTCTTAAAATTGCGACCGATGTATTCGCAATATTGCGATTACTAACTACTTAGCAGTTTCAGAGTAGCTCCAGACTTACTCTGCCTGTGCGATCATTTCAGTGCTTGTCGTTCCTGGTTGACGTCACAAACACACCCAGCGTTCGCCCAGGCACTCCCACCGTTTCACCGGCCACTCCTGCGTTTTTTCCGGAAATGGTAGCGTTTTCAGCCACACGCCCCTGAAACGCCGTGTTTCCGCCCAGTAACACCCATTTCCTGTCAATCACATTACGATCGCCGGAGCGAAGAAAAAGCCGTGAGTAAAAATACTTTCATCATAGTAAAGTTACTTGGCGCAGTCGCAGTGCGAACATTGCGCATGCGTACTAAGCGGATTTTCACTGCGATGCGATGAAAAATACCGAGCGAACAACTCGGAATGAGGGCCAATATTACCTCCAGTTCAAATAGTAGTGTCCTTTATAAACATTTTCCACACAGTAGTGACCCTTATACAAGTTACATTACACAGTAGTACCAATAATAACACCCATTGCCCACAGTACCACAGTAGTGCCCCTTATACTAGTTACGCTACACAGTAGTACCCCTTATACATAATGCAGTATAGGCTCCTGGGCAAAGAAATGCACAGGGGCCCCTTCCCTATTGGCGTCAGCTGTGATGTCTGAGGAGGGAAGGGAGGGGGGGGGTGAGTGCGGTTTGAGGCACTGGAACAGGGTTAAATAGAAGTGGCTTGCATATCCCCCCGAGAGCAGGCATAGGAACCAGGCTAGTTTTTTTTCAACAGAAATAACGTGTATTCAATAAGTTAACGTGTAGGCGCATATTTTCTAATTAAAAAAAAAAACAACAACAATAAGTGCCACTTGGTTCCTATTTCAGCTGTTTGGGGGATATGCAAGCTACCTCCATGGAACCCTGTTTTGCATATGATAATGGAGAGAGGCACAGCAGTTGCTGGACAAACCTAAAGTGCACATTATTTACTGTTTATTATATAGTTTGTGCTGTAAAATACTATACAATGTTTATTTTATTTTCATAAGTACTGCGACACTGCCGGTCAGACCGCAGTATATTATTATTATTATTACTAGGCGCTTCATCGCGCCCTACGGGCGCTCTTCACACCGTCGAGAGGGGCTACGCCCCCTTAATCCCTGCACGCCTTGCTGCGGTTCAATATTTGTATGAGTATTACCTGCATTCCTAGGTTTGTTACTGGTTAAATATTGCACGACGAAAGGGCTTCCGATGGCGAAGGGGGCATAGCCCCTTGCGACGGCGTGAACAGCGCCTGCAGGGCACGATGTACAGAATGTAGCGGGTGCGGGGGGGACCGCGGATGAGGCAGGGAGTATGTAGATGCTGCGGGTGGAGGGGTGGTGTGGGACCTATAACTATGTGATTGTATGTGTAACAATATATAGGACACGGATAAGGATGTATGTGGTATAGACATACCCGCATGAAGAGGTATATGCCGGTGTTATTAGACACAGAGGGGAGTGCTGGTACAATGAGGAACAGTGGCAGCTGTGTCCTCTCTCTACACCGCCTGATCCTTCTGGTGTAGCAACGCGGACATGTTGCGCAAGCAAGGTCTCCATGCGGCCGCCGGTGCACCAGTCCCTTGTGCATGCGCTATATGCGCGGCCCCCTCAGGTGCAGTAGGAAGAGGGTGTGCTGCTCCCAGGGCCAATGGGCATGGGCAGCGCGGTCATGTGCTCGGTGCTGGGCTTGCGCCCTGCGCTTGCTGTGTGAGGGATAGGCAGAGCGAAGCATCACCAATATACCGGTAACTACGGGGGGCACCACAGGGGGTTATGGCTCCTGTCCTCCTGGTGAGGGTTTGTCAGGGAGGTATCAAGGAGCCGGTGGTATGGACCCTGTATGGGACACAGGGGGGTAGGGAGGGGATACAGAGACGCAGGGCGATAGGGAGGGGATACAGAGACGCGGGGCGGTAGGGAGGGGATACAGAGACGCAGAGCGGTAGGGAGGGGCTAGAGAGAGGCGTGGCGGTAGTGAGGGGATAGAGAGAGGTGTGGCGGTAGGGAGGGGATACAGAGACGCGGGGCGGTAGGGAGGGGATACAGAGACGCAGGGCGATAGGGAGGGGATACAGAGACGCGGGGCGGTAGGGAGGGGATACAGAGACGCAGAGCGGTAGGGAGGGGCTAGAGAGAGGCGTGGCGGTAAGGAGGGGATAGAGAGAGGCGTGGCGGTAGTGAGGGGATAGAGGTGTGGCGGTAGGGAGGGGATACAGAGATGCGGGGCGGTAGGGAGGGGATACAGAGATGCAGAGCGGTAGGGAGGGGCTAGAGAGAGGCGTGGTGGTAGTGAGGGGATAGAGAGAGGTGTGGCGGTAGGGAGGGGATACAGAGACGCAGGGCTGTAGGGAGGGGATAGAGAGATGCGGGGCGGTAGGGAGGGGAAAGAGAGATGTGGGGCGGTAGGGAGGGGAAAGAGAGAGGCGGGGCGATAGGGAGGGGAAAGAGAGACTCGGGCGGTAGGGAGGGGATAGAGAGATGCGGGGAGGCAGGGAGGGGAAAGAGAGACGTGGGGCGGTAGGAAGGGGATACAGAGACGCGGGACGGCAAGGAGGGGAAAGAGAGATGCGGGGCGGCAGGGAGGGGATAGAGAGATGCGGGGCTGTAGGGAGGGGAAAGAAACGCGGGGCTGTAGGGAGGGGAAAGAGAGATGCAGGGCGGTAGGGAGGGGATAGAGAGACGCGGGGCGGTAGGGAGGGGAAAGAGAGACGCGGGGCGGTAGGGAGGGGATAGAGGGAGGTGGGGCGGCAGGGAGGTGATACAGAGACGCGGGGCGGTAGGGAGGGGATACAGAGACGTGGGACGGCAAGGAGGGGAAGGAGAGACGCAGGGCAGCAAGGAGGGGATAGAGAGATGCTGGGCGGTATTGAGGGGAAAGAGAGACGCGGGGCAGTAGGGAGGGGAAAGAGAGACGTGGGGTGGTAGGGAGGGGATAGAGAGAGGCCGGGCGGTAGGGAGGGGATACAGAGACGCGGGGTGGTAGGGAGGGGAAAGAGAGACGTGGGGCGGTAGGAAGGGGATAGAGAGAGGCGGGGCGGTAGGGAGGAGATAGAGAGACACGGGCGGAGGGAGGGGATACAGAGACGCGGGGCGGCAAGGAGGGGAAAGAGAGACGCGGGGCGGCAGGGAGGGGATAGAGAGACGCTGGGCGGCAGGGAGGGGATACAGATACGCGGGGTGGTAGGGAGGGGAAAGAGAGACGCAGGGCAGTAGGGAGGGAATAGAGAGACGCGGGGCGGTAGGGAGGCGGTACAGAGACGCAGGGCTGTAGGGAGGGGATAGAGAGACGCGGGGCGGTAGGGAGGGGATAGAGAGACGCGGGGCGGTAGGGAGGTGATACAGAGATGCGGGGCGGTAGGGAGGCGATACAGAGACTCGGGGCGGTAGGGAGGGGTTAGAGAGACGCGGGGCGGTAGGGAGGGGATAGAGAGACGCGGGGCGGTAGGGAGGGGATAGAGAGACGCGGGGCGGTAGGGAGGCGATACAGAGACGCGGGGCGGTAGGGAGGGGATAGAGAGACGCGGGGCGGTAGGGAGGCGATACAGAGACGCGGGGCGGTAGGGAGGCGATACAGAGACGCGGGGCGGTAGGGAGGGGATAGAGAGACGCGGGGCGGTAGGGAGGGGATAGAGAGACGCGGGGCGGTAGGGAGGGGATAGAGAGACGCGGGGCGGTAGGGAGGTGATACAGAGATGCGGGGCGGTAGGGAGGCGATACAGAGACTCGGGGCGGTAGGGAGGGGTTAGAGAGACGCGGGGCGGTAGGGAGGGGATAGAGAGACGCGGGGCGGTAGGGAGGGGATAGAGAGACGCGGGGCGGTAGGGAGGCGATACAGAGACGCGGGGCGGTAGGGAGGGGATAGAGAGACGCGGGGCGGTAGGGAGGCGATACAGAGACGCGGGGCGGTAGGGAGGCGATACAGAGACGCGGGGCGGTAGGGAGGGGATAGAGAGACGCGGGGCGGTAGGGAGGGGATAGAGAGACGCGGAGAGTAGGGAGGGGATAGAGAGACGCGGGGCGGTAGGGAGGGGATATAGAGACGCGGGTCGGCAGGGAGGGTCCCCAGTGAGGAAGCTGATGAAGAGAGGGGGAAAAGTAGTGGAGGGGGAGGGCACCAGAAGAGGAGACTTGTGTAACGTGGCTACAAGCAATAGTATTGATGACTCTGTGCGCAAAAGACTGCTGCTGGCTTTCAGATGCCCTTATGAGGTTTCCTTCACCCCTCACCACAGTGATACAATGCACGGCAATCTTCCCAAACTTCAACTCACGTCACAATCAGTTCCACCATGGGAAAATGAAACAAAAGTGACAATAGTGCATTTACCTTACACCAGGAGTTTTATTGGTGTCATACTTGACTCATTTATGTAAACAAAGTATTTTATTGTGATTTATAGAAAATGTATTAAAACGGACTTCACTATTGTCACTTTTATTTCATTTTCCCATGGTGGAACTGATTGTGACGTGAGTTGAAGTTTGGGAAGATTGCCGTGACTAAGATTTCATCCGCACAGCGCAGGCTAAGTCAATTGCCCACAAATTTTTGCATTGTGTAACGTGGCGCCCACACATAGAATCAGTGGGTAGGATGGCCGGAGGGACTCATCGTTGAGGCTGTGGGCGGCTGCTGCAGGCTGGTAAACAGTAGTGTCCAGAGGCATCACCGGGTCAGTGTTACTGTTACACACATCTCGCACCCCCCGCGACCGAAAAGGGGGCGTGGCCTGCGGTGAAAGGGCGTGACCTCGCGGGTCTTTTCTCTCTCGCTCCGGGGGTGTTTCCAGCTTGCTTGTAGATGCTGGCAGCCCCCGGAGACTGCGGCCGGGGAGTCGGAGACGCTGGGGCGGGGGGGGGGGGGGGGGAAGGGGTGTGAGATGGACAGGCAGCAGGAGCAGAGACTTGCTGCACATGTGGTGTGCGGGCTCTGTGACTCCGCCCACCGCGATGACTCCGCCCAGCGTTACTGCCAGGCACAGAGTCAGATTTGGGCTAATATATAGGAGATTATTTTGTACTCATACACAAATTTTGCGACACTGTTGGTGAAATTAAATCGCAGTGTTTGATTGCTATTTCTGACTCATACACATATTGTGCGACACTGTGGGTGAAATTAAACTGCAGTGTTTGATTACTATTTCTGACTCATACGTGTATTGTGCGACACTGTCGGTGAAGGTGGTACCACAATAATATATTTTTGTACTCATACACATACTGTACGACACTGTTGGTGAAATTAAACCATAGTGTTTGAGTACTATTTCTGCCTATTACATTTCTTGTACAAATTGTGGTGTGTACTGTACCCCACTTCATTCATGTTTGTGGACAGATATGGAAGACAAACAATTGAGAGGAGAGCAGGAAGCACATACTTTATGTCAAAACCTGAGCCGAGAGGAGAATGTGAAAAAGGCATAGGGAGAGGGAAACTTATACCCCTTTCACACCGCACAAATAACCCGGTATCGACCCGACATATTGCCGGGTCGACACGGGTTGGCATGCGGTGTGAAAGCGCCATAGTCGAAATCCCGGGTCATCTGACCCGGTAATTCAACCCGGGAATAAAGCAGTGTTATTCTCGGGTTGAATACCGGGTTAGAGGTAGCGTAAACGGGCTCTAGGGTCGATGCGACCCGGTACCCGTTCACTACAACAGGGAGAAAAGGCGTGGAGATGATCTCATCTCCCAGCGCCGCCTCTGCCCCCGCCGCCATGGCAACCCGTCCGGCATATTGCCAGGTTGGGGAAGCCAGCAGTAGTGTCCAATGCCGGATCCCACCTGGGAAGGAGCCGTTTACAATTCCCGGGTGGGATCCTGCATTGGCGATGTGAAAGGGGTAGTAATAGAGAGAGAGGGAGGGAAATGGAGGCACAGGGAGAAAGGCGTGGGGATAAAGAGAGAGGCATGGTGTGAGAGAGAAAGATAAACATTGGGAGGGAGAGAAAAATACATGGGGCGAGAGATTGAAAGAGAGACAGAGACACGGAGAGAGAGTGATGGGGGAAGAAAGAGAGAGAATGAGGAATATATGGATAGAGAGCGAGAGGGCTCCCGGGCCATCACACACCTGTAATACGCCTTTCACATTGCACAATTAACCCGGTATCGACCCGGCATATTGCTGGGTCGACACGGGTCAGTGGGGGTAATTCAGACCTGATCGCTCGCTAGGTTTTTTTTGCAGTCCTGCGTACACGTAGTCGCCGCCCACCGGGGAGTGTATTTTAGCTGTACAAGTGTGCGATCGCATGTGCAGCCGAGCTGTACAAAAAAACGCTGTGCAGTTTCTGAGTAGCCCAGAACTTACTCAGCCGCTGCGATCACTTCAGCCTGTCCAGTCCCGGAATTGACGTCAGACACCCGCCCTGCAAACGCTTCGACACGCCTGCATTTTTCCAACCACTCCATGAAAACGGTCAGTTTCCACCACAAATGCCCTTTTCCTGTCAATCTTCTTGCGATCGGCTGTGCAAATGGATTCTTCATAAAACCCATCGCTGAGCGGCGATCCGCTTTGTACCCATGCAACGCACCTGCGCATTGCGGTGCATGCGCAGTTCTGACCTGATCGCAGTGCTTCATAAAATGCTGAATTACCCCCAGTGTGCGTGTAAAAGCGCCATGTCGGAATACCCACCCCCTTATGTCCCATGTAGCTCCATCCCCTCTGCCTCACGAAGCACCGCCCCCTTTCCAGCCGGGCACTGCCGCTGTCACAGGGAAGGGAGGAGGTTACAAGCTGCCGGCGCAGCTGCCTGTCAGTGTGACAGACACAGCAGCAGCAGGGAGGCCAGGTGCAGCACAGGGATGCATCCCTGCTTTGCATCCCTTTGCTGAGCGGGTAGCGCCAGGCCTGCTGCTGTTAATGAGTAGCTGGGCCGCCAGAGGGAGACTGCTCTGATTCAAAAAGCAATGTGTGGGGGACCCTAATGTGTGTGGGTCCCGGGAGGGACGCCCTTGTCGCCCCTCCCTAAATCCGGCCCTGTATATATTATCTACCGATAAATTTTAGCATGTTATGCTAATTAATTCTTTGTTCATCCAAACATATTTCTCTGACATAAAAAAAAAAAAAGAATATTCATTCAACTGGTAATTTAAGAGCTATTTATTTATACATGAATTATGTTTAAGTGTGCGCCCTATGCAGCACCATGAGTCATCACACGCACCCTTTGTTCAGCATGGCCCTGTATTTCTGCTAAAATGTGTTTCTAACGCGCATATTTTGGATATTTATATTATTATTGGCTGACCTATACCATTGTCTGTAATACAGTACTAATGTGTTGTCTGCTCGGCACTGTCAGAAGGGTGATGGCTTCCCAGAATCCAATGCTGCTTACTTTGCAAAGGCAGCCTTGATGCGGGAACCATAGACATGGATGCGTCAAGGTTAGGCCTCAAGCATGCGCACTAGCGTTGCGTCCCTGTATTTTCCCGCTTGACATTCTTGGAGTGAACAGCCAGTGACTGGAGCAAAACAGATGGGAGAAGGGTAATGTCCAACTGACCCCTTGGGTGGCAGATGAGGGCAGCCTGTTATGAACCAAAAATAATAAAAAGCCCAAAGCGGGTCAGTATTAGGGTACAGCACAGGTAATCATACAGTAAGAGGGAAGTTCAGGAGCAGAGCATTGTGTCCTCCTGGAGAGGTCATGTTGGGAGGGGTGACATAGGTATGAGCACTGGGTCAGGATTGGGGTACAGCGATAAACATGTGCCAGCACACAAAACTCAATCAAGAGAATAATAAAAACAGTTACTTTTATATGTACACAGTACACGAGCCACGTATTACTTTCAACTGCACGGGCTTGAGAACACTGCAAAGGTTTTATCATTCCTGGCAGACAAAGCGTTAGCCTTGCACTGAAAACCTGAAGTCAAAATCTTTAAGGGGGAAATCAATAAATACCCCACTCTAGGGGCAGGTTTGATAGCAGCTATTACAGGAGGGACTGCCATCCTCAGACATTGTGTATTCCATCCTGAAGTGCTGCCTGACCTTACAGCAACGGTGCTAAGATTATAGCTGTCTGTAAACCGCACGCTGCTTGCCTCTTCCTTCCTGTGGCAATGTGGCACTCTGCCGGGACGGATCATAAAAATATAACGGCAGTAAATCTATGTGATGCTTGGCTGATCTGCAGTGATTGCTCGAAAACAAAAATTAATCAAACTGGCCTATTTCTGAGATGCCGGAAGCAGCGGCGGTGCCAGAGTTCAACCGAACTATTTCTGCTTATTAAATATGAACTGAGGCGACGAGAGTTATAGATAGCAAATTAGACATGTGCCGTCTACAAAAAAACATGCCAGACATCATTTTTTTTATTTTCGCGTAAGCTGGGGCTTGGCACAGGAAGAGTGTGAGAGGATTAAGCAGATTTTTACCTCCAGGTGACTGGAACTAGGAGACTGTTACATAGTGACCAGATCTGGCCTGGAGCAAAGAGGAGAGCGACGAGGGGCAGGATACATTGTGTACCTGATTAAGGTAACGCTGGAGTGCTGTGACACCTGAACTTCCTCCTCTAGGATTCTGGGATGTTCACAAGCGGTGTGTGATAAGGCGGCAGCTCTCTGTGGGACCCCCTGACTGACAGCAATTGATGGCAGATAATGGCCTACCTGCACCCCTGTAGTGTCTCTTTGCAGTTGGGAATAAGCCTGTTTTTATCAGCCTGCTTTTACACGTCAAAGGGATCCCTACCGCTGTAGAGTATTTTTTTTATTATTATTATTTTTATTTTTTTTAAACAGAAAAGATGAGCAGTAAATAAAACTGTCAGGCTCCGTCTTGGCGCTCTCAAAGAGAAAAACACATTTCTGTAGATGTGATGGCATAATTGTGCAAGAGGCGAAATTAATATTTCATTCACCTGTCTATCTCCGGCTTCTCGGGCTGGTAGGTCTGAAGCGTTTTCCTTAGCCGTCAGTCTTTCCTGATGCCAAGAGAAATCAGGCTGTTTATTAGATCTTACCTGATACCTTTTGTACTGATCTCATCAACAATTGGAGAGTTTAAGTAAAAGTGATGAATGGTGAGTGGTTCATACTTGTTATTGAGGTCAGGTTGCGCTCCTTTCTGCCACAGCACTGTCTGAGATTGTAGCAAAGAGGCAGAGGAGCATTGTGGAGTCATGGTGTCCCGAGCAAGCACATGCAATGTCAACCCCCCAAGCATCCCACACCCTATTATGCAATGTGTCTGGCCAGCAAGTCAGGAAAAGTACAAATTTGAAAAACGAAACAAAGGGCCAGAAGGGGTTTAACAGAGGAGCAGGCCCGTCTGCAGGTTCTGTGCGGGCTCACTACTCTTTGTGCCAGAGTGGGAATCAATCCCAAGCACTGTGAGATTGTCTCTGTATTACCAGCATTATTAGGCTTTTTTAACACTATTTCTCTATTTTAATTACATTTCATGTTTGTATCACCCTCTCTATAGCTTTGGCTTCCTAAATACTAATTTATTAACACTATAGTTTTTTCACTGGTATGCTGCCCTGGGCTTTCTGGCTTATGCTGGTGTTTTGGGGTGCCACACCCTGCACCTAGATATAGCGCTAGGGACCCCAAATATACAGAGATGCCTTGATGCGGCTTTGGGGCTTATCCACATATTTGTGCAAATTGTGTATCGAAGATCTCTGAATTCTATTATTATGTGGGACTTATATCTGGTTACTGTTATCATTCAGGGTGCTGAGGGAAACAATGTCTCTCTTTTTGTTTTCTTGCTCAGAAATACCCCTCCCTTTCAAGCACCTGAATGATATCACTAAGCTAATTGAGCATCTACCAATATATATGTTTATTAGGCTTTCCATAGGCTTCCTGCATGTGCAGTGATACTTATGTTTCGGACTCTGCTCTATTCAGAATATCTTCAGCTATGATAAGTTTCTGAAACTTTAGTCTATCTCTCTTAGGGAGCTATTTATCAATATTCTTGATGTAAAAATGTGGATTCCTCATTGCCGCATAACGTAAATGATTTATAGGGCTATTTACAAAGGAATAAAGAATTTCTGGCTGCCCAATCTACACCAAAAAGTGAGTGCCACCTATTTTATTATTATGTTATTTTACTGTATATTGAATGAATTAAATCAGACGTTGTTTTTTATTTGATGTTTATAAAATGAATGTAAAAGTCTTTATCACCTGAGACTTGCGCAGCCAGAAACTCGCCCTTTTTTTGAAGGGATTGCACACCCCCTGTTCCTCTGGCAGCTGCATCTCTCCAATTAGCCAGATTTAGAGCGCCCCAATTGACATTATTTTCATATCTATGTACACTGGAGCAGGCCCTAGGACACAGGTTCCAATAACAGCCTTTTGGAGCTTGTTAAATATACCCCTAATGCCAGTCACATAGAATACTATGGGAACAGCCGCTGGAGCACTGTTGTTTGGGAAGCTGGAGATACCTCTGATTTCTCGTTCTTTATACGGTTACTAATCATTCTTTTATGTAATTAAATATTAGCTTTACTGGTCCCATGACTACTGGCGCTAAGGGGGAGGGGCAGCAGGCACTAATTACCCGGGCATGCTGAAGGGGCCAAGGTCTGCTGCAGCCCCTCCCCGAGTATACTTGCCTTCATGCGGGAAGTAGGCACCTCCACCACGGCGGGCGCTGTCTTCCCAGTGACATCTTTGGGAAGATGGCGCTGGGAATGAAATCAAAGACTCTGGAGAGTCTTTGGCCTCTAGTGCGCAATGCGCTATCTTCCTAAATATCACTGGGAAGATGGTACCGCCCGAAGGAGAGAGGACTGGCTTCCGGGAACAAGCAAGGTAGAAAGCTTCAGCCCTCCCCATGCTCCCCCCTGCCCCCCATGGATTTGAATGGTGCCCAGGGTCGGACTGGCCTACAGGGGTACCAGGGAAACCCCCGGTAGGCCCCACTGCCTGAGTGCCCACTCCTTCCTCTAGGGATCAGGTTCCAGACTGTGCACTTGTATTATACATGGTAGATATGTTGCATTACACTGCACTAGACTATTGTGTATTTCAAGCCTCTGTGGAGGCTGGCCACACCCCCTTTGTAGGCTGGCCACACCCTTAAGTATGGGCCCCTATCACTGCCCTTCATGCCCCAGTCTGACACTGATGGTGCCCCAGGTGGAGCGCGCAATAACATGGGCACGTCTCCTTTTAGACCACACCCCCATGCCTGGTATGGCTCTCTACGACTCTGCCTATTGTGTCATGCCATTCCTCTAACTCTTACTTGTAGAGATGGAGGTGATATGTTATTGATTAAAATGAGCAATGGGGCTGGGAAGACAGAGAAGCACACATGTAGTGGGCGTATCGCATCCAGCGACTGTGAATACGTACGCAGCATTAATGGCTACAGAAACTCTGAGCAACTGTTGGGTTGTTCAGATGATCAATGGTGCGACCAATGTGCGACTGATGACGCGTATTTGTACGCAAGCGGCAGGTCAGAGACGTCATCAGTGGGCGTCAACGTACAATTCCCACCGGAAGCATAGTTAGCATATTTCCACACGTCCTCCGCACACAAATTCGCAGTCGGGACAGGATTTGCATTCACCTCTAGATCAGGCCCTATGTTACAGTGCAATGGGTTTTTAGCTGCCACGCGCAGTGACGACCTGTAATTGAGGAGTATGGTGAATTACCTTACACATTATTATGGGGTCTATTTACTAAGCCTTGGATGGAGATAAAGTACCAGCCAATCATCTCCTAACTGCCATGTCACAGACTGTGTTTGAAAAATGACAGTTAGGAGCTGATTGGCTGGTCAAATAGACCCCTATGTCCCTTAACCACCTGCTGATTAAACTTTGACGTATACCGCCGCACTGACAGAAGAGATCACCGTTCCGAAACTTGCCCCTTCACGCCTGAGGGTGACATCCTGTATTCACAGTGAATATTTTTCTGTCATCAAATTGTCATCCTTTTGTAAGGTACCAAGCGAGGCGGCTGTCAGTGGACTTTTTAATTAAGAACAGAGTTGGTTTTGCTCAGTCATTAACTTTCCAATGTAGCCTTTTATGCTACATTTAGATTGTAATTATGCTATGCCATGTTACTGTTAACGGGACACATTTCTTGGTCTTAAGGAGAAACGGCAGGTTTATTCCCTTCAGATAACAATAAGCATCTTTTCTGCATCACGGAGCTACTGGATGTGAATGGAGAGTAAGTGAAAGTGTAACTTAACACTAAAACGTGTGTCAGCATCATATAATATCTACAACATTAATTATAATAAGAAAACATCATGGCAGGTAACACAATAGCCTGTGCTCTTATAAATACAATAATAGTGCTGAGTAAAGCAGGGCTACAAATCAGTTTTGTCAGGTACATGTGATAACAAAAGAAACAACAAAGATACAGCGTGATTTTGTAACACGAAACAAATAGTGTAGCTACAAAAAAAAGCAACAGTTATATCTAAAAAAAAAAAAAAAGCAAGCAACAATGATGCTGTCCAATAAAATATCACTTTGGAAAACAAAACCATTTTTGTAGCATTAATATAAAAAAAATGACAATATAGTGGCATGCACAATCCCTCTCGTTCACTACAGGGCTGTTTCAGAGATGACTGCAATCGGCGGAATGTAATTGATTTTGAGATCACCAGAGGTGCCGGAAGCCGGGCGATCTCGTATGTTTTTTTTTAAAGGGGCAATCAAAACCATACCTTGAAAGTGATTGCCGCTTAAAATAAAAAGTCTCGGACTCCTTTAAATCCCGTCCAACGTTGGTGTTGTATAGAGCAAAGCAATTTTTTGCCACTGCACATGTGCCGTGATGATCTTGCAATGGCAATTGCGATTAATCCACAAATTGACTGACAGTAAGGGACTGTCGAAGTCAAAAATATTACATAAAAAGAACATACAAACTACACACATTATGAATCGCTATACTTGCAAATACGCGCAGCGAGCACAGCAATATATGGTAACACACGCATTTACACGGACATGCCACAGAGATGGATTCGACACTTATTTCATACAGTACATAATTATAATAATATCAAGCGCCAGACATCATAATGATTTAAAATTATAATAATGATGTAATGTCATGTATGTGTATTATTTGAATGAAGCAAGATACACCCATCATATTTGGTATTTAAGCAACCAGATTAATGTGTAGATTCATTTGATACTTGTTATTAAGTTGTAGGACATTGCAACAAATAGTTATGATTAAATGTATGAAAGCTAAAATCACTCTTATTAATACAATGGACAGGAAACTCAGGCCAGCCCCCTCAGACGTCCCCAAGGCTGAACCCGTTCAGCACACGAACAAACCAGTGACTCATCATGAATGAGAAAGTCCCCTCCCCCAAAAACTAGATAACACATTGCTGATCACACAGGAAGCTAGTTGCTGATCTGTCCCAGACGATGATGGAGATGCTGTCTGCCCAGTTCCTGCATGATTTTACAGAGAGAGAGAGAGAGTGATATGGAGAGATGAATTTATATGAGAAAGATAATGGTATTGTATGCTGGCCTGTAACTGTATGTATTAACTGCTTACTGTATAAATTGTAATCATGTAATTCCGTGTATACTGTACATTGTGATATATTGAATACATATCCTTTTAATAACAAATATATACATCAATGAGCTTTGGAACTCAGATAATGTGTGGGTGTATTGTTTTCTCTTATGGGATGCAGTGTTTTGCTATGTATAGCGCACATTCATAGCACATGCTAATAAGAGGTGCAGGCGTTTACAATATATATTAGAGCGGGCATTTTAAATATTTGTTAGAAAGCAATTTGGCATTTACAGATGGTGGCTGGTCCGCGATATCATGGTCTTAATGATGCACTGTACATTATAAACGCGACGCTGTGGTCGATCAGCTTGTGGTGGACGCATCGTGAAGCTGAGAAAATCATATCCACGTGTATTGTTGTATTATCAGTCAGCCAATGATATGAAATTTCAAGGGACAATGTGTTTTTCATAATATTTAAAATGCTAAAATGTATTTTTATTGTTGCAAAACAAAGTTCAAATAAGTCATATTGTGTTTGATTCAGATTGGATTGTTTATCTGTTAAGTTGATTTAAAAGTACATTTAAAAGTTGCTGCATAGCCTTGATATAGTTTTTTTTTTAAACTCAGGCCTAAAATAACTTCTGGTGCTTGTATAATGTGTGATTTCTTTGTGACAAAGAAAGCTGCATGGTCTGTCCTCCATTTTGGACTAACCACATGGCCTGTCCACCATTTTGTGTAAACCTCATGGATGTGGAAGGGGGAGGAGCAGTGGCCATTTTAGGAAGGTCATTTTCTAAATAGCTGATTTTCAGTCTGCTCAGAACAATCAGTTTCCTTGGTCACATCAAGCACCATTTATGAGTTACCAATGCATTTATTTAACCCATGTCATAGTCAATTACAAATAGTTTCAATTGGGCCTAGTGAGAGTAAATGGTGAGATAAATGCTTGGCTTGGTGTAAGAAATTGTACACAGATAGAAAAAGGAAAGAAAGGGTTTTTTTTCCCCTTCCAAGACTTGTAGAATCTGCTTACTAGGGAGGATAGCCATTGAAATGCAAATTAACCTGTGTAACTGCTTTTTTTTTAGCAGTGAAAAGCAAATAG
Organism: Pseudophryne corroboree; assembly: GCF_028390025.1. Lineage (NCBI taxonomy): Eukaryota > Metazoa > Chordata > Amphibia > Anura > Myobatrachidae > Pseudophryne > Pseudophryne corroboree. Next base: position 347,570,663 of record NC_086453.1, read on the forward strand.
CTTTGATATGCAAATAAGAGGTAAGGTGTCTCATAGGAGACCAGTGAATGGTACATATATATAATATTATTATAATTATATGTATATTTATATCAGTGTATGTTCTGCAAGATAGCTATCCAATCTGAATCATATCATTTAAATTATAGATTATTGCAAGCATTACAGATCTGTGTGAAATCGGATACATTTGTTGCTATATAGGTAAATTTGAAATAACAGTATTTTAAGGAAGTAAGTTTAAAGACACAAACGCAGGTCTGCATAAAAGTTTATACAGAACAAGTTGTGTCTAGTGGGCAATAGTAATTAGTATTGTTCACATTTATAGAGTTGTGTGATTTGTTTTATTGCGTAAGCACATTGGTACACGTGGTACGGAACGTGAGGACAGCATACAAAAACGTGCACATGGCGCAAGGCCGCACACGTGGCATAGGGGTACACATGGCTGCGTAATTACGCAAGCTTGCATAGGGTTGTGTGCGCATAATAAAAGCACATGATATTTGTTCAATTAAGCTGGGATAGTAGACATTTAATACAATAGCACATAACTATCCGATTTCAAAAGCAGGTTACTCTAAATTTAGTTTAAAAAATGTATTGCCTCTAGGGGTAAAGCTGCCAATCAGAACGAGTGAAAATTTTCTGTACAGAGCAACAAAGTGTATTTGAGTGAGCGAACGTACGAGTGAGTGGATTTGAACCCCGGAATTCGGGATCCCGTCATGTGGTACACCAAGTAAGTGGAGGCTTGGCAGCGTGAGGCGGCCGACTCACGTTAGTATAGATTGAAATATGCAAATCATGAAGAGATTTGCAGAGGAGCGTAATAGGGAATTGTGCATTGTGTAGTATTGAAGTAAAAGGTTTTTTGTTACGCTCCGGCTGAAAGGTCACAGTTTGTACATCGACCCGTGGTCGTACGGCAGATAGGTAACAAGTACCTCTATGCTGTGCGATTGGACCGCGCATTTGTGGGTGTGGTACATAGCGCAACTTTATACCCCTTTTACGAGCTTTTGCGTAAAATCGCAGTATCATTAGCGCTGTCTAGAGCATACGCAAGCGTGATTTGTAGATAAAAAGTGTATAGGGAGTTTTTGATGGTCTCTCTCAGGAAAATCTCCAGCGGTGGATATTTGCTGGAAAAGGTAAGTCACTCCTAACACTTCCAGTAAATAGAAACCAATAGGGCCTCACTGGGTAAGCGGTGGTCACTATTGGAGTGAGTCGTGGTACTCAGCGGAGAAGGAGTAGGTGAAAGCGCTCTAAGAACTTTCACCGTCTACCCGTGTCGTGCATTGGGGATAGCGTAAAAGGAAAAAGTCCGCTATGGGATCCAATTGCACAAGCAGTGGACATATGGTAGCCAGGGTTCAGGTTGAAGAGCCGCGACCCAAGGGGTCAGCAAGGTTTGTTATGTGTGGAAAATATGGTCCACACACTGAAGACTTTTTGTCTGAATGGGTACGTATGACTGACAAAGATAGGGTACCATTCCCTAAGGTGGGCAGCTTTGAACAAAAGGTATTGCAGAACTTAAGGATAAGGATATGTCTGATAAAATCCAGAAAACAAATGGTCAGACATACAAATTGTTTAAACCTTTGTCAGCAAGAGGGGTTGGTGAGTTTGATCCTAAGGTATTGCAGGTGGTATGTCTAACCAAAGTCATATAAGACAAGAATGGAAATATAAGAACTGTTTGAACTTGTAGCAACAATAAACAAGTAGGAAGAAAAAAAAAAAGAATGCAAGTACACCGCCTTATGTAGATGTGGAAGCAGTTACGGCCAGCATACAAACTATAGAAAATAATAAAAATATAAAAAATATGACTGTAACCTATATATGTACTAATGAATGTTGAAGTTTATTTAGGAGGAGAAGGTGACCTGATTGTTTTCAGCCATTTCTCATGCACCCAGAGGAGTATCCAATCGGTAAAAGAAGAGCAGTAGCCTGCGGGGGAAGTGGCTGAGACCAGTGGAACAGGTAAGTATGGTATCATTCGTGTACATATATAGTAAAACCCAAAAATAAAACAAAAAAATCAAGAAAGTAACGTCAGAAATGGAGAAAAACCTGTCCGCACATTAGTATTTGCCAGTAGGAAAGCGGACAGAGACAAGGTAACACCCGGGTATTTCTTTCAGTTACCATATAAGAAGTATTCATTCCTAGTAATGCCCCTTGTCAAGATGAGCTTGGAAATTTTTGTTGGACCATGTACAGACCCTTAATACGGGATGAGGAGGATTGAATGAATACTTTGCATGACCTAGAAGCTTGTTAAACTTGATTTATTTATTTTTTGTCTTTTGCAGTAATAGAAAACTCTCCATCTGGATAAGATCACTGGTAAACACTAATTCGGCAAATGGGAGGTGGCTGTCTCTGTGCAAATGGACGGGCTCAATAAGGCATTGAGGGTCAGGGTGCAGACTTCTTTGCAAAATTGGAAAGGGGTCACAGTAGCTAATCTTAGATAGTGTGCTATTGAACATCACAAGAATAGTGCTAGGCGCAGAGAACAACAGGTGGAGAGGTTGAGGATGTAAGTATACTAGCACATACAGGAAAGACCCATCAGTCCAAACCCCAGATCCCTAATGGTCAATAATATGTTACATTTGTAGGAAGGAAGGGCATTTTGCCAGAGATTGTAGGAGTAGTAGAACACATAGTCAATATAGACCTCCTAGACAGAAAACACAAGCCACATTATTAAACACATAGACAGGACCAAGGGACATATAGTAAGGAATCACGAGCCATATAGAAAACACAGATTCAGGCAATGGGAGTAACAGGAACGGTGCAACAATACCCTTTGAGTAGACCTGCAGAGATTATGATAGGGCCCTTGCAAACCAAACATTCTTTTCTGCTGGCTGCATCGGCTCCGACTAATCTACTCGGCAGAGACTTATTGTGTAAAATGCGGTGTGTCATTTATTGTACTCCTGAGGGTGTCTTCTTGGATATACCAGAGAACGATGCTCAAGAAGTACAAGATATACTAGACACCCCTCAAAGGCTAATGTCGCATTCTACTGTTCTAGATGCATGTCCATCACAGGTAGAGGAAATGATCTCACAGATACCGGGTTCCCTATGAACTTAGGATGGACAGGACACTGGATTGATGGCTGGGATAGTCCCAATAGCGATATGATAAACACAAACATTTCTTTAAGGGGAGTAGACCAAGTAGAGAATCACTTCCCCGTAGTGCCCAATCCAGTTGCCAAAATTTTATAAAATCTTCTCCATCTCTACAAACTCATCTGTCACCGACCTCTATTCTGTTTCTCTACAGTTTCCTCTTCATCTTTTGCGTTCACACAGGGTGGTACAATACATGAACCCAAGTACAGTTCAAACTCCACATGCCTAGGTCCTTTAGAGTTCTGCCCAAACCCAGTATATCTCAACAGCATGATAACACCAGTATTACTGCAGTGTGCCTTGTCATGCACAAAGGGTGGAGAATGGGAATATTGGTGAAGGGAAATTTTGTATAGACACTGATATGCCTGTTGGTGAAAGGCAAACCTGACATTTTGTTTTTCATTTTCTTCTTCCTTCTCTCCTCTAGAGATGTTTCTTTTTTCTTTTTGAGTTATACTCATGATACTCTACATTGCAAATACACAACAGTTAAATTAAAATGAAAAATTTGTGTTCTCTGCAGGAAAGGGCAGTCTGGAGGACAAAGGGGTATAAGCCAGTAGCCCCCAGAGCATACCTTCCAAGTCTAGCTGAGGTGGCACACGGTCTGACTCATCTAGGCAAAGAGGGTATGTGCAGGCTGATGAGAGCCTACTGGTGTGCGCCAGGATTCTATTCTCATGCAGGTAAGAGAGCAATGACCTGTCTTACTTGCTTGAGGAAGAATATTGGTAAGGCAATACCAACAGAGCCATCCCATATCCCTCCTGCAGACCGATCTTTTCAGGAAATACAAATCGACTTCGTACAGTTAACACCCTTTAGGAATTATTGTTATGTATTGGTGTGCACTGATCTTTTCTCAAACTGGGTAGAGGCATTTCCTGCCACCATGGATGCTGCTGTGTTTACCGCAAAGAAAAATTGCGCAGAAATTTGTGTGTAGATAATGGTACCCCTAGAAGTAGGAGCAAAGCTTGAAATTGGACTATTGTGATCATAGATACTGCCACTAGTATTATGTAGCACCGGAACCACTCCCAGATCTTCACTCAACGAATCACCCTCTTCGAAATTTGTTTTTGTTTTGGTATTTGTGTCTTTTTTGGGTTGTTTTTGGAAGACAACCTCATGTCATGATTGATCCACTCAATGATCAGAAATACACCAATGAGGTAACAGTACAGTACCTTATTGAGATGAGCCAGCATTTGAGACCTTGACAAAATAACTTGAAACTGTTGATTGCTGGCATGCCAAATACTAACTGTCTTGATTGTGAACCAAGAGACTGTGTGATTGTTCTTACGCTCAGGTTGCCTAATAGACAGGTGGGAAGGACCATACCAAGTTTTGTTGACTGCACTATCCCAGTGAAAGTAGCCAAGAGAGAGACTTGGGTCCACGATTCCCATTGCAGGAAAGTCGGTAGTCCAGAAGGAACTCGTAAATGGAGTGAGATCACAAAAGTATCACCAGAGACTCTGTTCCGTGAAGACTGAGAGGCAGCACTGTTGAACACTACCTGAGCGTACTAAAGGATTACAGAAAGACCAGTCATTGTAATTGATTTGTTATGAACAAGAGTTGTTTTGTTCTATTTCTCTTTTCTCTCTTTCCCGCTGACAAACATTTTTTTTTCAGGATATTCTATTTTTGTGAGGTTTTTTTATGAGGAGTCGAGTGTGGGACTGGAACTGGTTCTGGAGGATGGAGTGATTTCCTTATAGGATCTCAGGATTAGCCGATCAGTTTGTTAAAATCAGAGAAAAATCAAAGGTCTAGTAGTTATGGAGTTCGGAGGTAATCAGGAACAATTAGACAATGGCTATTCACACATTGCAGATAAAGAGCTCATTAATATATGTGGAAGAAAGGTCTATGAGTGGCTCTCCCCGAACTCCAAAGGTTTATGTTATTTAGGAAGGACACTACTTATAACCCTTGTTCAATTATTAAACAGACCTAGCATACGTTCCATAAATCGAAACAATGTTCAGAAAATGATAGGAATATGTAGATCATGAAAATTTTATATGTCACTGTCACGATTTGTTTGTGTCTTCTTCATCTACCCAGCAGAGCCTCAATCGAATCCAAACATCAGTGTACAAAGACGTAGGTACATGTATGTGTGAAATGTTCGTCGCAAATCAGACATTATAGGACAAAGCACTGTCCCAGCATACTCTATAGGTTGAATGTTATCCCACACCCAACCAGTGGTCCCGTGACCGCCGAGTGCATATAGAGGATGTCTTGTCCTCCTCCCTGTCTTCCCCAAATATAGTCAAGTGTCTGATTTGCGAAATGAATACATACTTGTGTCTAGGTCACTGATTTTTGTATGAAATATTTTTTTTCTTATGTTAATAATTGATGGCAGTTATTGTTTACTGCCAAAGGGTGGACTGTCGAAGTCAAAAATATTACATAAAGAGAACATACAAACTACACACATTATGAATCGCTATACTTGCAAATACGCACAGCGAGCACAGCAAAATATGGTAACACACGCATTTACACGGACATGCCACAGAGATGGATTCAACACTTATTTCATACAGTACATAATTATGATGATATCAAGAGCCAGACATCATAATGATTTAAAATTATAATAATGAAGTAATGTCATGTATGTGTATTATTTGAACGAAGCAAGATACACCTGTCATATTTGGTATTTAAGCAACCAGATTAATGTGTAGATTCATTTGATACTTGTTATTAACTTGTAGGACATTGCAACAAATAGTTATGATTAAATGTATGAAAGCTAAAATCACTCCTATTAGTACAATGGACAGGAAACTCAGGCCAGCCCCCTCAGACGTCCCCAAGGCTGAACCTGTTCAGCACACGAACAAACCAGTGACTCATCATGAATGAGAAAGTCCCCTCCCCCAAAAACTAGATAAAACATTGCTGATCACACAGGAAGCTAGTTGCTGATCTGTCCCAGACTATGATGGAGATGCTGTCTGCCCAGTTCCTGCATGATTTTACAGAGAGAGAGTGATATGGAGAGACAAATTTATATGAGAAAGATAATGGTATTGTATGCTGGCCTGTAACTGTATGTATTAACTGCTTACTGTATAAATTGTAATCATGTAATTATGTGTATACTGTACATTGTGATATATTGAATACATGTCCTTTTAATAACAAATATATACATCAATGAGCTTTGGAACTCAGATAATGTGTGGGTGTATTGTTTTCTCTTATGGGATGCAGTGTTTTGCGATGTATAGCGCACATTCATGGCACATGGTAATAAGAGGTGCAGGCGTTTACAATATATATTAGAGCGGGCGTTTTAAATATTTGTTAGAAAGCAATTTGGCATTTACAGGACCATTTGTGGAAGGTAATGGAGGAGGGACGACTATAACACAGGTGTGTCACAACTTGTGACTGCAATCCTGTACACAGTTACAATGGCAAGACAGTGATGAACATGATCCTCCAGAACAGGGGTGTCGGAACTAGTCCTCAAGGACCACTAAAAATTAATGTTTTCCAGACCACCTAGTTGTCACATTTTAAAGGATATGGGGCCTAATTCAGCATGGATCGCAATTCGGAGAAATTGCAGTTGTCTGCGAGTAGAAAGGCGCCGCCCCAACAGGAAGAAATATCGCCCTGTGCAAAATTGTGACTGCATCGCAGATCACTATACACTCGCAGATACATACGCAATTCCCAGAACGAAGAAACTTTGATATCTGAGCAAATGTAAGTAGGTCTGAGGCTGCCACTAGTCTGCGACTGAGGCGGCCTGGAAGTGGTCCGCGCTAACGTCAGACACCCACCCCAAAAACGCCTGGGCATGCCTGCGTTTTTTCGGACACACCCAGAAAACTGCACAGAAACGCCGGCTTCCTGTCAGTCAAACAACAACTACATTGTGATAATGATCTGTACGCAATGTCTGTCGCTAATACCCCTCGCGTGTGCGCAATGCGAACGCATCGCATGCGCAATCGGTCGATAATTGCTCAATGCTGAATTAGGCCCATGGTGCATTAATTTGTGACACATTCTAAAGATCAAGACATGGTCTGGAAAATATGTTCTGTACTGTACCACTCCTGCTCTAGAAAGAGTTACCACAGGTAATTACAGTCAACTTTTGGGATGGAGTATAACTTCCTACATTTCACCCAAAGCCGAATTTTAAACCTGACATAAGACCTTATTCAGCTTTGCTAGCAAACCAAAAAAGCACACTAATGGGACAAAACCATGTGCACTGCAGGTGGGGCAGATGTAACATGTGCAGAGAGAGTTAGATTTTGGTGTGGTGTGTTCAAACTGAAATCTAAATTGCAGTGTAAAAATAAAGCAGCCAGTATTTACCCTGCACAGAAACAAAATAACCCACCCAAATCTAACTCTCTCTGCACGTTACATCTGCCCCACCTGCAGTGCACATGGTTTTGCCCATTACTGTGCTTTTTTGGTATGTTAACAAACCTGAATGACCCCCATAATCCAGAATCTTACATTTATCAGTCCATCATTCTAAAGGATCCCGCAGTGTAAGAACCAATGTGTTTATAATATATACTACTCTTCCTATAATCAGGATATACCACCGGTCCACCACAGCCCATTATGAGACTCACGCAATGCAGATATTTGTTCAAAATGGTCAATGGTTTTCAGTTGTGTCTAAGCCGCTAAAATAAGTCAGATAAAGCATGTGTCGCAATAGCGAATGAGACGCATAGTCTCAGAAAAGTACTGGAAATGCATTAGGCGTTCCTGGGTGGTGACGGGGACATGGCTATTTAATGCCATGGCTGGTTTGGGGGAGAGACGCACCGCGTCTATTAGCGAGTTTATGCAAGTGGCACTACAAACGCCTTTCTTTGTGTACATCTGCATGGCAGATGTGCAAGGACTGGGACGCCCACTATTAGGGTCTATGCACGCTGTAATACTGATTGGTGCGTCCTTATACGCCACCATCTGTCGCAGCATCGAAACTTGCACTGGCCTTATGGAGAATGCAGTTACTCCGCCTGACCGCGGCTTGCACATGTGTACATTGACACGCCCATGTGACTCTCCCATAACACGCCTACTAAATGGACAAATTATGTGTCACTTACTAGCCACCTCCCACTCAGCATCCAGGAACCCCCATCACGTCTCCGCCACATCTCTGATACTGTCTGCCTTTGTGTGTACACTCTCTGTAGCGCAAGCACCGTAAGGGTTTTTACGACTTTTCCCGCATGCACAGTTTCAAATATTGCCCTACTACGTGAACATTGGGACTACGTACGCACTGCATATGAGAATGGGGGTTGCTAACGGTGAAGACCATCATTACCACGGCTTTAGCCGATCACCTCCTGGTGTTACGAGTGAACATTACACAGCCAGGGGCGTTTTAAGAGTGGAGGAGGCCCGTGTGCAGCCTTCTGCTTCAGGGGCCCCCTCCTATCTGACTGATGCACAGGATTTAATACTTACCTCTCCGGAGTCCCCCGGCGGTGCCATCCTTCTCCGCGGCAGCGGTAATAGAGTCTGAGACCAGACTCTATTGCGCATGCGCAATCCTCCGGGAACACGGCATGGCGGCCATTTGCACGAAGATTTTGCTAATTGCTATGCGCGAAGCTCCGGAAAAATGGCCGCCGTGCCATCTTTCTGGGGTTTTCAGCAGGCGCAATAGAGTTTTTTCCCCCTAGTGTTCAAACTCTATTGCGCTGCCGAAAAGGGACTTCAGAGAGGTAAGTATTAAGCAAATGGGTGCAGTGTGTGCGGGTTGGGCCCCGCTGGACCTGGGGGCCCGTGTGCCTCGCACACACTGCACACATTATAGAAACGCCAATGTACACAGCGCATTAGAACAAACATCACATAGTATTTCTCTAAGTCTTACTAATATGTCGATAGTTATTTAAAAGCAGCAGCAGATTTCACCTGGGAGCTGCAGGGCTGATTGCACTGTGTGGGCAACAAATGCTTTCTGGAGACATAAGGTTTATATGGTCTGGAGACATAACGTTTCTGTATGGTCTGGAGACATAGGGGTATATGCAATTGCCGGCGAATCGCGGCAATTTTTCGCCCGTTTTTTAATTCGACACAATTCGACCGTCGAATTCCGGCAGGTGGGTGCCGGAATTCAACATATTCAATAAAAAACGAATTTGACAGTCCCTCTGTCGAAAAACGGCTGATTTGACGGATTTTGATTTGATTTTAAAAAATGTAAAAAAACCGGGGGGAAACGGTAAAAATCCCGAAAAAAAATTGCGTGGGGTCCCCCCTCCTAAGCATAACCAGCCTCGGGCTCTTCGAGACGGTCCTGGTTCTAAAAATCCAGGGGAAAAACTGACAGGGGATCCCCCGTATTTTTAAAACAAGCACCGCGCTCTGCGCCTGGTGCTGGTGCAAAAAATACGGGGGACAAAAAGAGTAGGGGTCCCCCGTATTTTTTACACCAGCATCGGGCTCCACTAGCTGGGTAGATAATGCCACAGCCGGGGGTCACTTTTATACAGCGCCCTGCGGCCGTGGCATTAAATACGCAACTAGTCACTCCTGGCCGGGGTACCCTGGAGTGGGAACCCCTTCAATCAAGGGGTCCCCCCCCTCCAGCCACCCAAGGGCCAGGGGTGAAGCCAGAGGCTGTCCCCCCCGTCCAAGGGCTGCGGATGGGGGGCTGATAGCCTTTTAAAAAATGAAAGAATATTGTTTTTCCCAGTAGTACTACAAGTCCCAGCAAGCCTCCCCCGCAAGCTGGTACTTGGAGAACCACAAGTACCAGCATGCGGGAGAAAAACGGGCCCGCTGGTACCTGTAGTTCTACTGGGAAAAAAATACCCAAATAAAAACAGGACACGCACACCGTGAGAGTAAAACTTTATTTCACACATGTCGACACACACATATTTACCTATGTTCACACGCCGACCTCTGTCCACTTGTCCAAGTAGAATCCACGGTGTACCTGAAAATAAAATTATACTCACCTGATCCAGTGTCCTGTGGTCTTTTATTATAATCCACGTACTTGGCAAAAAAAAAAAAAAAACGAACACCCGGACCAGGCGGACTGAAAGGGGTCCCATGTTTACACATGGGACCCCTTTCCCCGAATGCAGAGACCCCCCCGTGACTGCTGTCACAGTAAGGTCCCTTCAGCCAATCAGGAAGCGCCACTTCGTGGCACTCTCCTGATTGGCTGTATGCGCGTCTGAGCTGGCAAACAGCGCATCGCACAGCTCCCTCCATTAGTTTCAATGGTGGGAACTTTGCGGTCAGCGGTGGGGTTACCCGCGGTCAGCGGCTGACCGCGGGTGACCTCACCGCTGACCGCAAAGTTCCCACCATTAAAAGTAATGGAGGGGGCTGTGCAATGCGCGTCTGAGCTTAGACGCGCAGAGCCAATCAGGTGAGTGCCACGAAGTGGCGCTTCCTGATTGGCTGAAGAGACCTTTCTGTGACAGGAGTCACGGGGGGTCTCTGCATTCGGGGAAAGGGGTCCCATGTGTAAACATGGGACCCCTTTCAGTCCGCCTGGTCCGGGTGTTCGGGTTTTTTTTTTGCCAAGTACGTGGATTATAATCTGGACACTGGATCAGGTGAGTATAATTTTATTCACAGGTACCCCGGATCGTCGGCGACATTGGAGACGTGCCAGTCGGCGGGTCAACATAGGTAAGTATGTGTGTGTCGGCAGGTGTGAAATAAAGTTTTGCTTTCACGGTGTGTGTCTCCTGTTTTTATTTGGGTATTTTTTTTCCAGTAGAACTACAGGTACCAGCGGGCCTGTTTTTCTCCCGCATGCTGGTACTTGTGGTTCTCCAAGTACCAGCTTGCGGGGGAGGCTTGCTGGGACTTGTAGTACTACTGGAAAAAACAATATTCTTTTAATTTTCAAAAGGCTATCAGCCCCCCATCCGCAGCCCTTGGATGGGGGGGACAGCCTCGGGCTTCACCCCTGGCCCTTGGGTGGCTGGGTGGGGGACACCTTGATTGAAGGGGTCCCCACTCCTCCAGGGTACCCTGGCCAGGGGTGACTAGTTGCATATTTAATGCCACGGCCGCAGGGCGCTGTGTAAAAGTGACCCCCGGCTGTGGCATTATCTACCCAGCTAGTGGAGCCCGATGCTGGTGTAAAGAATACGGGGGACCCCTACTCTTTTTGTCCCCCGTATTTTTTGCACCAGCACCAGGCGCAGAGCCCGGTGCTGGTTTTAAAAATACGGGGGATCCCCTGTCAGTATTCCCCCCGGATTTTTAGAACCAGGACCGGCTCGAAGAGCCCGAGGCTTGTTATGCTTTGGAGGGGGACCCCACGCAATTTTTTTTCGGGTTTTGTCCCGTTTTTCCCCGTTTTTTTTAAATCTAATCAAAATCCGTCAAATCGGCCGTTTTTCGACAGCGGGACTGTGGAATCCGTTTTTTATTGAATATGTTGAATTCCGGCACCCACTTGCCGGAATTCGATGGCCGAATTGTGTCGAATTAAAAAACGGGCGAAAAATTGCCGCGATTTGCTGGCAATTGCATAAACCCCATAATGTTTCTATATGGTCTGGAGACACAACATTTCTATATGGTCTGTAGACATAATGTTTCTATATGGTCTGGAGACATAATGTTTCTATATGGTCTGGAGACATAATGTTTCTATATGGTCTGGAGACATAATGTTTCTATATGGTCTGGAGACATAACATTTCTATATGGTCTGTAGACAGAACGTTTCTATATGGTCTGGAGATATAATGTTTCTATATGGTCTGGAGACATAATGTTTCTATATGGTCTGGAGACATAACGTTTCTATATGGTCTTGAGACATAACATTTCTATATGGTCTGTAGACAGAACGTTTCTATATGGTCTGGAGATATAATGTTTCTATATGGTCTGGAGACATAATGTTTCTATATGGTCTGGAGACATAACGTTTCTATATGGTCTGGAGACATAACGTTTCGATATGGTCTGGAGACATAATGTTTCTATATGGTCTGGAGACATAACATTTCTATATGGTCTGTAGACAGAACGTTTCTATATGGTCTGGAGATATAACATTTCTATATGGTCTGTAGACAGAACGTTTCTATATGGTCTGGAGATATAATGTTTCTATATGGTTTGGAGACATAATGTTTCTATATGGTCTGAAGACAGTTTCTATATGGTCTGGAGACATAACATTTCTATATGGTCTTTAGACAGAATGTTTCTATATGGTCTGGAGATATAATGTTTCTATATGGTCTGGAGACATAACATTTCTATATGGTCTGTAGACAGAACGTTTCTATATGGTCTGGAGATATAATGTTTCTATATGGTCTGGAGACATAATGTTTCTATATGGTCTGGAGACATAACGTTTCTATATGGTCTGGAGACATGTTTCTATATGGTCTGGAGACATAACATTTCTATATGGTCTGTAGACAGAACGTTTCTATATGGTCTGGAGATATAATGTTTCTATATGGTCTGGAGACATAACGTTTCTATATGGTCTGGAGACAGAACGTTTCTATATGGTCTGGAGATATAATGTTTCTATATGGTCTGGAGACATAATGTTTCTAGATGGTCTGGAGACAGAACGTTTCTATATGGTCTGGAGATATAATGTTTCTATATGGTCTGGAGACATAATGTTTCTATTTGGTCTGGAGACATAATGTTTTTATATGGTCTGGAGACATAATGTTTCTTTATGGCCTGGAGACAGAACGTTTCTATATGGTCTGGAGACAGAACGTTTCTATATGGTCTGGAGACATAATGTTTCTATATGGCCTGGAGACATAATATTTCTATATGGTCTGGAGACATAATGTTTCTTTATGGCCTGGAGACATAATGTTTCTATATGGTCTGGAGATATAACATTTCTATAAGGTCTGGAGACATAATGTTTCTATATGGTCCTGACATTTGTGGATTAAATGTAAAATGTTTTATATCAAATCTAAACCTTTTTGTTGTACATAATCTGGGAACTGTATTATTTCTGACTTTAGTCTCATCTCCAGCTCAATAGGCGATTCCATGTGTTACATGTGGAGAGTCTTGTAATTATAATAATGCAACACTGACTTACTAATTGTCTCATGTGGTTATTAGTAATTGCACATCTGCTCTATGTACTGTATGTGTGTAATTGTGCTTATTATGCATTATGCATGGTATCAGTACAGTAAAAGTAAGTGACTCTAAACATTTACTTTTTCCAAAGGTTTCCAAAGAGAATCCGCACCCTACTGTCACACATTCCATTGCTCTCAGTTACAGGCGCTTCCTTACAAAGGACATCCAGATGACCTGTCCTGTAGTCACCATTCTGCTGATCTGCAGGAAGAGAATAAAACGCCCACTGAAACCGCATCCAGGGAGCCAAGGAAGAGGGGTAGAACGCGTCACAGGCCTTGATGCGTTTCTCTGCCGTATACACTATGGAAATCTATGGGGGCTATTATTGCTATTGAAAATGGGGAACTGACCTAGAGAGGGAGAGTTAAGCTCAACTATGATATAATGGGTCAGCTTTCAAGATTCACTGAGCATTTTACAGTTCCTACTGTATTTGTTATTTATATTACATGGCTATTCTATTGCATCATTGCTTAATCAGTGTTCAGTATTGTATTTGATGCAGTATTCAGTTTTGTATTTGATGCAGTGTTCAGTATTGTATTTGATGCAATGTTCAGTATTGTATTTGATGCAGTGTTCAGTATTGTACTTGATGTAGCGTTCAGTATTGTATTTGATGCAGTGTTCAGTATTGTATTTGATGCAGTGTTCAGTATTGTATTTGATGCAGTGTTCAGTATTGTATTTGATGCAATTTTCAGTATTGTATCTGATGCAGTGTTCAGTATTGTATTTGATGCAGTGTTCAGTATTGTATTTGATGCAGTATTCAGTATTGTATTTGATGCAGTGTTCAGTATTGAGTGTTCAGTATTGTATTTGATGCAATGTTCAGTATTGTATTTGATGCAGTGTTCAGTACTGTATTTGATGCAATGGTCAGTATTGTATTTGATGCAGTGTTCAGTATTGTATTTGATGCAATGTTCAGTATTGTATCTGAAGCAGTGTTCAGTATTGTATTTGATGCAGTGTTCAGTATTGTATTTGATGCAATGTTCAGTATTGTACTTGATGCAGTGTTCAGTATTGTATTTGATGCAGTGTTCAGTATTGTACTTGATGTAGCGTTCAGTATTGTATTTGATGCAGTGTTCAGTATTGTATTTGATGCAGTGTTCAGTATTGTATTTGATGCAGTATTCAGTATTGTATTTGATGCAGTGTTCAGTATTGAGTGTTCAGTATTGTATTTGATGCAATGTTCAGTATTGTATTTGATGCAGTGTTCAGTATTGTATTTGATGCAATGTTCAGTATTGTATTTGATGCAGTGTTCAGTATTGTATTTTATGCAATGTTCAGTATTGTATTTGATGCAGTGTTCAGTATTGTATTTGATGCAATGGTCAGTATTGTATTTGATGCAATGTTCAGTATTGTATTTGATGCAGTGTTCAATATTGTATTTGATGCAGTGTTCTGTGTTGTATTTGATGCAATGTTCAGTATTGTATTTGATGCAATGTTCAGTATTGTATTTGATGCAGTGTTCAGTATTGTATTTGATGCAATGTTCAGTATTGTATTTGATGCAGTGTTCAGTATTGTATTTGATGCAGTGTTCAGTACTGTATTTGATGCAATGGTCAGTATTGTATTTGATGCAGTATTCAGTATTGTATTTGATGCAATGTTCAGTATTGTATTTGATGCAGTGTTCAGTATTGTATTTAATGCAGTGTTCAGTATTGTATTTGATGCTGTGTTCAGTATTGTATTTGATGCAGTGTTCAGTATTGTATTTGATGCAGTGTTCTGTGTTGTATTTGATGCAATGTTCAGTATTGTATTTGATGCAATGTTCAGTATTGTATCTGATGCAATGTTCTGTGTTGTATTTGATGCACTGTTCAGTATTGTATTTGATGCAATGTTCAGTATTGTATTTGATGCACTGTTCAGTATTGAGTGTTCAGTATTGTATTTGATGCAGTGTTCAGTATTGTATTTGATGCAGTGTTCAGTATTGTATTTGATGCAGTGTTCAGTATTGTATTTGATGCAGTGTTCAGTACTGTATTTGATGCAATGGTCAGTATTGTATTTGATGCAGTATTCAGTATTGTATTTGATGCAATGTTCAGTATTTTATTTGATGCAATGTTCAGTATTGTATTTGATGCAGTGTTCAGTATTGTATTTGATGCAATGTTCAGTATTGTATTTGATGCAATGTTCAGTATTGTATTTGATGCAGTGTTCAGTATTGTATTTGATTTAATGTTCAGTATTGTATTTGATGCAGTGTTCAGTATTGTATTTGATGCAATGTTCAGTATTGTATTTGATGCAATGTTCAGTATTGTATTTGATGCAGTGTTCAGTATTGTATTTAATGCAGTGTTCAGTATTGTATTTGATGCAGTGTTCAGTATTGTATTTGATGCAATGTTCAGTATTGTATTTGATGCAGTGTTCAGTATTGTATTTGATGCAGTGTTCTGTGTTGTATTTGATGCAATGTTCAGTATTGTATTTGATGCAATGTTCAGTATTGTATCTGATGCAATGTTCTGTGTTGTATTTGATGCACTGTTCAGTATTGTATTTGATGCAATGTTCAGTATTGTATTTGATGCATTGTTCAGTATTGAGTGTTCAGTATTGTATTTGATGCAGTGGTCAGTATTGTATTTTATGCAGTGTTCAGTATTGTATTTGATGCAGTGTTCAGTACTGTATTTGATGCAATGGTCAGTATTGTATTTGATGCAGTATTCAGTATTGTATTTGATGCAATGTTCAGTTTGTATTTGATGCAATGTTCAGTATTGTATTTGATGCAGTGTTCAGTATTGTATGTGATGCAATGTTCAGTATTGTATTTGATGCAGTGTTCAGTATTGTATTTGATGCAATGTTCAGTATTGTATTTGATGCAGTGTTCAGTATTGTATTTGATGCAGTGTTCTGTGTTGTATTTGATGCAATGTTCAGTATTGTATTTGATGCAATGTTCAGTATTGTATTTGATGCGATGTTCAGTATTGTATCTGATGCAATGTTCTGTGTTGTATTTGATGCACTGTTCAGTATTGTATTTGATGCAATGTTCAGTATTGTATTTGATGCATTGTTCAGTATTGAGTGTTCAGTATTGTATTTGATGCAGTGGTCAGTATTGTATTTTATGCAGTGTTCAGTATTGTATTTGATGCAGTGTTCAGTACTGTATTTGATGCAATGGTCAGTATTGTATTTGATGCAGTATTCAGTATTGTATTTGATGCAATGTTCAGTTTGTATTTGATGCAATGTTCAGTATTGTATTTGATGCAGTGTTCAGTATTGTATGTGATGCAATGTTCAGTATTGTATTTGATGCAGTGTTCAGTATTGTATTTGATGCAATGTTCAGTATTGTATTTGATGCAGTGTTCAGTATTGTATTTGATGCAGTGTTCTGTGTTGTATTTGATGCAATGTTCAGTATTGTATTTGATGCAATGTTCTGTGTTGTATTTGATACACTGTTCAGTATTGTATTTGATGCAATGTTCAGTATTGTATTTGATGCAGTGTTCAGTATTGAGTGTTCAGTATTGTATTTGATGCAGTGTTCAGTATTGTATTTGATGCAGTGTTCAGTATTGTATTTAATGCAGTGTTCAGTATTGTATTTGATGCAGTGTTCAGTATTGTATTTGATGCAATGTTCAGTATTGTATTTGATGCAGTGCTCAGTATTGTATTTGATGCAATGTTCAGTGTATTTGATGCAGTATTCAGTATTGTATTTGATGCAATGTTCAGTATTGTATTTGATGCAATGTTCAGTATTGTATATGATGCAGTGTTCAGTATTGTATTTGATGCAATGTTCAGTATTGTATTTGATGCAATGTTCAGTACTGTATTTGATGCAGTGTTCAGTATTGAGTGTTCAGTATTGTATTTGATGCAAAGTTCAGTATTGTATTTGATGCAGTGTTCAGTATTGTATTTAATGCAGTGTTCAGTATTGTATTTGATGCAGTGTTCAGTATTGTATTTGATGCAGTGTTCAGTATTGTATTTGATGCAATGGTCAGTATTGTATTTGATGCAGTATTCAGTATTGTATTTGATGCAATGTTCAGTATTGTATTTGATGCAATGTTCAGTATTGTATTTGATGCAGTGTTCAGTATTGTATTTGATGCAATGTTCAGTATTGTATTTGATGCAGTGTTCAGTATTGTATTTGATGCAATCTTCAGTTTTATATGTGATGCAATGTTCAGTATTGTATTTGATGCAATGTTCTGTATTGTATTTGATGCAATGTTTTGTATTGTATTTTATGCAATGTTCAGTATTGTATTTGATGCAATGTTCAGTATTGTATTTGATGCAATGTTCAGTATTGTATTTGTTGCAGTGTTCTGTATTGTATTTGATGCAATGTTCTGTATTATATTTGATGCAATGTTCAGTATTGTATTTGATGCAATGTTCTGTATTGTATTTGATGCAGTGTTCAGTTTTGTATCTGATGCAATGTTCAATTTTGTATTTTATGCAATGTTCCATTTTGTATTTGATGCAATGTTCAGTACTGTATTTGATGCAATATTCAGTATTGTATTTGATGCAGTGTTCAGTTTTGTATTTGATGCAGTGTTCAGTTTTGTATTTGATGCAATGTTCAGTATTGTATTTGATGCAGTGTTCAGTATTGTATTTGATGCAGTGTTCAGTTTTGTATTTGATGCAATGCTCAGTATTGTATTTGATGCAATGCTCAGTATTGTATTTGATGCAATATTGTATTTTTTCTTATATTGCCACTGAAAATTGTTTGATAAAACACGAATTGAAATAAAAAAGTAGAGAAAATAAGCAGACGCAAGCTGCCATGACGCATCACTGACCATGTATGAAGCTGCAGTTGATCTTGTATGTACAGTATAACTGACCACTTCGTCTTTCCCACTCAGCTGTGGGCATAAAAGTGGTTTCTTATCAGCAACTATTGCACCATAGAGTAAAACTCAGACAAGATACATAATCCGGTTGTTTGCGACCCTTCAGCGAAACGTAAGCAAGCACATACGAGGAACACGCTGGGAAGTTTTTACGGCTGAATATAGAAAACTAGTTAAGAGGAACAAATAGGTTATAAAATGTGCAGTTGCTCTTTTTCCCCATTCTGCTTCTCCTGGGGCCTCAAATCCTCCTGCCTGCATCCCGGAGATACAATTAGAGAGGGAACTTTAAGCTGGGGAGCAGATGGGCTCTGTGGGTTTCCTGGCAGACTGGCAGTTACATTACTTGTGCCAAAAAGAAGCAGCTTTTTACAGACACAGCGTGTCCAAAAAGTCTGGAAAGCAATGTATAGGCAGCTCTGCCAGCTTCATCAGGAGGAAGCGCCGCGACAAGAACCCAGAGCGTGGCGCAGCAGAATTCTTTCACTTGCAGAATCCTTTCATGGATTAAGTGAATTGTGCTGGAGAGTAAAAAATCTACCGCTGCATCTCCCAGCGCAGGACACAATGTGCCATCATTGAATCTGTTGCGGCTCCGACAGGTTCTCACAGCACATTTTTACATCACAAGAGCCATAGGGATCAATTTATCAAAGTCTTCCAGCCTGGAACCTGGGAAAATTTGAGCAAAAAAAAAAAAAAAAAGTATTTACTAAAGAAAAGCATTTACGGGGACAGTGATGAGAATTGCAGTCATTTTCTCTCTTTCTTTTTTCCCACTGGTTTTGTTAGAAAAATGTGCAGGTGGATGATTTTGATAAATTACCCCAGAAGATTTACTAGGCAGACAATGCACAGTGAAGGTAATTATACAGACCTCACTCTCCCACTGCTAGTGGAAATAAGCCCATTGCAGACATAGGAGGACACAAAAGAACATTTACTGCACCTGTAGAGATGTAAATGAATTATTTTATAGGGCACTGTGTAACTTTGTTGCATATCAGTCTAATAATTGTGTCGCCTACTTATCTGCTGAAAGCCTTCTGTAAATCAGCCTCCTTCTCACATATGTACCCCTGTAATGGCTATGTGTTAAACTGCAGCCAAGATTCCATTTTGCAGCTGATTATATTTTTTTGGTACCTTAGATATTTTCTGTTAAGTGAATTACAGCTTGTGAAATATATAATCTTCTATAAATGAGGACAATTGCGTCTGAATCATAATCCTCCTCGGATCCTGGCTGGCAGATTGCATTGCAATTCTCTGCACAGCAAGGCTAATACCCCTGTTTTTTGGCTCTGAAGGGTTAATAAACATTAGGACAAGTGTTTCTGATTACAGTACAGAGAGGAAAAAGCAGGTTTCCCTGTGCAGAATATAATATACGGCATGTAGATCATTTATAGGATATTAAATCTATTCTTATAATATTAATCCAAACATCAGCTACTGTAAAAGACAAATGCAAAAATGATTAACAACGAATACTGCGAAGGAAAGACACAGAGGTACTTTTATAAATAGGGCTATGTTTAGGAAAAGGACGCAAATCCGTGCAGCCAATGTAAATAGGCGTGCTCACCGGCAATACAGCTCGTCAGGGTCAGATTAGAAATGGGGTGGATGGGACTACAGGCCCAGGCCTCCGCATAGATATAGGCCCATCTTCACAGCAGCTGGTCATATTATAAGTTTTAAAGTTGTCTGGTTCCTTCAGTTCTGGAATGCCTGAAGCACATACAGCAGGGCTGGCCAAACCAGTCCTCGAGATCTACCAACAGTTCACATTTTCCAGACCACCTAGCTAGTGCACAGGTGTAGTCATTACTAATAAGATGTGCTGCATTCATTCCTAACTGACAATTCTGCAGATCTCCAGGAGGCCTGGAAAACATGAACTGTTGGTAGATCTCGAGGACCGGTTTGGCCAGCCCTGACGTACAGTATAGTAGCAATGCTGAAACCAGGGAATGATCTGACCCTTAGCCACAATTATGCCCCATTGCTCTCATAAATTCTGATATTAAACTTTGTGCGAAGATGATAGTCAGAGGCGGATTGGCCATAGGGCTTACAGGGGAGATCCCCGGTGGGCCGACGCACCCGTGGGGCCTGCTTTGTTTGAGGACTTGTGGTCCTATTTATAGACATAATGAAATGACTTTGCCACTTAGCCTGTGATTGCAGATGATCTAGTGTATGCTCTGTCTGCCTGCTTGGCTGACATATAAGATTGAGTGAATAGTGATTGGGATACGGTTGGTGTAATAAGCAAGAAAATATATCTTTCTAAAGAATGATATAGTTTCCTAAATTCTGAAGGTGTATCATATAATGTGCTCATAATATGTAATTTTATTTCTTTTTAACTTCCCCCTTGATGTTGGACATCCCCACTATCTGGAAAGTCTTGGGGGGAGGGTGCTGCAGCAATGGCCCATGGCTAGACCTTACACCTCTGGTGCTGCCCATGTGGGGCCACTAGTACAAATTTTTCCAGGGCCACTTTTTGTTCCCAATACGCCCCTGATGATAGTTAATAATAACCCAAAGCCTTTACCTCCGGGTTTGGTTAGTCCTGATCAGGTTGGTTTTGCTTTGGGTCAGTAAGCTACAGATAATACTAGGGCTTTTGCTATGGTGGAATCCCACCATCTTTCTGGTCACCACTCCCTCTGCTTCCCTAGACATGGAGAAACCTTTAGATAGGCTCCATTGGAGTTATAAGGAAGCAGTGCCAGCTAAATTTGGACCCCATAGTAGGTTATCAACTCTATTTTAGCCCTGTACCCTGAGCTTTGGGCTGGGGTCTTTTTATCTGACACTTTCTCTATAAGCAATGGAAGCGGTCAGGGATACCCTTATTGTACTAGCTATTGTGCCATTAG
Organism: Pseudophryne corroboree; assembly: GCF_028390025.1. Taxonomy (NCBI): domain Eukaryota; kingdom Metazoa; phylum Chordata; class Amphibia; order Anura; family Myobatrachidae; genus Pseudophryne; species Pseudophryne corroboree. Next base: position 347,591,817 of record NC_086453.1, read on the forward strand.
CTGAGAAGCTTTGCTTGTCCCTAGACATAACAGGTTCCACGATTTAAGGTCCTATAGTACAGATGACATTCTGCTTTTGCTGCCCATCCGAACAGAGCTGGCCCTTGCCAATATGATGCCCAAGGCAAGATTTTGGCTGGTGCCCCTTAGCATCGCCACTAGTTCTGCCTCTGGCCCTGAACCCCTTTCCCAGCACCATCACCCTCACCCATAGCAGTCCTCATTTTGGTGCTCCTACCCTTTATATTTTAAATATGAACAGTGCGCACATTTGCTCTGCAGCCCAAAAAGGGGCGTGTTCTGCAGGGAAGGGGCATGGCCACACAATAGTACCCCCAATTCAAATTGCGCCACATTTGAAATGCTACGTTGCAGTGATTTCTAGGAATACACTGTAATATAGCATTTCGTATGCAAATACAGCCGCAGTTACACACAGAATATAGGCATGCTGCATATAATTTTAATCAGCATAAGCTGCGGTGCCCCTAGGCCAGGCATTCCCAACCACGGTCCTCAAGGCACACCAACAGTGCAGGTTTTAGTGATATCCAGGCTGCAGCACAGATGGTTAGATCAAAATAACTGAGCTACTAATTATTAAGTGACCTGTGCTGAAGCCTGGATATCACTAAAACCTGCACTAAGTGTGCCTTGAGGACCGTGGTTGGGAATGCCTGCCCTAGGCATTCCAAATGCCCTTGGCATTTGCCTAGTTTGCCCATGCCTAGGGCCGGCTCTGCATCCGAATCCTCATTGCCAGTAATCCACTGTTTATTAGACTCTTATTACAAATTAAACATTTCCAAAACTGAGGACCTGCTTCTCACTTTCTCTGGACTTGCTGTGCAAGCTTCAAGCCTCATAAACAAGTACACACGGCAATCTGAATTCTTGCACAATCTGAGTATTCTAATTGCTGTAAGGAAAGTGATTTTATAGAATGTAATTATCAGCCGCTACTCCATTATCTTGTTACTTTTACGGGAAACTGGATGAACCATGATATATCGTATATATTGGTTGTATGGCGGAGATTAAAATGGAGATGCTTCCAAAAATACTATATAGTTTAAGATCCGTTTCCAGAATTATTATGGCTAAATGGTTTACTAAATTTTACTCTGTCATTAATGGGATGCTTTTATTTGGAAACATAAGAAAACCCAGCTTGCAAAGAAGTATCTTATGATGTCCAATTCCATTGGAGGCCCTGCTTTCCATAACCTAGAAAGGGATATGGTCCTTAGGTCGACCTTACTTAGGTCAACACTTAATATTGCATTAAGTCGACACCTGGCTGATGAGGCCAGATGATTCTTTTTTTGTCATTATCACTTTTTTTTAAATATTATATTCTGCAACTCACAGGAGTGAGACAATGGGCAGCAAATTGTGGTCCGGGAGGTGGTAGTAGGGTGAGGTTAGTGCTGCTTTGGCATGTTGTACGTGAAATGAAGGGATCAGAGATTTAAATGGTAGGGGGAAGGGGGGTCAGCCAATAATGTGGCTAGGGGCAGCCTGATCCCTAAATTCGCCCCCTAGGCACCACTTGGTACGGAGGAGGAAAGAAATTAGTTGTGCAAGGGCTATCTAAGTGAAGTCTGGGGGTGGTCACAGAAAAGACCCCTTCCACTAAAACCAGACCTAATCTATTATATTTACCCTGTCATATACCCGTATGCTTCCATCTTCAATCCCAGTACCTTACATTAGCTTCCCGGGGTAGAGGAGTGAAGTTTGTGCCTTTGTAGGAAGCCATACCATAGAAAGCGGTGCTGGTGACTTCTCATGATGGCGGTTGTGCTGTATATTTATTAATAAGTCAAGCAGCTGCGATATTTATCAACCTGTATATGTGAGGGTAGGTGTTCTGCAGATATCTAAGTTGTGTCAGGTTTTCAAGAACTTGATTAGTCTTGAGATATCTAGAATCTGCTTTGGATGTGGGACTTGCGTGCAGGAAACTGGATGGGCATAAGTAATTCCTCCTCACAGACTATTAGAACTTCAGAGGACAACTGGTGGAGACTAGGAACGTGATCACGATTGCGTGATGCTGACTCACAGGTAGACATTGGAACACAAGAAGAATGAGGTACTGTTGTGATACTAAGCATACAGCTGAAACAGACAAGGTCTACTGGAGAATTAGAAAGAGATTGGCTAAAGCTTCTATGTTAACTTTATAAACAGGATCCGGACTGGGACCGGAATAGCTTAATATACAGGATTTGGGCTGGAACCAGAATAACTTGGTAATGCAGGATCCGGGCTGAAACTGGAATAGCTTGGTAATGCAGGATCAAGGCTGAAATCAGAATACGTTAGTAATGCACCCGCTACAAATGCTGGGCAGATGACCTGTCGTCAGGGGTGTAGCAAGGGTGGCTCCGGTGGAGCGCGAGCTCCGGGTGCCGGAATAGTTAGAGGGCGCACCGCCGTTACTGATAACCAGCACATGCCGGAGCTCTGCTGCCCTCTTTATATGTCTCACTGTCCGCTTGTAGTTGCGCAGCAGGGTTACTCCTGTCCTGCTACACCGCTCTCTGTGCCCGTTGCAGCAGCACCTCATTCTGCCCCAGCTGCTGCAACACCCCTATCTGGCCTGGCTGTTGCAGCACCCATCACTACCTCCGATGCTACATCACCTCTCTCTGGGCCAGATGTACAAAGCCTTGAAAAGTGATATATTTCACGGTGATAAAGTACCAGCCAACCAGCTCCTACCTGTCATTTTTCAAACCCAGCCTATGACATGGCAGTTAGGAGCTGATTGGCTGGTACTTAATCACTGGGAAATATATCACTTTTCAAGGTTTGCTACATCTCCCCCTCTGTGCCAGCTACTGCAGCAGCACCTTTATCTGCATTAGAAACTGCGGAGTAACATGTATATGCACCTCTACCGTGGCATAATGTGTTATAAATGACTCTACTGTAGTGTAAAGTGTTTAAGCGGCTCTACTGTGTTGTGTAACGTGTATAAGGGGCTCTACTGTGTGGCGTAACGTGTATAAGGGGTACTACTGTGTGTTGTAATGTGAATAATGGATACTACTGTGGTGTAATGTGAACAACGGACAATAGTAATCTGAATTGGTACTATACTGTGGCCACACCCTTCCCCATGAAGCCACACCCCTATATTTTTGTTGCACACCTTTGGTGCCAACTGTCCCTATTTTAAACATGGAAAGCGCCCAAAGGAAACTTTCACTCTGAGATCCACAAGGTCTAGAACCAGTCCTGTCACCGATTTAGGATTTTTAAATATTTTTTTTCTTTTCAAATGTAACATGCACCTAATTCAGTACAGGAGAGGGGGCGCCAAAACATACCCTTGCTCCAGGCACCATGGCACCTAGCTACTCCTCTGCCAGTCGTAGGGTAATGGCAGATACACAGGGAGACCTGGTACCCGGAGCCACAGGACGCCTGAAGACAAACGTTGCTCTGGCGCCATTTGAGTCATGGTGGAGGATTGGCACATAGTTATGGGGTCCAGGCCTGTGCACAAACCTGACAGTGAGACGTAACTGTCCTCAAGATAGCGTGCCATTGACCAGCAGTCAAACGGCTCTACTTACCAAACCACACCCCCAGTACAGTGTCCGGGTAAATCTCTTGGCGTCCCTGACTGTATGCGCAGAGTAAAACAGTATAATATACATAAATAACAAACAAGTGTTTTAAGATATTTTTAATGATTCATATATGACAATCTAAGAATCCGATCGTCCCATTTTGAATGCGTTTATCGGGATTTGTGACTGCAAACTACATCAAGCGCGTGACCAGGCCTTTTTACTTTTGAGAATAGAAAAAAGTGGACTGTGACAAATAACACTTTTCTGAACAGCTTTAAAGCTGCTGTTTGAGACCCCGTCAAATCCTAGACTCCTCTATCTGTAACACGTCCTTTGTCTCATGCAGGAGCACAGTGAACGTAGAAGTGGGTTTTTTTTTAAATAGAACAGAAGCCTTAACTCTCAAACCCTTGGCATTGTGTAAATAAAAGTATTTGTTGAAAATGGACGAAGACTACTTACAAAAAATAAGATGAAGTTGCAAGACTCTTCTCCTTTAACTCATTTGATGTCATTTCATCTCTGAGAGTCCAGACATGGTTTCAGACCGCGGAAAGAACCCTATGTCCAGCTGACTCATAAATCAAATATGCCATTTGAGGTTTTATCTTATTTTTTTATTTTAACAACAAAAACAATACTAATGAACATCCAATTAATCTGCTTCTCTCTTATAATGTTGCATGAAAAGGCAGCAATCCATTATCACTAACTAGTTCATATTCCTCCGTTTAATTTAGCATGCTGATATAAGTCTGCATTTTAATGTAATTAACTCTCTCATTTCTGAGCCGCAGAGGTTTTTTTAATTACATATTTGTCAGGACGTGATAAGCCAGGTTTCGGAAAGAGGCGAGAACGCCACTTTACAGATCATTACAAAGCTTTTTCAGCTGCATGAATGCAAGAGATGGAGATTGCAGTGTGTTAACTAGAATTTTGCAGGGCAGGCAGAAGGAATGAAAGGAACGGAAGTACGGAAATATAAGATGTGACCCTGGAAGAATGAAGCAAAAACGAGTTTCCGCATTTCAAACACCTCAAAGCTGTACCAAATGTAGTAGAAAAGTGTTGTGTTTTTTTTAAATGAAAAATGCTGGAGTAAGGGATTCAATATGTACAAATTGCAGAAAAATGTTATTAAATAACTCAGTTATCACATGATAGCAAAATATGAGCATTGCACATAGGGCCTAATTCAGACATGATCATAGCATCAAATTTGTTAGGCAAAACCATGTGCGCAGCAGGTAGGGGAGATGTAACATGTGCAGAGAGAGTTAGATTTGGGTGGGTTATTTTGTTTCTGTGCAGGGTAAATACTGGCTGCTTTATTTTTACACTGCAATTTAGATTTCAGTTTGAACATACCCCACCCAAATCTAACTCTCTCTGCACATGTTACACCCCCCCCCCCCTGCAGTGCACATGGTTTTGCCCATCTGATAACAAATTTGCTGCTACGATCAGGTCTGAATTAGGCCCATAGTGAGAAAGTGGACACATAGGGGCAAATTTACTAAGAGCTCTATGTAAGATAGGATGTTGCCCATAGCAACCAATCAGATTTTTTATTTATTTTTTAATATTCAATTTTTATATAAGAGTTTATAACATATGTGGGAATAGGGGGGGGGGATACAAAAAAGAGAGAGAAGGGGGTATTGGGGGGCGGGGGGGAGTGTGTGTAAGGAGATCAGGTGAATACAAATCCTGTATAGACAAGGTTGCATTATGGTCTGTCAACACGAGTTTGTACAGAAATCGGACAAATACATATATACATATTTATATACTGGCTCTTCATATAAGTCAATGATTAATCAATGCCAAGAAAGCCAGCAACATAGGTGGTTTGTCAAAACGGAAAAATTGGTTTAGCCTACTGTCTCGGACTCATAATGGGATTGGACAGCTGTTTCAACTGCAACCAATCAGATTCTACTTCTCATTTATCTAGCACCTTCTAAAAAGTAATACCTGGAATCTGATTGGTTGCTATGGGCAACATCCCATCTTAAATAGAACCCCCATCTTAGTAAATTTACCCCATAGGGTTTTATGTATGAAGCATCAGTGTGGCAGAGTTCAAATATCCCTCATTTGAAGAAAGGGTTAACCTTTTGTGGGTCAGGAAAGAACAACACCCTTTCTTCAATTATGAAGTGGTAGGAGATATATAAACCTGTTTGTGGGAGTCAGTCCGGGAGAGAGATAGTAGGGTGTGCACCTCTGGCACCCCTTTGTGTACTGGGTATTGCAAACTCTGACCTACCTTACTGCTGTACTGCTTGTGATTGCTGCTTCATGTAAAGTTGTACTGCTGTGTCCCTGAGTTGCTGCTGGTACTCATGTGTAAGAAGACATTGCACTGGCTGTACCATTTTCCTGGAATAAAAGCTTCTTTGTTTTGAAGCAGTTCAGTCTCCAGTGGTAGTCTGCAACCTACCAGCTACAGTGTGGTGTCAGAAGTGGGATAAAACCACCATGAATGCTGTGAGGCAACAGTTCTTGGCTTTCTTTAAACAGAAACAGGCAATAGCTCCGGTACTCCCCAAAATGCATGCCACGGATGATGCTGAAGCCTTTCCACCACTTTTGAAAGGATTGCTATATCGCAAGAATGGTGAAAAGTTTTGTGGACTATGTCCCTCATTCCGAGTTGTTCGCTCGTTAGCTGCTTTTAGCAGCTTTGCACACGCTAAGCCGCCGCCTACTGGGAGTGAATCTTAGCTTATCAAAATTGCGAACGAAAGATTAGCAGTATTGTGAATAGACACTTCTTAGCAGTTTCTGAGTAGCTCCACACTTACTCGGCATCTGCGATCAGTTCAGTCAGTTTCGTTCCTGGTTTGACATCACAAACACATCCAGCGTTCGCCCAGACACTCCTCCGTTTCTCCAGACACTCCCGCGTTTTTCCCAGAAACGGTAGCATTTTTTCACACACACCCATAAAACGGCCAGTTTCTGCCCAGAAACACCCACTTCCTGTCAATCACATTACGATCACCAGAACGAAGAAAAAACCTCGTAATGCCGTGAGTAAAATACCTAACTGCATAGCAAATTTACTTGGTGCAGTCGCACTGCGGACATTGCGCATGCGCATTAGCGACTAATCACTCCGTTGCGAGAAAAAAATAACGAGCGAACAACTCGGAATGACCCCCTATATGGCTGCCATCGTTGACTGCTTTGCCCTCTATCTGGAGGCTTAATGGAGGAGGTTCAGGTCTGTACCCTATGTTCCTAATGTTAGACCTTGGGTCCTGTCCCGGAAATTGTCCAGCCTCTCGTTAAGTGGTGATTACTGGAGCAACATACCTCTGTCCAGTTGGTAGAGTTGGTCATTGTGAAAGATGTACCTTTTAGCATGGTGTTTGTACTGCAGTTTCTTGGTATGTCTCTTGCTCCATTGGTCCCCTTTGAGAAAAATTTTATTTAGTGGGCCCAATTAAACTATCATGTAAGGACTATAAATTAAGTTTAGTCTTGGTTGATTATGCCACACCCTACCAAGAGGCATTTCCCCTGTTGCTAGTTAAGGCTGTCAAAGTTGAAAAATATTGCAGTACACATATCACGTACAAACTACACACAGATGGTACTTGTTCTGCCGTGCATGCACATATCCGCAATTTGCGTATAGTCGCTCCCGCGGTCCTGCGCATTAGCGCGTGGTATGAGTATTTACGGTAGAGTTTGTGAACGCATAGAAAGCTATCAAAACACATTACATATTTAATCCAAATAGTGCACAATATACACATAGTCTCCCTGCACCACATCAGTAAGTTACAGCAGTTTAAATGTTAACAGAACAAAGGGATTCACCTTTACAGGATAGGAGGGGACAGAACAAGGTTATAAGGTGGTGTTTGGTATCCAGCTGTAGGGTATTGTAAGGGTAATATTCCGGTGTTAGTTTGAATAAGATCGCATGTTCCTGCGAATAGTTATGTGCAGGAGCAGAATAGAGAAATAAACTGTATTTACTGTACATTATGTATGCGGCGGGAAGCCAGAGGAGACCACCCACAAGAGCAGTTGGAACAGACATCGCCCACCTATTCAACCCGACCTATGACCTCTCCTGTACTGTAAATGACCATCCCTGTGTCCAATGGACAAAGAGATTACAGTATCCATTGTGTTAGGTTTTGGAAGAATTGTATAAAGAGAGCCTGCTGCAGGCCTGGTCAGACACAAGACTCACAAAGTTATCTATCTAGATGACCGAGGACCAGACTGGGTAGCGCGGCGAAATCCAAACAAGTATGTCTCATTGACTGTAGCCATTATTCTGTTGTATTGTATTGTATATATTGTAACCCCCTTTCAGTAATAATATGCTGTGGTGTCAGAACCCAGCAGTTTAATTACAATCTGGTGTTGTGTCTTCCTTTCCCTGCTAAGGTTTAAAGTGTATTACTATTGCATTGCATAGCTGTTAAGGGTTCACGGTGTATCATTGGGTGTGTACGCGCTGTGTACTTTGTACAGCCAGCGCGGTGTTTGTACGCAAAGTCCGTACTCGGTACGGGACTCTGTACGCTAACGGTGTAAAAAGTCTGTAGGTTGCGGATTAAGTATAGCGGCCGCAGCGGCTCCATGGTAAAGTGTATTTAAAGTGTGTTTAAGGTATAGCTTTTTATTCCTGTATATAAATCAGCATTATCAATTGGGGGCTCCGTCCGGTTTTCCACATACTCACAGCCTAACAGGTCACAGCAGACTTAATCTATCAGCAAAAGGGTGGACAGAAAGTATCCTACGTAACCTTTTCTTGGTCGGTGGATACACTAAAAACCCTACTTTTGTGCTGATTAGATTACGTCTGCTCTGTATGGTTTGCAGAGATGCTGGTAGAACCCGTAAAGTAAACAGGAAAAAAGCTATTTAAAAATCTGTGAATTTTTTTTGGCGCCAAAAGCGTACACAACAAAAGGCACCCATACCCTTTGTATACCCTCTCACATTGTTGCCATAAGACTCAAATTGTTAGATTCATTTAGATCTGTGTGAAACCGGATACATTTGTTGCTATAGAGTTAAAACTAAAATAAATGTTTAAGGAAGTAAGTGTAAAGCACAAACGCAGTCTGGCCTGGTTGTAAAGGTTTATACAGAAAGAAACTGTGTTCTGTTAAGTGAGCGATTGTAGTTAGTATTGCTCACATTTATAGAAGTTGTGGGATTTGTTTCATTGCGGACGTACGGTTTTGTACACGTGTCTCGGACAAAGTACAGGACTGCGCACGCAGCGTAAGAGACACGCACGGTCGCGTGTTTACGCAAAGTGCGTAAGAGTACGGGCGCTAAGTACAAATTACACAATAGTATCGTTTCCTCACTTATCGTTTTTATCGTTGCCTCACTTTGTTTCTTTATTGGAGGCAGCCGCAAGGTGTTCTTGAACTTCTTAGAACCGTGAGAAGGACAGCCTGTAAAGGAAGAGAGCCTCATTCAATATGTTGTCCAGATGTGTAATAACATGGACCTGTTAGGTCTCATTGCCCAGGAAAATTGACAAGGCTTCACAGACTAGGTTTGACTAGGTATATCTCTACCCTTGATCTAACGAATGGGTGCGAGTGGATAGAGCTGACAGAGGAAGCTAGTGAGAAAACAGCTTTTTCCAGTCCATTAGGCCTCCACCAGTTTAAAACAATGCCTTTTAGCCTGCATCATGCTCTTGCCTATTTTGGAATGCCCATATCTACAGACTCAGGGTGGTTTAACTGCTAATTTAAAGAAATGTGCTCTACAGAAGAATGAAACCAAGTACCTAGGGTATGTAGTGGGCAGTGGGTGTCTGCTGTTCCTTGTGAGTAAAGTGCAGGCCCTAGTCAATGCCCTGGTTCCGGCCACTATGAAAGAATTAAGATCTTTCTTGGGCTTGGTGGGCTATTACAAGAGGTTACTATCACCCTTTAATGAGGCAAGAATGTAGCAGGGTGGAAATCTCCCACAGTTGAAGAAAGAAGTTCTGCTGTGTTCCTTACTTGCTGTTGATACTCCTGTGTAAGAAGTCGTTGCACAAGATATTTTGCTGGAATAAAGCTTTTTTGTTTTGAAGTACTTCAGTCTCCAGTGTTCACCCAAAACCTACCCGCTACAGTCGGGATGTAAAATCCAGCGCTTCTGATAGTGTTTATGGAAGAAATTTAAAAGGGCAATGATTCTACTATGCATGTTTTGCTAGTAAATTAATTGCTCTTTGATAAGCTGAAGGCTGCATAAGCCTGAGGCCATATAAGAGATCCACTTTTTGTGATTGGTTGTTAAATGACTAAGCAGTTGCTAGGCAGATCAGTTTTCCCTTTTGGTTTTTTCCTATTGGATTGGAAGGTTGTGCATCAAGCTTAATAGGAGGGTCTTAGGATAGTATATAGGTGGGGGCCATTTTCCTAGACTTCCTCTTGCCATTCATTTTATGGCCCAGGAAGGATAAGTATATCCAATACTCTTATATTTGTTCCCTGGTGGTTTCATCACGTTTTATTTGTCCTCCCTGTCATGCTGGGGTTCTGCAGGTTTATATTTCTGCTCCTCTCACCCTGCTGCCTCTTACACGCCGTGCCTCTCCCCCCTCCCGCCGCCTAGTAGAGGCCGTGTACACCACATCGCCCGCTCCCGTAGTGCGGCACCACGTGGGTGCTGTCAGCGGCGGCGGACACGCGGCGGGGTCGGGCAGTTCGGCCCGCTCTCCCCGCCAGCTCGAAGGTGCGGACGATGGCTGCGCTGCGCGTGCCGCCGAGACGCACGGCTCGGCCGGCCCGCGGTCACCATCGTCCCCGGCGGTTTCTGCACACCGCTTGTTCCGGCTCCGGGCCTCCCCTTCCCTCCCCGCCGGTGGCTCTGAGCGGCGGCTCGGGCGCACACGTGGCGCCGGCGGCCGCGGCGGGGGGGGGGGGGGGGCTCCGTTGCGCAGCAGGAATTTCACGCTGGGACAGCGGGGTTGTGTGCCCGCTGCCCCCGGACCAGCAGCTGGGACGCAGGTCCCCCTCCCTGAAAGCGGGACCGTGGCCCCCCCCGTCTAGGGGGGGGAGGATGGCGGGCCCGGGGATCTTCGGGGCGGGGGGCGTGGCTGGGACTGCAGCGGCACCCACCCCTCCTAATGTGACAGGGCGTGGGTGTCCGGTCGGGAATCCCGCATCGGGAACCTTTTACGGGGCTCCCAGTCGCCCGTTGCACGGGATCCCGTGGCGTCACCCCCGGGTGTCGGGTTTTTGGCTCCTCCCCCTGGCCCGCCGGGAGCGTGCAGCTGGTGGCGACGCAGTTTCACCAACTAGGCCCCTGCTCTCACGTTGGGCGCGCCTCAAGGGGTTCGCTGCGGAGCAAATTTTTCCCCGGGGGCCTTCCCTGGCCCTTGCACCGACGGTCCCTACGGCCGTCGGAGCGTCACACATAGGAATACCAGTTACGTCCGCCCCACAATTTTTCCCAGACGTTTGCGGCTCGGACGTCGGCGTCCGGACACGCGGGCGGTCGGCGTCCCTCGGGTTGCGGTCCCCCCCCCCCCCTGCATTTTCGGGCTCATATTCTGGGCCGTCACTGTCTGGGGCGAATCCGTTAGCGCACGGTTCGCCGACCCCCCCCCCTTCCCTCGGCTCCTCCCCAGTTACTTCCGGTTGCATCGGTATTTTCTGGGGCAGACAGTACCTGCCGCATCCTTCATGGCGTCCTGCTTACACCATAGGCGGCTTCCCCGTGGCCGGGGCTGCCTTCTCCCGGGCCTCTGCGTACCCCCCAATTGGGGGTCCTGCCCGGCCGCTTCCCGCGGGCAATCCGCGCCGGGGTTTGGCCCCTGCCCCCTCCTGTTACCCCCATTGTCGTTACGCGCAGGTCTCTCCGGCGCATGTTGTCCCTTCTGTTTCTTCCTCACAGGTGCTGGATGATTTCGGGTCGGCGTCGCGGAGGGGACGGAGATCGGTGAGGGTTGCGGCCGCAGCACCGGCGGGAGAGGTTCGGCCGCCACCGGGTCGGGTGCATCCGTCGAGGCTGTTCCGGGTCCTTCAAGCACGGGTGAGCACGCTATTCCTTCACATTGTTTAGTCTAGTAGTTATTCCTCCTCGTCTAGCATGGTATCTGTAGGTTCTCCGCGATGCCCGCGTAAATTAGCTAGACTTATTGCGCGGTGCATGGCGAAAGAATCACGGAAAGGGGCAGCGCTGGCGTCGGCGGTGCCTCCGACCCCTCCCGTTATACGGTGATGGTGCATCGCGGCAACACGGCAGTTGCAGGTGGGGTGAAAAACGGATGCACGAAAAAACATAATAAAGTACATTTACATCTTTACCCTTACGGATGAGATGCGGCAGGTTTTTGACGCAGCTTGGTAAACGGGTGGCATTGGGAAAAGGCTTTCCGCAATTGCCACCAGTTGTTGCGAAGGTTTGATTTTTCTTTTTTATGGCTTGCTACACTGAATCGTGACCCGGGGATTAGGCCAGTGTAGTGAAATATCTGTTTTAGCACAGGACAGGTACTTGGAATCCAAGGGTTTCGCTTGTCGGGATTACGATGGAAGTTCCGTCGTAGTCAGGATGGCAACTCCATCCTGCCCACGGGTTTTCAAGGATGTCAGGGTGTGGTTGTAGGTCACGCAACAGGTTAAGCACACCCCGGACGTCACGGTCAAGAAGCCCGGGGCGGCCGGGGCTCCGGGTCCCCGGTCGATAGGGATAGGGAAGTGTTTGCCTATAGCGAGGGCAAGTGCGTCAGGGGGGTGAATTGTCAATTTTCGCCACTCGTGTAAGTTGCGGGGCCAGTCACCCAGACAAAGATTGCACCTCAGCGGCGAGCGGTAAGCCTCCGCTCCTGCCGAGGCCGGGGGAATGGGCAAGTAAAACCTCCTTCACGATTCAAGTTCCCGAGTTGCGGCGCTGGCTGAGCGTATACCCCGACAAGACGGCAGCGTCCTTCCGCTTGGTTGGGTTCCTACACGGTGTCCGTTTGCCCACTTCGGATTAGGTGCACGTGTGGCCCACCGGAATTTGGGATGGGCGCGCGAGATACTGCAGTGGGTCCGGCGGCAAGTGGACGGGGAGATCGGCTTAGGGCGCATGTCCGGGCCCTACGCCTTTCTCTCGTTGCCCTCCTTGTGCATTTCTCCCGTGGGGGTGGTGCCCAAGCAGGCCACGGGCAGTTTCCGCCGGATACAGACGTACCCTGATCGCAGGTTTAGTGCAGGTTACATTATCAATCTTTTGATGACGCTCTGCGCTTGGTGCGGAATTGCGGTCCGGGGGGTCTGTTGGAAAAAAATGGGACGTGGAGCCGGATTTCTGGCTACTTCCACTGCCTCCGTATTCCCGGTGGTTTCGGGTTTTCAAACTAGGGGGCGAGTTTTACATGGATCGGTGTCTCCCCATGGGTTGTTTGGTCTCCTGCGCCTGCTTTGAGAGTGTCAGCCCAATTGGGCATTGGTGCGTCCAGTCCGTCCCCGGCCAAAGCGGGGTGGCTCAATGCCTGGAAGACTTTCTCTTTGTGGGTCCGGGGGGTATTTCGATCTGTGGGGATATGCTGTCGGTTTGCCAGATCCTTGTTCGCAGTTCAAGGGTGCCAGTCGCGCCGGACAAGATAGGGGCCCCTGCACTTGTATTAGCTATTAGGAACGGAAATACGCACGGTGGGGGGTTGCTGTCCCACCCGAAGATAGAGTGCGTAAGCTTTTGGGTTTAATTACTGACGGTTTGGGAAAACGCGGGGTTCGGATTATGCAGGTACACTCCTTGGTGGGTTCTTTCAACTTTGCGGGCCGGATTATCCCCATGAGGATGATTTTCTGTCGCAGACTTGAACGGGCCACGGCCAGGACGGTCCGGCGACATCGCACCATGTACCTTCCACGCGAAATCAGGTATGATTTGCGGAGTTGGTCTCTTTCCTGGTGTCCGTCACCAGGGAGGTTTTTGTGGCCTGCACCTTGTTGTTACAGCAAGCTGCGACAAGGGTGCACGTATACGGTTTTCTGGGGCATGGTGCGCTGCTGCTTGGCCGGCCCCTGGGGTAACGCTAGGTTTTACCAAGAACCTCCTTTTGCTGGAATTGTTCCCGATCATAGTGGCTCTGGATTTAGGGGCCTGCCAGTGCGCGGATAGGGACATCTCGTTTCGCTGCGACGATTTGGGGGTGGTACATGCGATTAATAATCAGCGTTCCTCCTCTCCTGTAGGCTCTGCGGCTGCTACGGCATCTAGTATTAGTTTGCTTGCGGCGCATTTTTAAGGTCAGGGCCCGTCACGTTCCTGGAATCGACAACGGAGTGGCGGATGCGTGGTCTCGATTCCATTTTGACAAGTTCCGGGCTTTGGTTCCGGGAGAGGCGGCTGAGGGTTTACTGTGCCCGCCTTCTGTCTGACGGATTGTCGAATCGGGTTAGCCGCTCTAGCCACGTGCGCGCTGGCTCCCCCCACTAGCAGGGCTTATGATGCAACCTGGCACGATGGGTCGGTCTTTCAAAGTAGGCGCGGGGTAGCGGGTGAGTCCTCGGCTGCGCCTTGATGGTCTTTGTTTGGGAACATTGCCAAACCGGTAGGCCAAAAGCGGCTATGGCATCTGCCCTTGCGGGCATTGCTTTTCATTCGCGGCTCCACGGGACGAGGGACCCCACGGGGTCTTTGGTCCTTTCCAGAGCGCTGAAAAGTTGGGCTAGGTTTGCGTCCGGCGCCCCCGGACTCCCATAGATCTGTGACGTGCAACGTCTGACGGAGTTGCTGTGTGTGCTGCCGCTAATTGCGACCTCGGAATTCGAGGTGGATTCGGGTCTGCTCTACGAATAGGGGCGCATGCAGGATGGCCTGTTTACTCTGTAGGATTGTGCGGTCCAAGACAGATCAAACAGGTCGGGGTCGCGGAGTGGCCTTGGAGGCACAGGAGGAAACGGGTTGACGCAGGATTATAGACGGTGGAGGCCTCCGGGGGGCGACCAGTTGCTGGTGCACGCGCAGGTTGGCCCGCTGACAAAGTTTCAATTTGCTGCTGTGTTGAAAAATGTTTGGCGGTTTGTGGGGGGCGGACTTCGGTACCCATTCTTTGCGGATTGGGTCGGCTACCCATGCAGCAGCTACGGGTTAATCCCCTACGGCTATTAGGGAGCTGGGCCGTTGGAAGTCTGCCTCCTTTAGATCTTATGTCAGTTGGATAAGTCGTAGGTGCGCCTGTTGCGCTAACCCAAAAACATGTTTACTCGCCGGTTTTTGAACGACTACCGTTCAGGAATCGAGGGTGTGAAGTGAATTTTTAAAATTTTTCCTCCGAGGGGGCCTAATTTCAATTGGCTGTTCTATCAAGGTCCACGGGAGGTTTTTTGATTTTTCTCCTTCACTTGGGTTTTTTGTTATGTTAAGCATTCTATGTATTGTGTTCACAATTCTGATGTTAGGATGTTTTCTTTTCAGCTATCATCAATTTTGGAACAGATATGGCTGGTTGGCCATGCCTATATTTTTGGGCGGCAAGGCATCACAGGGCACTTATGGCAGCTGAAGTTTTTGGGTCTAGGGAATTTTGATGGTTAGGTGTCAGAGGTATGTTGTGGGGTGATTTGTTGCGGTTCCTTTTTTCTCGGGTGCGCCGCTGGGTCGCCCTAGTTGATTGTCCTTCATTTAGGTGGTAATGATCTAGGTCGAGTTAAGGGCTTAAGTTTGAATTGTCCGCTAAGGCAGATTTGGTGGCGATTCGTTGTCATTGGCCATGAGTGCGAATTGTTTGGTCGGAGATAGTGCCGCGTTTTTCATTGGCGTGGTGCGGTGCGTTTCTCGGCGCTGGAGAAGGCCCGCAAGAAGGTGAATTCGGCAGCGTCTCTCTTCGTTAGGGCCTTAGATGGCGTAGCGATCAGGCATCCTTTACTTGTGCTGCGTAATAGGCAGTTCTACAAGGAGGATGGGGTTAATTTTTTCTTCGGAAGGAGTGCAGAATTTTTCCTGTAAGATATTTTTGGTCCTTTTTCGGTAGGGCTATTTAGTTGTTTTGAGTTGGTTTTGGTTGCTGGTTGCGGATGGCGGTGGCGGTTTGTAAACCTTTGTGGCGGGAAGTCGCTACCAACCAGCTGTCACACAGGCATAAGTGGTCATTGTGGGGCTCCCTCTTTAGAAGGACGGCAGGTGTGTCCTTTTCTTGCGGTTGGACATTTAGACGTTCCCCTGCGGGAACCGAACGTTTGCCAGAGAAAGAGGGGTAAGGCCAGCACAATGCGGGTTATGCGGGAAGGAGGCGGGGTATGTGTACTCCCCTCCTTGGTTTGGTGGTTTTCATCTAGGTGACGGGTGCTGGTGTGTGGCAGCGACTTTCTGTTTGCCATCCTCCAAACTAAATTTAAGTCCATATTCGAAATCAATTCTAATTCGATCACAATTATAGTTTAAAGAGTTGGTCAGCGATTAATAAACATCGTCTGACCTTTAACTCCAGCTACTGTGTCCGTGTCTTTATTTCAGTGTGTGGTGTTGTTTAATTTAGTGATAAGCTAGCTTAAAGAAAAGGTTTATGTAATCACAATAAAGTTATGAGCGCCTTAGATAAGCTGAAGGCTGCATAAGCCTGAGGCCATATAAGAGATCCACTTTTTGTGATTGGTTGTTAAATGACTAAGCAGTTGCTAGGCAGATCAGTTTTCCCTTTTGGTTTTTTCCTATTGGATTGGAAGGTTGTGCATCAAGCTTAATAGGAGGGTCTTAGGATAGTATATAGGTGGGGGCCATTTTCCTAGACTTCCTCTTGCCATTCATTTTAGGCCCGCCCGTCCTCCCGGATTTCAGCTACGGTTTGTTGATTTGCAGTTGGCTATTTTAAAGCCAGATTGGCGGGAAGTCGCTACCAACCAGCTGTCACACAGGCATAAGTGGTCATTGTGGGGCTCCCTCTTTAGAAGGACGGCAGGTGTGTCCTTTTCTTGCGGTTGGACATTTAGACGTTCCCCTGCGGGAACCGAACGTTTGCCAGAGAAAGAGGGGTAAGGCCAGCACAATGCGGGTTATGCGGGAAGGAGGCGGGGTATGTGTACTCCCCTCCTTGGTTTGGTGGTTTTCATCTAGGTGACGGGTGCTGGTGTGTGGCAGCGACTTTCTGTTTGCCATCCTCCAAACTAAATTTAAGTCCATATTCGAAATCAATTCTAATTCGATCACAATTATAGTTTAAAGAGTTGGTCAGCGATTAATAAACATCGTCTGACCTTTAACTCCAGCTACTGTGTCCGTGTCTTTATTTCAGTGTGTGGTGTTGTTTAATTTAGTGATAAGCTAGCTTAAAGAAAAGGTTTATGTAATCACAATAAAGTTATGAGCGCCTTATAAATTTTGGACATAGACACAATCAGAAGCTTAAAAAATAAACCCCATACTAGACATAGCAAAGTGCTGTAGCTTAACTCAAATCAAAAGATGGTAAGTGGTGGATTTGGGTTTTTTTTATGAGAAAATAGCAACCACACCCAACTGACCACAATCCGAGCCCCACCCTCTTGTGATGTAATGCCGCAATTAATGGGTATAATTTTGGCTAATGGCACAATTTACAGGGCCCTGCCCACAACATACAGTAAATTGACATAACTGAATTGCGATCACATCGCTGGCTTCCATTAGCATGCTGGGTGGCCTTGCCCTGTTTTGGGCGGTCCCCAGCATGCGATCACAAGCAGTTGCTAATTTAGCAAAACTACAACTGATGTTGAATAAGGTCCTATGTTGCAATTATTATACTGTTGTGTTTTTCACTTGCATGGTTTCAAGTAAATGTCACTAACAACCTCAACATATCTATACATATGTGTGTTTGTATATGTTTGTGCAATAATCTTTTAAGAAGTGCTAAATATAATACGTGTATAAATAAGGTATTTACTTCATTTATTTTTAAAAGCAGTGTTGTGTATTTGTGTGTACAATACATGAATGGGTCTTACTATAAATACTTAGACTTTTTTTTCTATATATACTATGCAAAAGTTTTAGGCAGTTGTGGAAAACATGCTGCAAAGTAAGTGTTAATAGTTTATGTTTATCAATTAACAAAATGCAAAGTGAATGAAGAGAAGAGAAATTTAAATCAAATCAATATTTGGTCTGAGCGCCCTTTGCCTTCAAAACAGCATCAATTCTTCTAGGTACACTTGCACAAAGTGAGGGATTTTGTAGGATTATGGGGGGTCATTCCGAGTTGTTCACTCGTTGCCGATTTTCGCTATACTGCGATTGGTCGCTTACGGCGCATGCGCAAGGTTCGCAGAGCGCATGCGCTTAGTTATTTTACACAAAAGTTAGGTATTTTTCATCGCTGTGCTGATCGTAGTGTGATTGACAGGAAGTGGGTGTTTCTGGGCGGAAACTGTCTGTTTTATGGGAGTGTGCGGAAAAACGCAGGCGTTCGAGTGGCAAAATGCAGGAGTGGCTGGAGAAACGGGGGAGTGGTTGGGCAAACGCTGGGTGTGTTTGTGACGTGAAACCAGGAACGAAAAGGACTGAGCTGGTCGCAATGGCTGAGTAAGTCTGGAGCTACTCAGAAACTGCTAAGAATTTTCTATTCGCAATTCTGCTAATCTTTCGTTCGCACTTCTGCTAAGCTAAGATACACTCCCAGAGGGCGGCGGCTTAGCGTGTGCAATGATGCTTAAAGCAGCTAGCGAGCGAACAACTTGGAATCACCCCCATAGTCAGGTGTATGATTAACCAATCATACCAAACAGGTGATAATGATCATCATTTTCATAAGTAGGTTGAAAAACAGTCATTAACTGAAACAGAAACAGCTGTGAAGGAGGCTTAAAACTGGGTGAGAAACAGCCGAACTCTGCAACAAACGTAAGGTTATGGAAGGTAGTTTCATGTTACAAGTAATACACCATAGCAAAACTGAACACAGCAACAAGACACAAGGGGGTAAATTCACTAAAGTGTGAGTTTTTTTCAGAAGTGGAGATGTTGCTTATAGCAACCAATCAGATTCTATTATTTTCAAAATAGTGCTAGATGAATGATAAGTAGAATCTGATTGGTTGCTATGGGCAACATCACAACTTCTAAAAAAAACCTCGCACTTTAGTAAATTTACCCCAAGGTCTCTCACAGCAAAGATTTTAAAGCAAACTGGGGTTTCAAGATGTGCTCTTCAAATTCTTTTGGAGAAGCACAAAGAAACAGGCAACGTTAAGGACAGTAGATGCAGTGGTCGGCTAAGGAAACTTAGCGCATCAGATGAAAGACGTATGATGCTTTCTTCCCTTCAAAATCTGAAGATGTCCAGCAGTTCCATCAGCTCAGAACTGCCAGAAACTAGTGGTATCCAGGTGCACCCATCTACTATTCAGAGAAGTCTGGCTAGAAGAGGTCTTCATGGAAGAATTGTGGCCAAAATGCCATACCTTCGACATGGAAACAAAGCCAAGCGACTCAACTATGCACGAAAACATTGGAACTGGGGTGCAGGAAAATGGGATCAGATGCTCTGGACTAATGAGTCAACAATGTAAATATTTGGCTGTAACAGAAGGCAGATTGTCCTGCGAAGGGCTGGACAGTGGTACAGTAATGAGTGACTGCAGGCAACAGCGAACCATGGTGAACAGTAGCGGATCTCGCCACGGGCAAGCAGGACTTTTGCCCGGGGCGCCGCCTTCCGGAGGGCGCCGGTGCCATCCGGAGGGCGCTGCACCATGGCAAGATCCGCTGCTGCTGTGGTGCCCCCCGCTGCCGCGGCCCGCTGTCCGTTGTGAAGGGAAACTAGACGCTACGCGTCTAGTTTCCCTTCGTGGGCTGCCCGCTGTGAAGGGAAACTAGACGCTACGCGTCTAATTTCCCTTCCTGGAGAGGACCTTCACTGTAATGATGTGCGGTGCGCGTTGACGTCATCGCGCACCGCACAGCAAAGGTCCTCTCCACGAAGGGAACTAGATGCTTAGCGTCTAGTTTACCTTCGTGGAGAGGACCTTTGCTGTGCGGTGCGCGATGACGTCATCGCGCACCCCACATCCTACAACAGTACAGGGGGCGTAACTGACCACGCCCCCTGTATGAAGCCACGCCCCCTAATGCCGCCCGGAGTGCCAGAAGCCCCGAAACCGTCCCTGATGGTGAAGGTTCCTTGCAAGTTTGGGGCTACATTTAGCAAATGGAGTTGGGGATTTGGTCAGGATTAATGTTGTACTCAATGCTGAGAAATACAGGCAGGTACTTATCCATCAGGCAATACCGTCAGGGAGTCATCTGATTGGCTCCAAATGTATTATTAATATTATTATTTGTGCAAGTCTACAGTTGTGTCCACTGACATCTAGCCTCCTTCCACATTAAACGGGTGTAGTGTGGTATGCCGGCGGTCGTGCTCCCGGTGACCAGCATTCCGGCGCCGGGAGCCTGACCGCCGGCATACAGACAGTGTGACGAGCGCAAATGAGCCCCTTGTGGGCTCACTGCGCTCGCCACGCTGCGGGCACGGTGGCGCGCAATTTTATTCTCCCTCCAGGGGGGTCGTGGACCCCCACAAGGGAGAATAAGTGTCGGTATGCCGGCTGTCGGGATTCCGGCGCCGGTATACTGTGCGCCGGGATCCCGACAGCCGGCATACTGAAGACCACCCCATTAAACAGCCCTTCTAGTCATGTGCCGTGGCATGACTCAGTAGCGCCGAGGGTCTTTATGTGCAACATTTTTCATTAAAATACATCATATTCACAAAATGATGCAACTAACAAACATAAGCAACTTATGCTGATTAAAATAATATGCGCCATGCCTATATTCTGTGTGTGACTGCGGCTGTATCTGCATATGAAATGGTACTTCACAGGGTTTTCCTAGAAAACGCTGTAACGTACCATTTCGTATGCAGTTACAGCCACAGATGCACGGAGAATATAGGCATGATGCATATCATTTTAATCAGCAGAGTCTGCTTATGCGTCCTATTCGCATGACTATTCAAATATGATGCATTTCCGGGATAAAACGCGACCACTAACGGAGTTGCACGGAACCTATCTGCTCACTCACGCCAGGCATTTCCCTTTATGTAGGGTACATCTGTACATACACAGAAGATCTGTGGTTAGTTCTAAAAGATATTTGGGGAACAACCTTCCTACTGAGTTCCTTCAAAAACTGTGTTCAAGTGTACCTAGAAGAATTGATGCTGTTTTGAAGCATAGGTGCCGACATTCTGGCTGCCAGGTCGGCTCAACTCAACAGTGGGCGTGGTGCGTCACAGGAAGGGGTGATGGGGAGGAGCAGGGGGCATGACATGGCAGAGGGGGGCACGATGGGGTGGAGCAGGGGGCACAGCCACGAGATCGTGTCATCATAGCCCCGTCCCTGCTACACTATGCTGAGATTACCGGTATAGTGGGGCAGGCGCTGGGGTCAAGATGATGCGATTCGCGTCATTGGCACCCCCGCTGCGAGGGTTATTTGAGTGTTTCTACTGGGGGTTTGGGGGCTTGGCTACCGGCTGGGAGACTTACCAACTTTTTTCGGGTGGCCAGGAGCGCCACCCGACTTTCGGGAGCCTCCCGGACATTCCGGGAGAGGAGGCAAGTATGTTTTGAAGGCATAGGGTGGTCACACGATATATTGATTTGATTAGATTTTTCTTTTGTTCATTCACTTTGCATTTTGTTAATTGATAAAATTAAACTATTAACACTTCTATTGTTGAAAGCATTCTTTCTTTGCAGCATTTTTTCCACACCTGCCTAAAATTTTTGCACAGTACTGTATATTGTGGGTCATTCCGACCCGTTCGCACGCAGCGGTTCTTTGATGCGGTGCGAACGGGTGAGAAATGCGCATGTGCAGCGGATGCATTGTGCACGCGCATCGTTGCCTGGTGACGATCATTGCCGGGCAACGCCGCCGCCACCGAGAAATGTGATCGCAGCGGCGATCGCAAGAAGACGGACAGGCAGGAGGCGTCCCAGGGCGGATAATCACCGTTTTCCAGGCGCAGTGAGTCCAATGCAGGTGTGTCGAGGCGTTTGGAGGGCGGATGTCTGACATCAGGAACCGGGACCTTCATCGCTGGATCCGTCGCACTGGGTGAGCAACTGCAGCCCTGGTCTTCTTTTACTTGAAACTTTTTTAGCATAGCAGGGCTGCCCAAGCGATCGTAGCCTTGCTATGCTAAAATACACTCCCCCATAGGCGGCGTCAGGTTGATCGCACGAGCAGCAAAAAGTTGCTATGTGCGATCAACTCGGAATGATTCCCGCTGTAAATAAAAAATGTTTTGTGCCTGGCGCTCAACAATATACTAATACATATAACGTGTCCCCGCAGCTGGACTGATTGTACTCCCCTGATATCAATGCAGTAACAGTCAGTTTTAGGGGCAGTTTAAGTGACTGTCTGCCTGAAAAATACTGTAGGTGAATGGCACTGTACAAGGTGGATGGAGATGAAGGCCCAGATCTAAGGGGGAGCTGAACCATTATCCTAGGGCTTTAATGGGTTCTTAATCCAACCCTGATCCTGTACAGAGTCACCACAACAACCACCTACAATCAGATCTCCATTTCCATGGACAAATAAGTCTCATTTTATTTCTAGGTTCCTAGGTGGAGCAGCCAATGTTAGCGGCACATACACAAGCTCAAGCCTCAATGGCCAAGTGCCGTAGAGAGGTGTGGTATAATAGATAGACAGTCAATCGAGGGACACCACATGTTACACAGTCAAAAGGTCAACAGGGTCAAAAGGTCGACATGAAAATGGTCAACATAAAAAAGGTAGACACCATTTGTTTTGCAATTTTGGGGTTTGTGTGGATAGTTTTGTCATCTGGGACCCCTAATTGTAGAAAGGCATCCCCTCACAGGGCATGCTTCGCTCGCCACGCTTCGGGCACGGTGGCTCGCCACAAGGTTTCTAACCAACTCTGTGCCAACATGGATAGAGAAGGTATGAAAAAGTCCAAAAACATAAAATAAAATTGAAAGAAAAACTCTGGGGCTAATTCAGACCTAATCGCTGCTGTGCGTTTTCACACAGCGGGCAATCAGGTCTGAACTGCACGTGCGCAGGCACCGTAGTGCGCCAGTGCATGCCAGAGATGCGATCGGCATCTCTGCCCAGCGATCGCCTTTCCCCAATTGACAGGCAGAGGCATTTGCTGGGTGGGAGGGGGTGAGCCGGCGGCGTTGGGCTACCGATTTGGGGGCGCGGTCCGGGCAACGCAGGCGTGCCCGGACCGCATCACGCAGCCGCTGTGACCCGAAGAGCGACTCGTAGCCCCCTAACGGACTAACCATGTGCTGGGCGTCTTCCCCGCATGTCTGCGAAAGTGATCGTAAATGTGCTAAATATAGCACATCTACGATCAGGTCAGAATTACCCCCCCTGTGTCTACCTTTTGTACTGTCTACCTTTTTCATATCAACCTTTTGACCCTATCGTCCTAATGTTTGTCTAACATATTGAGGGGTATTCAATTGTTTGAAAAGTCAGTTGGGTGTTATTTTTTCCTATCTAATAGACATGGAAAAAACAGACACCCAACTGACTTTTCAAACAATTGAATCCCCCCATTGTGTCTATCTATTGACTGTCTAACTAGACACTGTCTATCTATCATCTGGATACCCCGTAGAGTACCTCCCCGCTACATAGGGTTGCCAGATCATCCCTTTAATAAGGGACACATATGAATTCTGTGGTTGGCTGACTTCAAGTTTCCATATCAGCTGGGTTTAATCAGCCACAGAACCCGTGCAATTCACTGCTACAGTATCAAATATAACAGCGCCATATCTGACCAACACGCAGCGCAGTACCCAGTGTGGAGCCTCGTACACCATGAACAACATAGCACCATAATGAAACAAAAAGTTTTAGGAGAACATTCTGACGTCACATTTGTTTTTATTTTTCATATGGAACCGGGAAAGTGCTGTAATTATTAAAAGTCAGGAAGAGAACCTGCAGATGATAAATGAGAAGGCTGAATGTGTCAGAGCAGGTGCGCTAATTATGCAGCCAGTAGATAAGTCTACCGCATGAGTGACAGTCTACCTCGCCGTACCCCCTCAATATCTTGCAATGACATTCGGTATGACTGTTTGTTTTGTATTTTGAGGAGAAACTGATGAGATGAGATAAAACAAACAAATATTTAATTGTTCTGTTTGTCATATCGTTAGCAGCTCGTTAGCTTTGGGAATCAGGCTTCGTTTAATGCGAGCAGAGACAGGAGAGGTACCATGCCTCGTCAAATAATGAAGTGTGCATTACGACTTACCCTGGCAAAGACTCCACACAGAATAACCTGGTCCCTCAGTCAGGTCGCATAATGGTCAGCCTTGTCGTCAGTTTGAACATTGCGCAGATCTAGTTCTCAGGGCGGGAGTGAGGTTTGCGGGGGGCCCCACCAATAAAATTGCCAAAATGATATACTGGCCTTATTAAAAAGTATAATGACTAAATTCTCCCAGCATTCTCCCACAGAGAACCCTCAGTTCACATTATACCACACTGGTGATGTGGCTATGTTTGGGGACCCCTGGGCGACTGGTCAGAGTGCCCTGTTGTTAATTTAGCTCTGCTTGTTAGGTGACCAGACTGAATGACCTGATGTTAAGGGACCCATTCATTAAAGGTCATTTACAAAGCGCAATCATTCGCTCCGTAGTTCAAAAGCCACTATGCATGGGTTTACAGTAAAGCTGGGTACACACTTGAGCGACGGGCATTCGTTTCCGACATCGGAACGTAAGCCATCAGCCCAGATTTTGTGCGCACACTGGAATTATGTTAATGAGGGATGGAACGAACATGTTTCGTCCTCCATTAGCATACTACAGCACGTTAGCGATATTCAGGCTGGATGTGCAGCACATCAAACCTGATGATATCGCTAGCGACCATGGGAGCCACTGGCCATTTTTCGGAGTCCTGCGCATGCGCTGTAGACTCTGGCACTGTGCCAGAGTCTCAGCGCTGACCGCGGCGGTGACGGCTACAGAGAGAAGAGGGGGCCCACAAACGGAGTCTGCACACGGGTCCCCTCCTCTCTAGAAACGCCGCTGGTGAGAGCGCACACATTGGGCACACACACTGAGTCATACAGTATGCCTGATATGTCGTTCCAATTCGTCAAATCAGGGCGATATTGCTCCGGTGTGTACCGAGCTTAAGATGGCACCAATTGGTGAGGAGCAGACGGATACAGTTGGGTGAAGTGAGGACATTTCTAGAAAACTGCAGAGTTTGAAAAGCAGTACAGAAAACGGATTTCATTATTTGGGGTGAGATTACTGTAGTGGGCATAACACATGCCTAGGGGAATTTCCACTATATACGAAAGGACTTCAGTCTTTCACCAGCTCAGAGCTGGCAAGCTATCAGTCCAACTTTAATGCACAGAAGGTAACAGAAACAGCTGTACTAATGGTTTGTCAAATCACTGAAGCGCTGGGTGAAAATAATCAGATAAGATTTAAAAAAAGCTTGAAAAGATATTTTCATCACATATTCTAGCAAGAAGTGAGATCAGAACGCTGCAAAACAGCCTGGGCAAGTGTTATTCTGCGAAGTTATTCTGCACAGAGAACCTCATTTCTCTGCATATTAGCTCTGACAAATATTAGTTGTGCCAAGGAAATAGGGGCTATAATTGCCAACACTTTACAATATTGAGCCAGAGCATCCACACAGGGTGCCCTAATACTGTCTCAGCAGACCATGGAACTGACAATCCGCATCACGCCATGTTTACTGAAATTAATAAGGATGTACTTTGCTGCATATTGTATAATGATCTTCAATTAATATTAACTTCTAGCACAGAGAGTATTAACAGATGGAGATTACACGGAGTAATAGAAGAATTTAATGGTATAGTTGGCAATACTGAAACATACTGTGGGATCTTCCTAAAGACAAATTCTGGAAATTAGGGGTATTTGTTAGTCCAATCCCGACCGCCGGCATACCGACACTTCTTCTCCCTCTTGGGAGTCCACGACAACCCCTGGAGGGAGAATAGATAGCGTGGCACGCATAGTACGCCACCGTGCCAGCAGTGTTGCGAGCGCAGCGAGCGTTTAAGGGGCTCATTTGCGCTCACCCAGCTGTCGGTATGCCGGCAGGCGGGATTCCGGTATGCTGGTTGCCGGGAGCCCGACCGCCGGCATACCATACTACACCCTTCTATATAAAGTGTCAGATGTGGTAGGTGGTGGGCTCAGGTGCAAAAATATGCTGTGAGCCTCCACACTGAGTTCACAATATGCCACATGGTAGTGCGCCACGTGACCGCCAAACAATACACACAGCATCTCACTGACTAATAATAATCTGTGCCCCCTTTAAACTCACCAGTGTCTGGTGTCAGCAGGTGGTATTCATGTGACCAGCGGTCGGGAAACCGACAGCCACATGACCTCCACCAACATCCCGCCCCCTCACTATCCCGACGGTTGGCATGCCGACCAACAGGGACTATTTCCACTCGTGGGTGTCCACGACACCCATAGAGTGGGAATTGAACCTGTGGTGACCGCAGGTCACCACCGAGCAAACAGCGTGGCGAGCCCGCAAGGGGCTTGCTGCACTCGCCTCTCCCCGCCGGGATCCCAGCGTCGGTATGCCACCGGTCAGCCATACCACACCCGTGTCAGCATGCACTGCTCAGAGGAAGCCCAATTACATGTAGACAAAACCATACTGTATATATATATATATATATACTGTAGGTGATGGGAACACTTAAGGAGCATACAATTGCACTTTCCCTTGACATCTCATTTATGATTTCCACAATTCTATGTGCTGAGACTTCCGACTGGACAATGAAATGCAGCGGCACAAACTTGGGAGATACATGAACTGGACTCCTGAAACTCCTGAGCGGTTATGGACCCTAAGAATCTCGGAGCCCGATACAAATGCCCCCTTGTACCCCATGTCACCTGGCCTGATAATAACCAATAAGCAGCAGGGCAGCAGTACCCTAGTGTTAGGTGCCATTGCATACCTTCCAACTTTTGATTGTTGGGGTTGGGACATGCCGCACCAGAGGTGCGGCCGGCAAGGGGCGTAGCCTAGCACAGCAACCCCCATTTTTGTAATTTTGGGGGCGTGCCCAACTCAGGGAGCCAGCCCCCGGTTCCACTTTCTGTACTGATAGATGCCATGTGCGTGGATAGAGCAGAGCAGAGGTGATCACTGGCTCTCACAACTGTCCCCCCCCCCCCCCCCCCCCCGCCCACGGGACACTGCGGCCCGAAGGTGGGACAGCGTTCAGTTAGCGGGATTGTCCCGAAGTATTCGGGACAGTTGGGAGGTATGCATTGTAGGCAGTAAGGCGGAGAGTCTGATAGGGAGAGAGTTCCAGAGATAAGGTGCAGCATGGGCAAAATCTTTGAAGCGGTAGGAAGTAATCAGCTGAGAGGAGACGTGGCATTCATTTGTGAAACGAACTGGGCAGGCATGAATATGAGATAAGGTCAGAGATTCTAAATAGGAGAGGAGGATTGGCTGGAGGCTTCTCTGGCCAAAGAATCTAGGGTTAACAATTGTTTTTGACGTTTTGGAAAGTTATATAGCTATTCTCCAATTGCAAAAACGTCTGATTTTCCAGTGCTTTTCGTCTACTTTGTGGTATTTACTGCGACTAGCTGATAATGACCCTCCTATAGCCTGTCAGGGAACTACTAGTCCGCACGGTACTGGTATTTTGCTCAATTTGTTTTTGAATTTTCTTTTGTGACCTTTATTTCTTAACTGTTTCTGTGGTCAACATATTTAATTATTTGGTTCTGCATTTATTATCTGTTTCATATTTTGTCAGGTATGCCTTCTTCATAATTATATTATTATGGCATTGTACACTGTTTGATTCATTGTTCATACTGCTTCAGAATCAATTAAAAACATATAAAAAAATAAATAGGAGAGGGGGTGAGGGCTTTGTAAGTGTGAGAAGTTGGAATTGGGTTCTGAAGGAGAAGTTGAGCCAGTGTAGGATTTGTAGGGAGAGGTGAGACATATGTAATATGTTTGGGGAGGAAAATGAGCTAGATAGCAGAACTGAGGACAAATTGGAGTGGAGAGGGGTTGGAAACAGAGAGGCCAGGTGAGAGGGTATTTACAGTCGTCCAGTCTGGAGATGACCAGTGAGTGGATGAGGGTCTTAGGGGTCTAGTCATGAAGCAGTGAAAAGAGTGGAGAAGTGAGCCTGTGGAGAAGTTGCCCATGGCAACCAATCAGCTGCTCTAGACAATTGTATAGTATGCAAATGATAAATGTTACTTCAATGCTGATTGGTTGCCATGGGCAACTTCTTCACAGGCTCACTTCTGCAACTGTCTTGTTGCAAAGTTGGCATCTTATCACAGAGCCATGCCTGAAATCACTGAGCTCTTCAGAATGACCCATTCTGTATCACAAATGTTTGCAAATGGAGACTGCATGGCTAGGTGCTTGATTGACTTTTGTCCATATAGTGTATATCTAGTGCAGAAGCATACATTGCGGCACACAGTACATCCCTATCCTGCTCTGCGGGTTGTTTGCAGCTGTCACTGGTGCAGAAAGGACTACACTCAGGATCTTCTTATCTTTATAACAGGGTTACTTCTTTTCAGCTTTTTAATGTCAATTTTGTTTATTCTGCTTACTTTGTGGTAGAGACTCAGGAAGTAGTGGTGGATAGTTCACTGTGTACATTTACTGTAGATAGCATACCTCCCAACTTTTGAAGGTCCAGGGTCTGGACGTTCACGCGGTGGAGCCGCGCGCGACCCGAAAAGGGCCATGGCTTAGTGTGGGAGGGGCGTGGCCGAGCATCACGGCTCCCCTCCCAGCATTGAATGCGCACGACATCTATTCAGGCATCACTCGCTGCTTTGCAGAGCAGAGCAGCGGGTGATCAAAGCCACCCCCAACTGCCCCCCCATCCGCCGGACACTGTGACCCGCGGGAGGTACAGCGTCCTGATAAAGTCAGTTATTACCTAAAAACATTAAGCTATATTCTGTTATGGGCTAAGTACGCTATTGGCGCACAGAGTACCGTAAGGGTACGCACCTAGCGTAGCAGACGCTAGGCCGAGGGCGCGACGCACGAGCGACACGCACGCTCACAGAATGTTACACAGTAACCCTTAGTAACAACACACCTTAAGGGTACGCTTTACACTTTAAACCTTGACAATTAAATACTATAACGATGTAATGCTTATTAACCTTGATTATATGAGAAGCTGATTGAGCGATTTACAGTAACTAGTGAAAACACAAGACCTGGTTAGGATATAAAAACCACTTAGGCTCTAACACCCAGTGGATAATTCTATTTGAGTAAAAAGGGGAAAAACAGTACAGCTTATACACTACAAAACTAACATAAAAATCTAAACAGAATAACGAGAAATAATATGAACAATAGCGAACGATCGCAAATACAAGAAAACAGAATGAGTACACAATGAGAACAAATGGCAAACACAGAGGATAACAAAATGGCTACAGAGAACTTACACACGTGGGAATGATTCGCAGGCGCGTCCTGAATCCAGCCCTCAGCCTTCAATGTGAAAACCTTGCAGAGGGAGTGAGCGACTGGACAGGCAATGGTGGTCTTTATATACACAACATACAGTATCAATACAATGGTCCCTATAATCTCATGGTTCATTGGACACAGGAATGTGTCTCTGCATTATAACAAAAGGTCATAGGTGGGTTCGAACAGGTGGGCTGTGCCTTTCTCCAACTGCTCAGGTGGGAGGTATCCTTAGGATTCCCGCCGCATGGGTAATGAACAGCAAATACAGTAAATATCTATAAACTACTTTTGTACATAACTATGCGCAGGAGCGAGCAATCTCTTCCTAACCAACACCGAAATGTTACCAATAAAATACTCTACAGCTGGATACTAGACACCACCGTTCTACCTTTATCTGACCCTTCCCATCATGCAAAGAGGAATTTCTCTGTCCAAGAACCGTTTACACTAAACATACTTTCTGACATTGTTAAGGGGAATATTCACTATAAAACACACTATGTGGGTAAAATGTGTTATCATCGAGTCGCCCGCTAGACGCTCACAAACTCTACCGTAAATGCGCATACACCGCGCGTGATCGCCGGAGCGATCTTACACAAATTGCGGATATGTGCACGCACGGCAGGGTGTGCGCGTGTGCAACGGGCATGTGCATGAGGGGTTAGTACAAGGCATATGTATCAGGATATTTTTCGACTTTGACAGTCCACCCTTTGGCAGTCAATAATAACTGCCACTATCTAAACAATTAAGCAGAAAAATATATTACCATGAAATACCTTATTATGATTGGGAGTAGGGAGAAGAGGAGGAGGTGGGAAATGTATGACCTAGTGAGATAGTAAAAAGCATGTATGTATGAAATCCATGTCTGAGGGGTCATGTATCATCGTGCCGTACATGTTCTAAAAATAAGCTTCGAGGTATTGCGAAGTATACATTGAATCCTTCTTATCCCGTATTAAGGGTCTGTAAGTGGGCTAACAAACTCTACCAAGCTCTTTTCAGTTTTTAGTTCCAACAAATGGGGTGCACATTAGTTGATGATACATGAAGGGGGAAAAATATGTGAGTGCTAATATATGTGTCTATATCACCTGTCGACTATGTGTGCCACTACCTGAAGATAGAAGAGATGAAGATAAGAAACATGCGTTATAAATGCATTTGTATGAATATATATATGTGGTCGTCCTTCTGCGTCTGTTGGAGTCTTGTTGATGTCTTGTTGAAGTCTTGTCCGGATTGCTGTATATTTGCTGAGTGGCAAGCAAAGCTCTTCAAGTGTCCATAAAATTAAAGTCTCTAACAGTTCATCAAATGGCTGTGGCAAAGTTCATCAATGGTCTGTATAATGGGTCATCAAAATCTTCTTCCGAGTCGGTGTCTTTTTACCTTGGAGAAAAACAAAGGAGAAACGGGTGAAAGAAACGGACCATGGATCACGTTTTATCACAACATTGTCTCGATTGCTGGGTCATAAATTAAACTAGTTGTTGTTCCAATGCCCTTGCTCCTCAAACTCATCAATTTGGTACTACGCTTGCAATTCATTAAAATTCGAACACATCTGAATATCAAACCAATCATTATGACAACTCCTAGGATACATAAGAGGAATTTCCCTACAGCAACGATAACATTTTGAGCCCATTCTCCTAACCCTGAGAACCAATTTCATGGGTTCAACCATGATACCCAGTCGGTCAGTTCATTACCCACAGAAGCAAGGGTAAGGTTGTGTCTCCTTCGGAACTCCCACTTCAATTGCAAGATATCGTCCATCTTTTGATCTATGAACTCGGTTGGGTCCTCAGTGCTGTTTGTGATATACGTACAACACTTCACTCCATACTGAGTTGCTAGGGTGACACAATACCCTCCTGTCACTGCTGTAATATAATTGAGAACCATCCTGTGCTGGATCAGTTCCGTTTTGTAAGCTTGCAATTCTCTCCCAGTATATCTAACGGTGTCATCATACATCTCGATGATATTGTCTATCAGGTTCGCTAGCGCGGTAATATACCTAAAATTTATAACTCCTCTGGCGGTACGGGTGATATCTAGCACGAGCAGGAGTTTAATCCCGGTGGATTCGTGGATCAAATCAGAGGCTGCATGCTCTGTCCTATCTATAAGGTGTCTCTTTACAATGTGTTCGTAATGGGTGTGAGTGTAAGGAGCTTGAGCATTGCGGTGAACATCTTTCATTCTATCATGGGTAATGGTCATTACTTCCGGTAACACTCTTCCAATGTAACACAATCCCTCTAAGTTTGGGGCAAGCCACTTATACGCCTTCCTCCCACATATGAAATATGCATCATCGGGGAGGACATATGGGACAGAATATGACATCACCATATTACAAACCTTCCAAGTGAAAAATCCTATCCCTAATTCGCTCATCTGTCTAGTACACGTATCAGATTGTATGATATGCGCACAGTATCCTGGTGATACTTCTCCAACTCGCATGGGCCTACTTCCTAGAGTGTACCTATATTGGAAATATCTTCCACTGTTGGCTATTTGGCGTATAAGCTCTGAGTCAATGGGCATTCTATCGGCTCTGTGTGAGAATGTCATGGTTCGGTTGTTCCATGTTACTTCCCAATTTCCCGGCTTTCGGGGATTGGAAATGTTAAAACATATTAAGGACCTATCCACATGATATTGGTGGAGCTTCAAACTAGGAGGCCTAGAAATATTAAATTTCTTGTCCACCGGTCTCCCATCCCTTAATTCAAGTACCTCATCTATCGTTAAAGAGTATGGCACTAGTCCTGACTTTCTATGACCTTGAGGTACTTGTGAGCACACCCAGCATTCCGTTTGGTTTAAAACCTTACCCACTAATGAGTGATAGTCACTCAATGGATGACGGTCCATATTGATATTAATGCTGGACTGACATCTCTGGATGCACCCGTCCTCAACTATGTTGTCACAATTCCTACATATACAATTCTCTTCAGCTAACAATCCTTCACAATGTCTGTTAGTGTCATGGCTACCAGATCGTTTTCTGATACTCGCCGTTGCTCGGTGATTGTGTTGCTCTCGGAATTCTACGAATCCATCCTGGTCATCAGAACCCATTCCAGATCCTTTCTCGACCTCACTAGTACTCTCACCGAAACAGACTGCTCTGGTCAACAACAGAGTCAACAGGAAAACACGGACTGCAGTCTCTTGGGGCGAGTCCATATTTACAGGAGGAGAAAGAAAGAGTTGTAATGGGGGAAAGAAAACAACTAGGGGGGAAAGAAAGCTTGGCGCGACAACCGCCTCTGATCTTGTAGTTCTCTGTGCTCAGGTGCCGTGACACCAGTCCTGCCTCTCAGCCTTCCCGGAACAGACACTCTAGTGATATGGTTTCCTCCACACTCTGCTCTTTGTCACGGGCTCTCTCTGGGTCAGCGACCTTCTTACAGTGGGATGAGTGGACCCAAGTCTCTCTTTCGGCAACCTTCAATGCTGTCGTGCTGGTCAGTAAGACTTGGTACGGTCCTTCCCAATGGTCAATCAGGCAACCTGAGCATAGAAAATTCCGAATCATTACATAATCCCCAGGTTCAATGTCATGACAATTACTGTCTGGAAGATCAGGAATCACCAGCTTTAGATTGCTATTCTGATTCCTCAACTGCTTGCTCATCTTAACCAAATACTTTACAGTGACTTCATTGTTACATTTCAAATCATCCTGGGGGTCAATCATTACATGGGGTTGTCGACCAAAAAGAATTTCAAAGGGGGACAGATTAAGAGGGGACCTGGGAGTGGTTCTGATGCTGTACAATACAAGTGGCAAAGCTTCTGGCCACAACAATCCAGTTTCAGCCATTACTTTGCTCAACTTGTTCTTAATAGTGCTGTTTACTCTTTCCACTTTCGCACTCGCCTGTGGGCGGTACAGAGTATGCAGCTTACTATTAATTCCCATTAATTTGCACATTACCTGAAAGACTTCACCTGTAAAATGGGTAGCCCTATCACTTTCAATTATCCTAGGGATACCATACCTGCACACAAATTCCTGCACGATTTTCTTTGCAGTAAACGTAGCGGTATTTGTGGCAGCGGGGAACGCTTCAACCCAATTTGAAAACACATCAATACAAACCAATACATACTTTAAATTTCTACAGGGTGGCAATTGTATGAAATCAATTTGTATTACCTGAAAAGGGCCGTCCGTTGGCGGAATATGGGCTGGTTCTGTTGGTATCGCCTTTCCAATGTTCTTCCTCAAGCAGGTGAGGCATGTCATCGCCCTCTTACCCGCATGGGAAGAAAATCCTGGTGCACACCAGTAGGCTCTTACCAATTTGCACATACCTTCTTTACCTAGATGAGTCAGCCCATGTGCCGCCTCCGCTAAACTCGGAAGGTATGCTCTGGGTGCCACTGGCTTACCCTGTCCAGAGTCCTGAGGACTCCTGGCCACATCCTTTTGACCTCCAGACTGCCTTTTCCTGTGGAGAACACAAATCTTGCATTTCACTCAATTTCTGTGTGCTGACGGTATTGAATACCATCAGTTGTGTGATGTCTGTCTGTATGGGGGTACTGGCTGCTAATTTAGCAGCTTCGTCTGCCCGGCTGTTACCAAGTGACACCGGGTCTTGGCTGTATGTGTGGGCTTTACACTTGATAACAGCCACTCTGTCAGGTTCCTGTATTGCTGCTAAGAGTCTTTTGATGTGGGTCGCATGCGCCACGGGTGTGCCAGCTGCCGTCATGAAATTTCTGAGGCGCCATAGGGCCCCGAAATCATGCACTACTCCAAAGGCATACCTAGAATCTGTGTAGATATTGGCTGACTTACCTTTAGCCAATTCACACGCTCTGGTTAGGGCGACCAGCTCAGCAACTTGTGCTGAGTGAGGTGGGCCCAGGGGTTCCGCTTCTATGGTGCCTTTGTCATCTACGACTGCGTATCCAGTACACAAGTCTCCAGAGTCCGTCTGTCTGTGGCAACTACCGTCAGTGTAGAAAGTAAAATCTACACCTTCCAGTGGGTTGTCACTGATGTCAGGCCTTGCAGTGAAATTTTGGGTCAAATATTCCATACAATCATGTGTGTCAGTGTCTGTACTAAATCCTCCTTCCCCATTACTCTCATCCCCCACCCTTTGTGCCTGTCCAGGCACACCTGGGAGATACGTTGCAGGATTTAGTGCGCTGCATCTCCTTATGGTGATGTTTACAGGGGCCATTAGTGCTAATTCCCACCTTGTAAACCGTGCGGATGAGACGTGTCTGGTTTGGGCAGAATTCAGTAAGGCTGACACTACATGAGGTGTATGAATGGTCAGGTTGTGTCCTAGCACTACATCTTCGCTTTTATTCACTAGCAATGCTATCGCTGCAACACTTCGCACGCAAGTGGGCAGGGATCGTGCTACCGTGTCTAGCTGCGCGCTGTAGTAGGCTACCGGCCTGCTGGCATCACCATGCTTCTGGGTTAAGACGCCTGCCGCACACCCAGCACTTTCCGTACCGTACAGTTCAAAGGGTTTCCCATAATCTGGCATACCTAATGCTGGTGCCTGCGTTAGGCACTGTTTGAGTCTCTCAAATGCCAGTTCGGACTCATCTGTGTGCGAAATCCGATCTGGTTTGTTTGATGAGACCATCTCTTGTAAAGGTAAGGCTAGTATGGAAAACCCTGGGATCTTTGACCTCAAACGGGAAAATACGATTTTTAGTAAATATACCCCATAATTGTTCTTAATTCTGTCCGGGAAAAGGGACAATGCATTGCAATGTTCCTGACGGGAGTGACTCCTGTAGCGTCAGTTTTTCCATTTGGGACTGCAATTACCCTGACAGGATTAAGTTCAATCACATCACTCTGGGTTGATTCTACAATGTGTGGTGTAATTGTTTCTGCATAATGTACAGTACCGTACTTACCTGCGGACACGACCTCACCTGTCCCTCCACTAGGGGCCTTTGCTACTCCTCTTACTGGCGGGCCGTGCCCACTGTAGTCTCTCTTATGGTGGCTGCTAGTGAGAGTGCCGATATTGTAGTAGGCTCATCTTCCTGGTCGCAGTCCTGAGGGAAGTTTAAGACAGGATACAATTTGCACGGGTTAACATTAGCATCAATACACTTATCTACTTTACTCTTATCATTTATACATTTATTAAGTGCACTTTTATCATATACCAGTATGCCATTCTCTATAGCCACTTTCTCTCCTGTTATGTATGGTGGTGGTGGTGCGGTAGCTATCAGTTTCCTGATAGGATTGGAACCAGCTGCTTGAGCTAATCCTCTTTGTATCTCGCCTTCCTGTTGCCATAACTGTAAATAATCATAATGTCTAATCCGTTGCTTGCCGGACTTTATTAGACACATCCTTCTCCTTAAATTTTGCAAAACCTCAGGATTAAAACTGCCTACCCTGGGAAACTTCTCCCCATCGTTCACAGTCATACGTTCCCACTCATTGCATAAAACCTCTGCGTGTGATCCATATTTTTCACACATTATGTACCTCGCTGACCCGACTGGCCGCGGAATAATATCAACCTGAACCTTGGTTGATCGTCCCTTACTTGAGCAACTGGCCCCCATTCTTTGCAGGTATTGCCTTCTCAGCGAATTCCTACAAAAACCACGTTCCCAGAGGTAAGGCGACGGTGAAAGTCCAACGAGTGCCTTCACCCACTCTCGCCCACGTCGACCAATATGCCCACACACTGCTTCAGCGCTGGCGTACTCAACCCAGGGCCCCTATGTGACCTCTACTTACTGGGGCGTGTGGGAGTATGCTACCCTCCCCAGTAAGTATCAGTTGCTGGAGAATTCCTGAGTGAACAGCGAACCTCCCTTAAAATAAAAAAAACCTACACAAATCACGTTAGAA
Source organism: Pseudophryne corroboree (assembly GCF_028390025.1). Lineage (NCBI taxonomy): Eukaryota > Metazoa > Chordata > Amphibia > Anura > Myobatrachidae > Pseudophryne > Pseudophryne corroboree. The sequence goes on from NC_086453.1 coordinate 347,627,808, forward strand.
TGTACAAATAGTGTTTATGATCCCGCAAAGCGTACGCAAATTGCGTAATGGGTATCAAGGTAACCAACTAATGCACACAATTACATGCGGTACAGTCGCAATGCGTATAAGTAACTATTACTTATCCGCAGAACGACCAGCGGAATCGGTTGTTTAGGCTGCGAAACCTTCAGCCGGAGCGTATTCTCAAAACGGGCCTATATGGGTATTGCGCCAACCCCCAGGGCTGCGCTCTCTACCTCTGACCTTTCTTAAGTCAGGGTTTTCAGAACTTCATATATGTACTTTTAACGGATTTCTGACTTTCGCGGACCTCCTGGTCTGCTGTAACACTAATTGCTCCTCTTACCTTATTGACTTTAAACGTGAGATGGCCTTCTCCCACGCCACCACGTGTTCACCTCTCGGGTATCCTTCTACGAGATCTCGAATTCCGGGGTTCACACCAAAAAAAACTTTACTTGCATACACACGCTCTTTCACTTCATATATACTTTGATTTTTCTGTACAGAAAATTTCTTTCATTCAGGTAACGCAGGCTAATCCCAGAGGTAATGCAACAAGAGAAGGATCTTTTTAAACTAAGTTTTGGAAACTGAACAAATTTGTGCTAATATCTCGTGGCTTCCGTATCTACTACTAAAACAATGCTATCGTGTGATTTGTATTTAATGGGCGTATCCGTACGCACGTTGCGTGATTTACGCCACGTGTGTAGGCCTTTGCGTTGCGTACGCTGTCTCGCACTCGGTCAGAGACACGTGTACACAGGCCGGATACATCCGCAGTAACACAAATAACACGCTTCTATAAATGCAAACGATATTTAACTATAGTCGTTTACCAAACACCACACAGTATCTCCTGTATAACCTTTATAACTGGGTCAGGCTGCGTGCGTGTTTTACAATTACTCCCTTAAGTATTACTTTTACTTTTAACTAAAATAGCAACAAATTTTCTCAGCACGTGATCAATGCTAATGGCAAACAGAAAGGCAGATATGTGAAAATACGCAAATGGAAATACAGGTGTGTACGTGTGTTGCGTGCGCAATTTTCACCAATACAGAAATTTAAACAGATTTAAAAGACAATAGCTTAACGTTCTTACCTTTCGGTTCCGGATCCCACCAGCATCCCTACAAACCAAGCGGAGCAGACGCTTATCTAATCAGCACTTACCGTATCCCCAACCACCAAATGGCTAACAGGGGATACTACCTTCCCGCCCTTTGCTGATGGATAAAGTCTGCCCGGTTCCGCTTGGCTGCGGATATGAGGAGGCCCGGACGATGCCCCCAATTGATAAAGTCAGTTATTACCTAAAAACATTAAGCTATATTCTATTATGGGCTAAGTACGCTATTGGCGCACAGAGTACCGTAAGGGTACGCACCTAGCGTAGCAGACGCTAGGCCGAGGGCGCGACGCACGAGCGACACGCACGCTCACAGAATGTTACACAGTAACCCTTAGTATCAACACACCTTAAGGGTACGCTTTACACTTTAAACCTTGACAATGAAATACTATAACGATGTAATGCTTATTAACCATGATTATATGAGAAGCTGATTGAGCGATTGGGATGCTCAGAAAACCCTTTACAGTAACTAGTGAAAATACAAGACCTGGTTAGGATATAAAAACCACTTAGGCTCTAACACCCAGTGGATAATTCTATTTGAGTAAAAAGGGGAAAAACAGTACAGCTTATACACTACAAAACTAATATAAAATCTCAACAGAATAACGAGATATAATATGAACAATAGCGAACGATCGCAAATACAAGAAAACAGAATGAGTACACAATGAGAACAAATGGCAAACACAGAGGATAACAAAATGGCTACAGAGAACTTACATACGTGGGAATGATTCGCAGGCGCGTCCTGAATCCAGCCCTCAGCCTTCAATGTGAAAACCTTGCAGAGGGAGTGAGTGACTGGACAGGCAATGGTGGTCTTTATATACACAACATACAGTATCAATACAATGGTCCCTATAATCTCATGGTTCATTGGACACAGGAATGTGTCTCTGCATTATAACAAAAGGTCATAGGTGGGTTCGAACAGGTGGGCTGTGCCTTTCTCCAACTGCTCAGGTGGGAGGTATCCTTAGGATTCCCGCCGCATGGGTAATGAACAGCAAATACAGTAAATATCTATAAACTACTTTTGCACATAACTATGCGCAGGAGCGAGCAATCTCTTCCTTACCAACACCGAAATGTTACCAATAAAATACTCTACAGTTTGATACTAGACACCACCGTTCTACCTTTATCTGACCCTTCTCATCATGCAAAGAGGAATTTCTCTGTCCAAGAACCGTTTACACTAAACATACTTTCTGACATTGTTAAGGGGAATATTCACTATAAAACACACTATGTGGGTAAAATGTGTTATGATCGAGTCGCCCGCTAGACGCTCACAAACTCTACCGTAAATGTGCATACACCGCGCGTGATCGCCGGAGCGATTTTACGCAAATTGCGGATATGTGCACGCACGGTAGGGCGTGCGCGCGTGCAGCGGGCATGTGCATGAGGGGTTAGTACAAGGCATATGTATCAGGATATTTTTCGACTTTGACAGTCCGAATATCGGGACTGTCCCGCTGAATTCGGGACAGTTGGGAGGTATGTAGATAGTGTAGTTGTAGCTCCTTTAGATTTTGTTTGCAGGCACTGGATATTTTTCATTGGTACGGGCTATAGCTCTAAGTGTGGTACCCACGTTTGGGTACCCCTGCTGTATCTTGTTACAGCCCCAAATGACAGCCAGTGATGCCTATAAGCCCACAAGCCTGGTTAATCGGCCCTGCGAGGGTTAATTCCTCTCCCCCTGTGTTGCCTAGCAACGCCTTGCTGAGAAGAGGAGCATTGGGACCCAGGAGAATTCAGCCTATGGAGAGCGGGCGGGAAACCCTGCTGCGCCAGGGATTGGAGGAGGAAAAAGAGCGCGAAGAGAGGGGCTCGCGGTGAAGAGGGACGGGTCGAGTGACTACGCGCGGCGGGTGCCAGCTGAGGAGCCGGAGCCGCATGGTGTGGAGCAGAACCGCGGGAGAGCCCCAAGCAGTCAGCGGTTGCCGGGGGAACGGAGATCTGGCGCTAGACACGGCTGTATTCATCGGGAGCCGGGGAGCCGCGGCACAGGGTGCAGAGAGTGGCGGTTAGCCAGAACGCGACACCGCCGGCTACCTCTGCACTAAGGGAGCAGACTGGGAGCCCGAGGGCTCTGCAGGGAGACGCTGAGGAGATGCAAGAGAACAGATCAGGGAACAAGAAGAGGGATCCCGACAGACTGAGCAGAGAAGAGTCTGCAGCCACCAGACGTCCGCAGGAGCACCAGGCCCACTACAGGTACCCTAAAGCAGCACACAACACCCAGCTGATACATGGTGGGACCTGCCCCTAATAGTGTTTCCCCTTTCACAGAGAGAGGGATAGCAATGCCCCATGCAGAGACTTGCTAACCCCTTTGACTTACCAGCGAGTAACCCAGATGACTGTGGTCTGCGCGGAGTCACCAGAGATCTGTAGCCCTGTCCCAGCCAATGTGGCTTAGTTGCAAGAATAAAATGCGACTGATATGCACAAAGTGCCCTGCTTATGCTCCTACACACCCCTTACTTGCATGTTGATTTAAACCCGGACTGGGGTTAGAAAGTCTGTTTTGATTTGTCAGCCAAGACCGTCTTCTGCCCCACTGGCTTGCACCACGGGGCAGCATCTCTTGTGTGACACTCCATCCGGAATAGTTTTACTCCCTAGGACTTACCTTTTCGTGGATACAAACACCTCTCCAGTCATAGAGGCGTCTGACGCTGCCGAACTACTTATCTTTCTGTGGATACAAATACGGTTAGTACCGTCAGCCATTGACGCTGTGTCGTATTACCAACAGTTAGGTCTGCACACCTTCCTACAAACACTTACCTTACGTCCACTGATGTTTTCCCAGGAGTTCACTGTTAAAGTGCAAATGTTCTGTTAAAGCGACACTGACCGCAACCGCCCACTGAGGTGCAGGAACTGAATGTTAGTGCCCGGCGTGCAGCGCCATCCTATGGACAGTTTAGGAATCATATCCAAATTACTATCAGGACATTTATTACCCTAAATTATCGTGACATACCAAATAATTACTATTGCATGTAATGTATTTGATTTTTTGGACAAGTTATTGTCATGCCTTGGAGCTACATATGAGCCGTGGTAAATGCTATAGACAGGGAAAGACTCAGGGTATTGTAGTAATGTTCAACCTGTGCAACTGTGTTTAATGAGAATTGAATTATAGCAGTGACCGACACTTTCAGTTCAATAAATGGTTGTCACCGTCTCCCTTGTGTAGTGGTCCTTGAGCACACTGTGTTTGGGTTACCCTCCTGGGGTCCTCCTGGTCTTTCTGTCCCAGCTTCACAGGTGGCGTGAAGGAGAGTCGCTTGCCTCGACATCACTGGAGACGGGATACGGCCGATCACGAAACTACTGAACCGCAGGTACAAGTCCACTCCACTTACCCGACAGCGATATTACATAAGTAACAGCATAAGTAAAGGGTTGAGGGCCTAATTCAGGGTTGATTGCAAAACAACATTTTCCTCTAATAGGCAAAACCATGTGCACTGCAGGGGGGACAGATGTAACATGTGCAGAGAGAATTAGATTTGGGTGGGTTACATTGTTTCTGTGCAGGGTAAATACTGGCTGCTTTATTTTTACACTGCAATTTAGATTTCAGTTTGAACACACCCCACCCAAATCTAATCTCTCTGCACGTTATATCTGCCTCCCCTGCAGTGCACATGGTTCTGCCCAATAGAGGGAAATGTTGATTTGCAATCAATCTGAATTAGCCCTGAAAACACACCTGGAGAGAATGGATCATCAATGTATATGGAGTATCCAAGGCAATACTGTATGGGTAGAAGTTGCTGATTTCCATCAATATAATGACTGACGGTGCTGCGGATCATCAGTGATGATGATCAGATCAAATATGGATCAATAGATAGATAGATAGATCAATAGATAGATAGATAGATAGATAGATAGAATGACCATTGTTTTTCAAACAATATACTGTAGATGCTGCAGTTTGAATTTGCAAAACACAAACAAACAAAAAAAAGCAACAGATACATAATAATTTTATGTTGTTCAATAGATAAGTTCCAAAAAATGGGCTTTTTAAGTGAAGTGGTCAATAACAGTATTTTGCAGCTTCATCTTATAAAGATAGCTCTTATCTACAGCACAGTAAGATAGTACATTAGTATTTTGTCAATATAAAGTCTCTGGGAATATCTATAAGTAGTCATCACTGTTCTGAGGGAGATACTGGAGTACTGCACGACTTGTGTGTGTTCCAAGGCTTAAAAACTGTAGATATCTCAAGTAATGATATAAATCTCATTTGCAGGGTCCTCCGAGAATCTGCAAACTGACACTGAGCTTATTACCTCAAGCTGTGCAGCTATAAAAGCATTAAAATCTCTAAACTTCACATGCTCCATCCGATTTCCACTAGTTAGGCTCATTCGGATTTCTTATAGAGGCCTTACACACCAGTCGCTTTGACTGATGAATCCAGACAGTATACTGTATCCCTGTGCATTTGTGTTACCAGGCAACACGGCTACTGAGCCACCTATCCCGGGAAGCATTCCCACTAATTCAGGATATGGACTCGCGTAATTCAGTTTCCACCTTCAGAGCTGAGTATTATAATACAATTTGTTCTGCTTCAGGATCCTGCAGACACCAAAGGATCACAAAACAACATCATCTGCAGTAGCAGAATCACGCAGCAACCGAAGGAACCAGTTGGGGGGGGGGGGGGGGGGGGTGTAAAGCGTCTGCTCATCCTCTATGAGTTCAAGGCTTGACAACAATCGATGGTCACCGCTAACTCCTATCTGCTCCTGTGCTTAGTGCGCTCTTCTCTCCTAAAAAGGGTTTTAATGGGATAATGAACTTTGCAGACTTAACATACAAGGAAAGTTAATTAAAGGCTGTTAAATATGAATAGATTTAACAATCAATTTCCATTAGCTAAACCCGTCTGTGCTTCACGGGGCGCTTGAACAAGCATTTTTTATTAATTCCACCAGTTGCAGGGCACCGCTGCCCATTTTTCATGCCTAATAAAATAAAAGGAACAGATTACAGCCTGTGGAATTTTTCTCCCATTAATATTTTAACAGCGACTTGGTTGTGTCCTTATTGTGTCACCTCACGTTAGTGATTAATGCAAAATATGGGTAAACTTTGGTGACAGAAGAAAGCGACGGGTGGGAAGTGAGTCTCAGAGGCGGCGGGCCCGCACCGTAATGGGCCGGTTTGGAAGTCAGGTTCTTTTTGTAACGTTGTCACTAATGAACATATTGTCCCATCTATTTAAGAGCCTGCACAGATCTGTCTGACATCGTCTCGCAGTGTTCCTGACATCCACTGAGTACCGCGGTCTACGTGATGAGCAGATGGTGTGAGGACTATTACACTGGTGCCTATTCTATGTGCCCACCAAACACAATACACTGGGAAACTACTCATATAAAAGGGCATGATTGCTTTAAATCAGAGATTCTCAAACTCGGTCCTCAGGAGCCCACACAGTGCATATTTTGCAGGTAACCCAGCAGGTGCACAGGTGTATTAATTACTCACTGGCACATTTTAAAAGGTCCACAGGTGGAGCTAATTATGTCACTTGTGATTCTGTGAGGAGACCTGCAAAATATGCACCGTGTGGGGTCCTGAGGACTGAGTTTGAGAACCTGTGCTTTAAATGCAGAAATATACTTTTGTACTTAAAATAATTTCAGTGATACAGTGCAGCAGATGTATTAAGCCTGGAGAAGGGATAAATTGCACGGTGATAACGCACCAACCAGTCAGCTCCTAGCTGAGAATGTGGATTTGGTGATTTTTGGCCCACTGGGTGCTGGATAAATTGAGAGTACACATATAGAACATATAGACACCGAGTAAAAACATGTAAAACATATGAAGCAATAGGGTGATAGGCATACACCCAGTAGGTACAAATGCAAATGGATTGTAACAAAAAAACGAAAAAGTCCATTTGTTTTAGTATAAGGCATACCCGGTGTTTGAAGATGGAGCCACTGAGGTGTAAAAGTGGGGTGTGTCCAAGATGGCACCCTGCTGGGCTCCAAAGCTTTTCACCGGTAGGCGGTGGGTCCTACCAGGTAATAATGAGTCACTCCTTCCTATGGAGGTGCCGCCGACGCGTTTCGAGCTCCTGGCTCTTTATCTGCCTTGATAAAAAGCCAGGAGCTCGAAATGTGGCGACGGCACCTCTATAGGAAGGAGGTGTCATCAAACATAACAGCCTGTACCAACCATAGGAGGTGTCCATCTTTAAGCTCACACCCGTAAGGGTGGGGTGGAAGCAAAACCATACCTCCTAAATAGCGAGTCGGTTATATGTTAACATATGATATATGTGTATGTACATTAACTTTTATGTAAAAATTTGGTATAAAAATGTTCTTATCTGTATACCAAGAATACATATTCAGGTATAAAATCAATGTTTTTATTCAATTTATAACCTAGAGTGACCATTTAGTAAAAGGGTATACAAAATACAAAGGGAATTTTCTTTTTATATATATATAGTAGTTATTTTCAGTGCACCTGAGGTGATTTTATTCTGTATTTCAATCTTTAGCCCCTATCAGGGGCCCTATACAGATGGAGCCCTGCTCATCTTTCCCTTTAATAGGATTAACTGAGACTGGGAAATCGGACTTAATCCCCTGCTGTAATGACTTAATCCCCTGCTGTATTGTTCTCTCTGTATTGTATTGCAGCTGAGAACAATAGATGAAGGGTTTATGCTAATAAATCATGTTGTGCCTAGGCGCAGAAAACTAGTCAAGATAACCGTGGACCCATCTGTAACTTTATTGTTCATTATTGAACTTGGAAAATGTTACCATGGTGATGGGTGCCCTCTGGTGATATTGGGAGACGCTCCCACCGGCGGTACCTGCGGAAAACAGCGCAAAAATAGATGAAAGGCTTGTGCTAATAAGCCTTGGTGCACCTAGGTGCAGCAGAGAAGTCTAGATGAGTGAGACTCCATCTGTATATATATATATAACAAAAAGGTCCTGTACTCGCATCAGTTATTCAAGGGTGGGTGCTATCCCAACAGAACGAAGTCCGCTGAATATATCGAAGTCCACATAAGTGGCGGGCGCACTCTCACTGATACAACGCTTCTTCAATATTAATATTCTTTATTGTAGCCTCATGCAATAGACGTTTCGATCCTTCCACAGGATCTTTTTCAAGAAAGGCAATACGAAATCATTTGTTCTCAGTTTATACAATCATTAGAAAATGCCTATAAAAATACAAAATGAGAAAAGACTCAGCCTCCCAGGCCCCATATGCGATGGCAGAAAATATCTATAGACTGGGTATCAATGCCCCGTTCATATAGTGACAGTGTTATTTTAAAAAAAAGTGCTTAGTACCAGATAATATTTTGAAGTATTACACACCACCAACACAGGTGCCACTCATCACCCAGATTAGAAAGAAGAAGAAGACACCTTAATCCTTTAGACGCATAGTGTGCCTAGTTTTACCAATGAACCCTCAGGTGTAAGGGGTATATGCTCTGAGACAGGTCTAAGCCTCATCACTTACTCATGAGCTCAGCAGCAGCCGTGTCGACATCCAGTAGACTACCAACAACATAAATGGTCCCATAGCAACTGGGAACAACAAAAAACTGTTAGACCTCCCATAGGCTTTCTATTATCACAAATAAACATATGCTGTTTAAACAGGCTTTTACCTATCGGGATCACAGTCCCAGTGTGCCGTATCCTGGGTTCTCTGTTTGTTCCTATGTGCTAATCAGTCCAGCCTGTTCAAAGCGATGTATATCAATGCAAAACTCACTACATGAAACAAGTAATCAAGCACAAGTTGCTCAGAAAAGGGGTGCTTACCAGGAGTCAATATCAGCCATGTGTTCCCAGGAGACATGCTGTGGACATCCATGCCCCGGAGGTTTATATACCCTCAAACCGGAAATAGATCCGCAAGGACTGAAAAAACGCCTCACTCAAAGGGAACTTTTCAAGTTTAATAATTGATATGGTTAAATATACAATGGCTCCTATGCCCGACCGTTGATTCACAAATTGTACTAGTGTATGTGGTGCTCAAGACGCTGAGACTAGAATGTAAAGATTACACGCCGCGTCTTGCGTTCCAACTCCCGGAAGTGGTGCGTTCCACGTACCGGAAGTTGACGCGCGTCATGTCACAGACTGACGCTGCGGCCGCGGTAGCACACGTATTCACTGGTCAAAGGGAGAAGTAGAATTCGGGCTGATCTGTATCACCTGGATTCTCTGTGTTAACCCCACCTGATCTATTCTAAACTCCAAAACAAACCAGATTGGCATTTCCTTAGTACATCACAGCAGTCAGGGATTTAAGCCTGCTTAATCAAATGTTCAAAGAGTGGCTTATGTGTCTCTAATGTCTAACAGCTGAGTGTATGTGTAATAAGTGGATCTTAAATATTTTTATTTAATTTAATGGTTTAATTTCTAGCCATCAGGGACCTGAGAGGATGGGCTAATACATAAAAGCACACACTTTGGACATCAAAACAAAAAAACAAAAAAACGGAAAAACAGATTCATATTCAAAAACCTACTTACAAAAAAAGTTTTTTATAATACATATATAAATATATATAAATGAATAAATAATATTGAGTTAACTGAATTAGTCCTACGGTTTAACCATTTTATGTATAAAGATAAGTACTTTATACAATTAGCGGGCACGGCGATGGGGTCCAACCTGGCCCCGTCATATGCCAATTTGTATATGACTGACTATGAAACTACTCTAATTTTTCCACAATATGGTCATCAAATTCTTTTCTACCGTCGATTTATCGACGATGTTTTTCTACTTTGGCTAGATACCGAGTCAGCTTTCCATACCATGGTTAATAACTTGAATATGTTGGATCATCCTATAAAATTTACTTCGAGCATCTCGAGCTCTGAAATCAACTTCCTAGATGTCCACATTAGTAAGATTGGGGATACTTTTATGACTTCAGTTTACAGAAAGCCAACCGATAGAAATCTGACACTCCATGCAACTAGCCACCACCCCCCTGCACTAAAGGAGAATTTGCCAGTGTCCCAATTTTTGAGAGTACTCAGAATCAACTCTGATAAAACCAACACTGAAACCCAACTTAAAGAGGTTAAAGCACGTTTCCTGGAACGTGGGTATACCCATAAAACACTTTCCCACTGTATGTCTAGGGCACGAAACATTTTTGCAGGGACACACCCCAGGAACAAGGATAGACTAGACAATCGTTTAGTCTTTGCGACTCGTTACGACAACCATTCTGGGCATCTCAACAAGGTACTCAAGAAACATTGGCCAATTGTGAATACTGATCTAACATTACCTTTCACACGCATGGATCCACCCATGTTGGCTTACCGTCGAGGCCCTAATCTCAAGCAAATGCTTATGAGACCTGTATTATACCCTAATGCACCTATGTCCACTGCCCAGTTGTTACAACAAAAACCAGGTTGTTTCTCCTGTGGGAGCTGCACCACGTGTCGTTCTATGATGGTGGGACCAACATTTTCTCACCCACATACTGGCTCCACCATTAAACTCAAATATCATCTACATTGTAGATTAGATTTTGTCATCTATATCTTAAAATGTCCATGTGGACTATTTTACGTTGGGTTAACCAGTCGTAACTTCAGGGACAGAATGGCGAACCATCGCTCATCTATACATGTTGCATTGAGTAGTGGTAAATCCGATAAACCGGTGGCTCGTCATGGCGAGTCTCAAATGTAAAATTATAGATTGGGTACCCCCGATGATCACTGGTGGAGACAGAACCAAGAGGTTGAAACAAAGGGAGTGCTTTTGGATCAATCACCTGGACACGGTATCCCCGCGAGGACTAAACGAATGCAACCCCTATGGGGTATTCCTATAGAGAGTTGCTGGAATACTTATCTTTTTGTGTGATTTATGTATATTAGTGATCAGGAGATTTCCTTTGTGATCATTTATGTTGTGATCTTTCTGTATGTAGGTCTTTATATATTCATCTATATATATATATTTTTGTATGTAGGTCTTTATTTATTCATTTATATATATTTATATATGTATTATAAAAAACTTTTTTTGTAAGTAGGTTTTTGAATATGAATCTGTTTTTCCGTTTTTTTGTTTTTTTGTTTTGATGTCCAAAGTGTGTGCTTTTATGTATTAGCCCATCCTCTCAGGTCCCTGATGGCTAGAAATTAAACCATTAAATTAAATAAAAATATTTAAGATCCACTTATTACACATACACTCAGCTGTTAGACATTAGAGACACGTAAGCCACTCTTTGAACATTTGATTAAGCAGGCTTAAATCCCTGACTGCTGTGATGTACTAAGGAAATGCCAATCTGGTTTGTTTTGGAGTTTAGAATAGATCAGGTGGGGTTAACACAGAGAATCCAGGTGATACAGATCAGCCCGAATTCTACTTCTCCCTTTGACCAGTGAATACGTGTGCTACCGCGGCCGCAGCGTCAGTCTGTGACATGACGCGCGTCAACTTCCGGTACGTGGAACGCACCACTTCCGGGAGTTGGAACGCAAGACGCGGCGTGTAATCTTTACATTCTAGTCTCAGCGTCTTGAGCACCACATACACTAGTACAATTTGTGAATCAACGGTCGGGCATAGGAGCCATTGTATATTTAACCATATCAATTATTAAACTTGAAAAGTTCCCTTTGAGTGAGGCGTTTTTTCAGTCCTTGCGGATCTATTTCCGGTTTGAGGGTATATAAACCTCCGGGGCATGGATGTCCACAGCATGTCTCCTGGGAACACATGGCTGATATTGACTCCTGGTAAGCACCCCTTTTCTGAGCAACTTGTGCTTGATTACTTGTTTCATGTAGTGAGTTTTGCATTGATATACATCGCTTTGAACAGGCTGGACTGATTAGCACATAGGAACAAACAGAGAACCCAGGATACGGCACACTGGGACTGTGATCCCGATAGGTAAAAGCCTGTTTAAACAGCATATGTTTATTTGTGATAATAGAAAGCCTATGGGAGGTCTAACAGTTTTTTGTTGTTCCCAGTTGCTATGGGACCATTTATGTTGTTGGTAGTCTACTGGATGTCGACACGGCTGCTGCTGAGCTCATGAGTAAGTGATGAGGCTTAGACCTGTCTCAGAGCATATACCCCTTACACCTGAGGGTTCATTGGTAAAACTAGGCACACTATGCGTCTAAAGGATTAAGGTGTCTTCTTCTTCTTTCTAATCTGGGTGATGAGTGGCACCTGTGTTGGTGGTGTGTAATACTTCAAAATATTATCTGGTACTAAGCACTTTTTTTTAAAATAACACTGTCACTATATGAACGGGGCATTGATACCCAGTCTATAGATATTTTCTGCCATCGCATATGGGGCCTGGGAGGCTGAGTCTTTTCTCATTTTGTATTTTTATAGGCATTTTCTAATGATTGTATAAACTGAGAACAAATGATTTCGTATTGCCTTTCTTGAAAAAGATCCTGTGGAAGGATCGAAACGTCGATTGCATGAGGCTACAATAAAGAATATTAATATTGAAGAAGCGTTGTATCAGTGAGAGTGCGCCCGCCACTTATGTGGACTTCGATGTATATAATATATATATATATATATATATACATACACACACACACACACACACACACACACACGCACACACACACACACACACACACACACACACACACACACACACACACACACACACTACACTGACCCATTGCTACAAGACCTTATATGGGACCTGCACAATTTGTTGCAACCAAACTAATCTTAAAAGTCACCTGTCCATGTCTGTTGCGTCATGCTGCAGTGGATTTACTTAAACATTTAAGGTCATTAGCTGCATGAGTAAGTTTTGGCTCAGGTTCAGTTCACAGGCAGCCAGCCTGAAGCTCTCCTCTCAGATCCTAAAGTCTCTCATGTTGTATGAAGTGACAAGCTGACCTGATATAGCAGAAAAGCCGTTTTCTCGTAGGAAATGCCAGATTTCTTTATTCTTCAGAATGACCAAAAATGTATCTATTTCACTTCTATGCTGAAAAGATGATTACAGAGACGTCTTATAACAGATTTTATGTAAAACAGGAGTAAATAATACGCGCGTGTGCTTCGTAGGAGCATTTGTTTCTGTATTTAGATTTTCCAGCAATATACACACCATCCGCACTTCACATGGCCACAGAGGGACATGACAATTTGTTATAAAAATCTTAATCTGTCATGCAGTGATAGACACCCACACACACTTGCATCATAAGACATTGTGAAACACACGGCTTTAAACCCCACAAAGCTCTGAACTACAACACCTGAATACCCACAGGGTGAGTATTCTGTGATACATTTGCTGTTTATCCACTAAACCCAAAATAGGAAATTAAAGCGGACAGTGGGATTTGAGCCTTAAATACATAAGGCCTAATTCATGGTTGCATGCAATGGGCAATTATCACGCAACTGCGCGATTATCGGCAGACTGCGCATGTGCTGCGATCGCAATGCGCATGTGCGAAGATGCTGCTGCGATTCCGCTCACAATGAGGATTACATCGCAAAGTGATTGGCAGGAAGTGTCAGGAGGTGTCAGCTGGGAGTTTACAGGGGAGTCGTTGGCAAAACGCAGACATGTCATAGCCGCTTCCGGGGCGAGTACCTGCCGTCAGCTGCGAACTCGTATGTTCAGTACAAATACATGGTATCTGAGTTGTTATGAGTTTGCAATGTTGCACTTTATGTACTGCCTATGTGGCCACGCATGGCTATCTTAATATATAGGCACATTAGGCAGCTGCCCAGGGACACACAATTCTAGGGGCCTCCGGGTAGGGGTGCATGGTGATCACACAATCAGAGCAGCAGGGCATCATGCTTTTCCCGCCTCCCAGCCTGCAGCCAGACAGTGAATGGCTGTCATCATGCTGATTGGTGGATGAAGGCTGGCGCTATCCCTCAATCAAAGTTCTGGCAGCCATTCACTGCATGGAAACCTGTAGACATGGCACGGGACAGCAGGAGAGGCATGCTATGATTTTTCTGAATTGGTTCCCACGAACAATGGCTGTGTATGTGTCCTAGTGCATTGCCTTGCTCAGGGCCTACAATGCTGTTCAGACAGCCCTGTAGCCACATCATTAACTGGTAGAGATTGGGTCCCACAGAGCAATCTCCCAGAGCCTACTGAAGCCCTGTAGTACAAGTACTGTGACTGAGGCAGCCACACAGGACACAACCATCACTATATGGGTAGGCCATCTTGCCCTAAGTACCCAATTAGGGAGGCCAATCCCGGGGCATTTTTTCAATCCCGGGATTTGGGATTGCAGTAGGGATCAGTGTAGGGAGCAGGGAGAGTATATGTGGAGGGTGGGTGTAGGGAGCATGTAAGGAGCAGGAAGGGAGGGTGGGTGTAGGGAGCAGCAGGAGAGTGGGTGTAGGGAGCAGCAGGAGAGTGGGTGTAGGGAGCATGTAAGGAGCAGGAAGGGAGGGTGGAGGTAAGGAGCAGGAAGGGAGGGTGGGTGTAGTGAGCAGGGAGGGTGGGTGTAGGGAGCAGCAGGAGAGTGGGTGTAGGGAGCAGCAGGAGAGTGGGTGTAGGGAGCATGTAAGGAACAGGAAGGGAGGGTGGAGGTAAGGAGCAGGAAGGGAGGGTGGGTGTAGTGAGCAGGGAGAGTGGGTGTAGGGAGCAGCAGGAGAGTGGGTGTGGGGAGCATGTAAGGAACAGGAAGGGAGGGTGGAGGTAAGGAGCAGGAAGGGAGGGTGGGTGTAGTGAGCAGGGAGGGTGGGTGTAGGGAGCAGGGAGGGTGGGTGTAGGGAGCAGCAGGAGAGTGGGTGTAGGGAGCATGTAAGGAACAGGAAGGGAGGGTGGAGGTAAGGAGCAGGAAGGGAGGGTGGGTGTAGTGAGCAGGGAGGGTGGGTGTAGGGAGCAGGGAGGGTGGGTGTAGGGAGCAGCAGGAGAGTGGGTGTAGGGAGCATGTAAGGAACAGGAAGGGAGGGTGGAGGTAAGGAGCAGGAAGGGAGGGTGGGTGTAGTGAGCAGGGAGGGTGGGTGTAGGGAGCAGGGAGGGTGGGTGTAGGGAGCAGCAGGAGAGTGGGTGTAGGGAGCATGTAAGGAACAGGAAGGGAGGGTGGAGGTAAGGAGCAGGAAGGGAGGGTGGGTGTAGTGAGCAGGGAGGGTGGGTGTAGGGAGCAGCGGGAGAGTGGGTGTAGGGAGCAGCGGGAGAGTGGGTGTAGGGAGCATGTAAGGAACAGGAAGGGAGGGTGGAGGTAGGGAGCAGGAAGGGAGGGTGGGTGTAGTGAGCAGGGAGGGCGGGTGTAGGGAGCAGCGGGAGAGTGGGTGTAGGGAGCATGTAAGGAACAGGAAGGGAGGGTGGATGTAGGGAGCAGGAAGGGAGGGTGGGTGTAGGGAGCAGCGGGAGGGTGGGTGTGTAGGGAGCATATAAGGAGCAGGAAGGGAAGGTGGGTGTAGTGAGCAGGGAGGATGTTAGGAGCAGAGAGGGAGGGAGGATGTCTGGAGCAGTGAGGGAGTGTGGGTGTAGGTAGCGAATGAGGTAACACTGACTAATTAGGCGTGCCGCGGGCACCAGCCATGGACACACATACACACTGTCCGCGCTGGTGGCATTTCAAATGTAGCACTGGCCGCCAGCCAGTCAGAACTGGCAGTCCGGCAGCCAATCAGGAGCTGCGGCTGCTGCCGCTTCCCTGATTGGCTGCCGGTCTGGCAGCTCTGATTGGCTGGCAGCCGACGCTACATTTGAAATGCCGCCAGCGCGGTCAGTGTGTATGTGGAACTACCTGTGGCTGCTGTATCTACCTCGCTGACAGCCGGGCAGCGCTGTGCTATAGTGCTCAGCGCTGTCCGTCAAAACTGCGATCGACCTCTAATCCCGTGAATCCCGGGATTGGAGGCTCCAGTCCCGGGATTTAAATCCCGGCATTTTTTGGGTCCAAATCCCGGGATCCCGCCGATCCCGATCCCGGGATTGGCCTCCCTATACCCAATTAATTAAATGGGAGAAATGAAAATAGAGAGAAAAATTAGAGACAAAAAGAAAATAAAAGAAAAAAATGAAAGATAGAACAAGAGAGCGAAAGACACACACACACACGCACGCACGCACGCACGCACACACACACACACACTCTCACAAACACACACACACACACACACACGGGATTATAAATAAAGAAACTACATTTACATTTATCCGGGTAATAAGTACATTTTCAGTTTGTTTATAAATTATTATATTTGTATTCCTATTGTTAAAAATATCCGCAGAACATATAAAAATAATGTATATACTGCGGACGTAAGGGAACTCTCTTCCACATCTGGTGAACATGCCCCTACACAGTTCCATTTTGGAATATGGTCCTTTCTGTTTTAGAATCCCTCTCGGGCCTTCCGCTCTCCTTGGACCCATGGGTTTCTTGCTTGCTCGTCCATTCCCAGATGTTGATTCCTCGCTGAACAAATTGTTTTCCCACATTCTAGCTGCAGCTAAAGCTCTAAGGAATTGGAAGTCCACTGATACCCCTACCTAGAGTACCTGCTCTTATCAATTACGTTTGCTTTATATAGCAAGTATGGAAAAGATTACATAATATCTCCATAACTGTCCCCATAAATTATCTTATTTGGGGCCCCTGGCTCCTCAATATGAACCATTCTTCATCCCCTCCCTAACCTTAGTTGGTCAACAGATTGTTCTTTCCTGACGTGTCCTGCATGCTGTCCTCGGGTCCTCCTCGTTGGAATCCGTACATTTGTTCCTGTTGTATTACTTTCTTGAATTCTATTATTATTTACGTAAAGCCTTAGGACTTGTTATGTACCTGTTTCCTTTTTTATTCTTCTTGTTGTCTCCTTCTTCCCCTCTCTGCTCTTCTCCCCCCTTCTTTCTTGATGTTTTTCATATTTTGCATTGCAAAATTCTTGAAAACCCGGGAGACGTTTATCAGATTCTCTCCCTGGGCCAGATGTACTAAGCTTGAAAAGTGATAAATATCACTGTGATAAAGCACCAGCCAATCGGCTCCTAACTGTCATTATTCAAACACAGCCTGTGACATGGCAGTTAGGAGCCGATTGGCTGGTGCTTTATCACAGTGATATTTATCACTTTTCAGGCTTAGTACATCTCCCCACATGACTTTATTATTTTTAATTTAACTTGTCTCTCTGAATATGTTAAAATAATAATAATAATAATGTATATTTTTTTAAACTTAAACTTAAGTGAATAAAGTTTATTCTTGCTTTTAGCACTTGCTAATTATTTGGTTGTCACTGTAGCTCCTCTTCTGCGCTGTATAATAAGTACCTTTCTTAATGAATCAATGAAAAAAAATTCAAGACTAAAGCATTTTTTTTAAATACTGTACATCTGATCTGGTAACAATCTCTGATAATGGCATATACAGACCAGGGAGCACTGCCCCAACGCTTGATAAATAGGCTCCACCAAAAGCTGTTTCCAATGGCGGTAACCCTATTAATATAGAGGGTGAAGCAAATAGAAGTCCTTTTCATTGGCAAAAACATCCGTTTTCCTCAATAAAATGTCTATCCACCCTATAACAATTTAGCCTGGATTCTGTACCTAAGACTACCACGCCACACCTGTGTTTGCTCCTCAGGCTTATTTGCCAGCTACTTAACCCTTGATTATGATATCATTAAGTTTATTAACAAACTAAATTATATACTATATATAAAATAAAAACTTTTATGAAATAAAACTTCTCACTAGTAAATGAAACCATTCAACTCAATAAAAGGTACAGTATTAAAATAAAATCAGTCCACAATGATGAGTATCACAAGTTGCAGTCTTGTGGCGCAGCAGATACCTTTTCAATTAGAAACCATTTCAGTTGATAATGATACCGCTGTGGGAAACATTATTTTTGTAATGTTTTTTTTTTCTTCCCCTATTTAAATAGGGATGTCTTTGTTCTTGCCGTATTTTTTTCTTCACTCCTTGAGGTTACAGCATTTCTTTTAAGTGTAAATATGAAGCTCTCCTTGAAAGAATGAGCCATTCTCCAGAACGCAGCTCTGCCTAGGAAGATTCCTCATTATCGAATGAGTGGAACGTATTTTGAAACCTAAAACATGCCTTTGATGGAGTTTAAAAAAACACGCAGAGATGAGGAGCTGTCTCTTTCCAAAGAGATTAATGCAGCTCTTATTGACGGTTCTGTTGCAATTTGTCTCCGATTTTTAGGCGAATCGCCTCGCTGACTTGAAAGCAGATCAGGGGGCGGATGGAACACAGAAATGTTATATACAGATTAGCAGGCCTGCAGAACAGTCACACTCTGGAACAAACTAATTTCCCTGGAAAAACACAACATTCTAATTGTCTATCAAGACAACGTCGCTTCTGGAACATTGAAGTTTCTCTTCAACAAAGGACATTTGCAATAAAGGAAATATTCTGACAGTTAGTTTGAAAAGAAATAATTTCCGGTAAGCCCACATTTTGCGTTGCTTTTCAGCGCGGAATGCTTATACTGAACACCGGCTGAATCAGATGTGCTTTTCAAAGAGAAAGCCATCTTATGCCATTATTGTTTGCAGTATAAGAGGATAATGAAATGATATGAATGTGAAGAGCTTAATGCATACAACAAGTTTGTCATGTATCTATGATAGTTTGAGGGAAAATATCACTTACGCTGCATTCTGTTGCAGAGAACATGATTGCAGAATTCACTGGAGGATGGATGCCTGGGATTTTTGGGAGATGACGGATTAAGTGTTTTGTACTGGAATTTGAAATCCTATTGTTGTTTGTTGGGCCTGCTCTTGTTTTTTTTTTGACACTCTAGCCCGTTCCAAGACATGCATGAATATGTATACATGTAAATGTATATTTACTGTGCGCTCACACTTTAGTTGTTGAATAAACATTAGGTTAAAAAGTATGTATACAGTAAAGTATGCAAATGTGTCTATATGAGTGAAAACGAGCCTAAGCGCTGAATTCAAAGGTCATAGATACTAATGTAGGTGTCTATAATTATAATTGGGTGGCGCATGATGAACACAACAGTTGCAATATGCTATAGTAATTATATAAATACACTAAACAAATATAAATAGAACAGAACCGATGGTAGAAATACTGTGTGTATATATATATATATATATGAAACGAAATAGAGGAGATGGCGCCAAGGGAGTTATATCAACGCCCTACCTAAAAACGGACCCTTACAGTACTCTCCGGATAAATTATGTCAGATAACAAATACTAACATAAAAATTTATTAAAACAACATATAAACCCGACACAAATGTTCATAAGTATACAGAGTTGATACATTTACATTTGTCGCACAATTTGAACAATCAGTTTGTAGTGATGAGGAAAAAGCGTAGATATATCACTACGATTTCCTCCTTCTCCTTATTGTAGATTCGGAGGTAACATCAGATAATAGATAGATAAATAACCCAACGCGTTTCGTCTTGTTCCAAGACTTCATCAGGGGTAAAATCTCTTCATTTCAGAACATATTGTCAGCACATAAAAGGTCATTCAAAGATGTATGAACAACGTTTCAATATTTCAATGGGACTTGATTGATACAGCGAGGACCATACCTCATATATCATCAGCTTGAGTCTGACATTCAGATATTCGAATATGGGGAAGATTCATATGTGTATAGAATCTAACTGGTTCGCAAGCATAAGGAACCTCGTCGGTCAGCAGCTTGAACCTGACACTCAGAGACTCAGGAGTGAAGGCAATTCAAATGGGTATAATGTCTAACCAATTTAGAACACGTGGCAGACCCTCCAGTGGTGCAGTAGAGACTTGGCTGTCAGCACTGCACCACTGGAGGGTCTGCCACGTGTTCTAAATTGGTTAGACATTATACCCATTTGAATTGCCTTTACTCCTGAGTCTCTGAGTGTCAGGTTCAAGCTGCTGACCGACGAGGTTCCTTATGCTTGCGAACCAGTTAGATTCTATACACATATGAATCTTCCCCATATTCGAATATCTGAATGTCAGACTCAAGCTGATGATATATGAGGTATGGTCCTCGCTGTATCAATCAAGTCCCATTGAAATATTGAAACGTTGTTCATACATCTTTGAATGACCTTTTATGTGCTGACAATATGTTCTGAAATGAAGAGATTTTACCCCTGATGAAGTCTTGGAACAAGAAGAAACGCGTTGGGTTATTTATCTATCTATTATCTGATGTTACCTCCGAATCCACAATAAGGAGAAGGAGGAAATCGTAGTGATATATCTACGCTTTTTCCTCATCACTACAAACTGATTGTTCAAATTGTGCGACAAATGTAAATGTATTAACTCTGTATACTTATGAACATTTGTGTCGGGTTTATATGTTGTTTTAATAAATTTTTATGTTAGTATTTGTTATCTGACGTAATTTATCCGGAGAGTACTGTAAGGGTCCGTTTTTAGGTAGGGCGTTGATATAACTCCCTTGGCGCCATCTCCTCTATTTCGTTTCATATTTTCACACATTTAGTTCCTCCTAACAGGGAACTTAGAGGATACAGGCAGCCATATAATTAATTAATTTTAGTGTTTTATTTGAAATAGCGCAGTGGGAGAGTAATTCTTGTCATATATATATATATATATATATATATATATACACTGCTCAAAAAAATAAAGGGAACACTAAAATAACACATCCTAGATCCGAATGAATGAAATATTCTTATTAAATACTTTGTTCTTTACATAGTTGAATGTGCTGACAACAAAATCACACAAAAATTATCAATGGAAATCAAATTTACTAACCCATGGAGGTCTGGATTTGGAGTCCCCCTTAAAATTAAAGTGGAAAAACACACTACAGGCTGATCCAACTTTGATGTAATGTCCTTAAAACAAGTCAAAATGAGGCTCAGTAGTGTGTGTGGCCTCCACGTGCCTGTATGACCTCCCTACAACCCACACAAGTGACTCAGGTAGTGCAGCTCATCCAGGATGGCCCATCAATGCGAGCTGTGGCAAGAAGGTTTGCTGTGTCTGTCAGCGTAGTGTCCAGAGCATGGAGGCGCTACCAGGAGACAGGCCAGTACATCAGGACATGTGGAGGAGGCCGTAGGAGGGCAACAACCCAGCAGCAGGACCGCTACCTCCGCCTTTGTGCAAGCAGGAACAGGAGGAGCACTGCCAGAGCCCTGCAAAATGTCCTCCAGCAAGCCACAAATGTGCATGTGTCTACTCAAACGATTAGAAACAGACTCCATGAGGGTGGTATGAGGGCCCGACGTCCACAGGTGGGGGTTGTGCTTACAGTCCAACACCGTGCAGGACATTTGGCATTTGCCAGAGAACACCAAGATTGGCAAATTTGCCACTGGCGCCCTGTGCTCTTCACAGATGAAAGCAGGTTCTCACTGAGCACGTGACAGACATGACAGAGTCTGGAGACACCAAGGAGAACGTTCTGCTGCCTGCAACATCCTCCAGCATGACCGGTTTGCCAGTGGGTCAGTAATGGTGTGGGGTGGCATTTCTTTTGGGGGCCGCACAGCCTTCCATGTGCTCACCAGAGGTAGCCTGACTGCCATTAGGTACCGAGATGAGATCCTCAGACCCCTTGTGAGACCATATGCTTGTGCGGTTGGCCCTGGGTTACTCCTAATGCAAGACAATGCTAGACCTCATGTGTCTGGAGTGTGAGGCAAGACGAAGGCATTGATGCTATGGACTGGCCCGCCCGTTCCCCAGACCTGAATCCAATTGAGCACATCTGGGACATCATGTCTCGCTCCATCCACCAACGCCACGTTGCACCACAGACTGTCCAGGAGTTGGCGGATGCTTTAGTCCAGGTCTGGGAGGAGATCCCTCAGGAGACCATCCGCCACCTCATCAGGAGCATGCCCAGGCGTTGTAGGGAGGTCATACAGGCACGTGGAGGCCACACACACTACTGAGCCTCATTTTGACTTGTTTTAAGGACATTACATCAAAGTTGGATCAGCCTGTAGTGTGTTTTTCCACTTTAATTTTGAGGGGGACTCCAAATCCAGACCTCCATGGGTTAATAAATTTGATTTACATTGATAATTTTTGTGTGATTTTGTTGTGTGCACATTCAACTATGTAAAGAACAAAGTATTTAATAAGAATATTTCATTCATTCAGATCTAGGATGTGTTATTTTAGTGTTCCCTTTATTTTTTTGAGCAGTGTATATATAGACACTGCAAGCTGCATTCTCTATGATTTATGACCAGGGAGTGTTACTTTCACTTGTTGCAATATTTGTTAAGCTGACAAACTGCACCAAAGTCTTCCCCATCTGCTCGGTCCTACTCAATCAGAGATGAGTATTATATCTAGCATTCAGGAACAGCAAAGTGGCACTGTACAGAGGTCCATACAGAAGATTTGCTCACAGGCCCGCCATCAGGGGGTTACTGCAGGCACAGTTGTCCCGGGCCCGGCCTCTCTAATAGAGAGGAGAGGGCCCGACCCGCTCATGCGCCGTCCAACCCTGTCTGTCTGCTGCCGTTGTTCGCCCGCAGGCTCTGCTGAAAATGTCCCTCTCAAAATGGCTGCCGCCTCACAGGAGACAGTTATTAAAGATATTAGAGGAGGTTCTAGTATCTTTAATAACTGTCTCCTCTGAGGTGGTGGCCATTTTGGAAGGCACATTTTCAATAGTTTCTTACTTGAAGCAGGCGGTGCGAACAGTCTTGTGCATAGGATTTAAAAATAAATATATGTATATATATATACTGTACATATATAATTTTATTTTATATATATATATATATATATATATATATACAGCTTGTGATTTTTGGGCAAGCAGGGCAGCCATCAGAAATTGTGGGGCCCGGGACTGACAGGCAGCCCCCACCCAAATAAATTAATAAATTTAGATATATATAAAATTATTATTTTTTTGTGGGGGGGGAGGGGACACTGCCTATTTTGTCATTAATGGGCCCCACAATTTCTGATGGCAGCCCTGCTTTTCTACAAATCACAAGCTGTATGATGCTGAGAAATGCATGCAGCAGCAGAGTGTCACTGACCTAGGTTGGAGGTGTTGTGAACTCGGGGGTAGGGGAGAGATACCACAGTTGGGTCGGAACAGGGATGGCTTAATATAGGTCTTCCTCATACAGGACTCTGACAGTATAAAGCTTGGTGAAAATATTAAAGAACTTTATTGCAGGAAGAGAGCAACACAATGTCACATGGCAGAGAAGGAACGTATGGGGAAATGTCCAGGCCTATAGGAGAACTTGTAAGCAATGCTAAGAATTCCAGGAAAAGAAGTACTTGTGAGTGTTGGTACAAGATAATAATGACTGAATAACTTGTAAGTGATGTTTTTAAAGATACCGGGGATTTGAAGAATTGGTGAATGGTGGTTAAGGACTCTGACGATTTGAAACACTTGTGAGCGGTGGTTAAAGACACTGATGATTTGTAGAACTTGAGAACGGTGGTTAAAGACACTGATGATTTGTAGAACTTGAGAACGGTGGTTAAAGACACTGATGATTTGTAGAGCTTGTGAACGGTGGTTAAAGACACTGATGATTTGTAGAACTTGAGAGCGGTGGTTAAAGACACTGGCAACTTGCAAAACTTGGGAGCGGTGGTTAAAGACATTGATGATGTGTATGACTTGAGAGTGGTGATTAAAGATACTGATGATTTGTAGAACTTGAGAGCGGTGATTAGCCCGCAGCACATGCTGACTCCAAGAAGCACTGGTGACTGGATTGCAGAGAAACACACCAGCCGCAGTATACGCTGAACTGTGCAGCAACTGGCACCTGGAAGTGCCGGAGACACTGGGGTACGACTGCAGAGAGATACGTCGGGAACAAGAGCACTGGCATCCACGTCAGGGGAAAAGACGATACTCAGGCGCCGAGGCTCTGCCCGGCGTCTGACTTTGAATCTCGCGCCTCCGCTGGATTGGCGGAACAGTCCGATGACGTCACCTGCTCCCCGCCCACGTGATGCCGGGTGTCATGGCGGCACCCCTGCCCCGGGGAACTTCTGTGAGCCGCGCCAGCCAGACGCCGGAGCCCGTGGACCACCGAAGGCGGAGGCCACAACACAGACCAGCAGGCACGCAGGGGTAAGCGCGGTGAACGCCGCCTATGGCGTGTGACAGTACCCCCTCCTCCAAGAGTGGCCCCCGGACACTTTCCAGGTTTTGTTGGATGTCTGGAATGGAAAATCCGCACCAGTCGGGGAGCCATAACTTCAGTAGCCTTGACCCAGCTCCTCTCCTCGGGGCCAAAACCTTTCCACTCCACTAAATACTATAGATTCTTGTGAAGATAACGAGAGTCAAGAATAGCTTTGATTTCAAAGTCCGTTCCAGCTTCAGACTCTGCAGAGGTTGGCCTCGGGGACTTTAAATGGAACCGGTTTAAAATAAGGGGGCAAAGGAGAGAAACATGAAAGGAGTTTGGTATCCGGAGGTGGGAAGGCAATCCCAATTTGCAGACAACCGGATTCAGGACTTGTAACATGGGGTAAGGACCAATAAACTTTGGGGCGAACTTCATAGTGGGCACCCTTAACCGGAGGTTGCGGGTAGAGAGCCATATCCTGTCACCAACCTTGTATTGGGGAGCTGCTCGTCGCTTCCTATCCGCAAAGAACTTATAGCGGCCGGAGACTCTCTTGAGATTAGCATGAACTCGACTCCAAATTTGACTGAAGTGCCAAAGAGTAGAGGCTGCAGCAGGAACATCCTCCGGAGGACAAATGGGTAATTCAGGAACTTGAGGATGGAACCCATAATTAATGAAAAATGGGGACTCACCAGTCGAAGAGTGGTACAGATGATTATGGGCAAACTCGGCCCATGGCAACAGTTCCACCCAATCATCTTGCGAGGGAGAGAGATAAACACGGAGAAAAGTCTCTAAATCTTGATTGACGCGTTCAGTTTGCCCGTTGGTCTGTGGATGGTAAGCGGATGAAAACTTGAGTTTTATTTGTAAGATCGTACAGAGAGCTCTCCAAAATCTTGCAGTGAATTGTACCCCCCGGTCAGAGATGATTTCCTGAGGTAAACCGTGCAGGCGGAAATGTTCTCGGATAAATAACAAAGCCAACTTGGGCGCTGATGGTAACCCGGTCAAAGGTACAAAATGTGTCATCTTAGAGAAACGGTCGATAATTACCCAGATAGTATTGTGACCCTTGGAGAGGGGCAATTCAGTGACAAAGTCCATAGAGATATGGGTCCAAGGCCTCTGAGGAATGGACAGTGGATGCAACAACCCCGCAGGAGGCAAACAAGGAATTTTGTGCTGAGCACACTGAGGACATGAGTTGACATAATCTTGAATATCCTTCTTCATAGTGTCCCACCAGTAAGACCTTCGTAGAAACTCCCACATCTTTTGAACTCCAGGATGACCGGAAAACTTGGAGATATGAGCCCACTGCAACAACCTTGGTCGAAATTTAGCTGGCACAGACATCCTCCTAAGAGGAGGACCCAGAGCGGTGGGAGCCGCCGACATAGAAACTGGACTGAGAATCAAAGCCTTCTCAACGGAATTCTCCTCATCCGAAGCTGTTAAGGAACGGGATAAAGCATCAGCCTTGGTGTTAAAAGTCCCAGCCCGATACTTAATGACAAACGAAAACCGAGTAAAGAAGAGCGCCCATCTAGCTTGACGGGGATTGAAGCACTAGGCCGTCTTGAGGTACAGCAAATTCTTATGATCAGTGAAGATTGTAATTAGGTGTTTAGCAGCTTCCAAAAGATATCTCCATTCCTCCAAGGCAGATTTTATTGCCAAAAGTTCTTTGTCTCCAATGGTGTAATTCTGTTCCGCAGGAGAGAATTTGCGAGAATGGAAACCACATGGATGTAACTTCCCATCTGGAGCGTACTGCAAGAGCACGGCACCTATGCCTACTGTGGAAGCATTAACCTCCAAAAAGAATGGTTTTGAAAAATCTGGTTGCTGAAGTACTGGAGCGGACATAAAGGCTGCCTTTAACTGAGCGAACGCTGCTAGAGCTTCGGAGGACCAATGACTTGGGTCAGAACCCTTCTTAGTTAGGGCAGTAATAGGTGCCACGATGGTAGAGAATCCCTGTATGAATTTCCGGTAGTAATTTGCAAAGCCCAGAAATGGTTGTACCGCTTTCAAAGAAAGAGGCTGAGTCCAGTCCCGGATGGCAGTGAGTTTCTCTGGATCCATACGAAGCTCCTTGCCCGAAATGATGTAACCAAGAAATGGAATAGAAGAAACCTCAAAGGTACATTTGAAAATCTTGCCATAAAGATGATTCTCTCATAATCGAAGAAGTACCTCTTTGACCTGTATTCTGTGCTCTGTGAGATTTTTAGAAAATATCAGAATGTCATCCAAATATACCACGACACTTAGGTATAGCATATCCCGAAAGACTTCGTTAATGAATCCCTGGAAGACGGCAGGAGCTTTACTGAGGCCAAACGGCATTACCAGGTACTCATAATGCCCGTCCCTGGTATTGAAGGCCGTCTTCCATTCGTCTCCCTGTCGGATACGTATCAAATTATAAGCTCCCCTTAAATCAAGTTTGGTGAAAACTCGGGCTCCGAGAACTCTATCAAAGAGCTCCGTAATGAGCGGCAAAGGATACTTATTCTTAATGGTGACATCATTTAGACCACGATAGTCAATACATGGTCTTAGCCCTCCGTCCTTCTTCTTCACAAAAAAGAAACCCGCCCCCGCCGGTGAGGTAGAGGGGCGGATGAATCCTTTCTGCAGATTAGACTTGATATAGTCCGACATAGCTTGGGTCTCGGGTAATGATAAGGGATAAGTGCGACCCCGAGGTGGCATTTTCCCCGGAATGAGCTCAATGGGACAATCCCAGGGTCTATGCGGTGGTAGCAGATCGGCCGCTTGCTCCGAGAACACGTCAGAAAACTCCCGATAAGCCTCCGGAATGAGCCCTTCATCTGACTTGGAAGATACACGGAGCGGATAGACAGGGGTGAGACAATTTGAATGACAAAAAGGACTCCAAGATGTTATTTGTGTCGAACTCCATTCGACGTGAGGGTTGTGAAGTTTAAGCCAAGAAAGGCCAAGAACCAGATCGTGGGGCATCTCCCGAATCACTAGGAACTCCAGATGTTCTTGATGCAGAGCTCCCACTTGCAGTTTGATTGGTACTGTACAACTTGAAATCAGACCGTTAGAAATTTGGGTACCATTGATAGCAGTCAACATAATAGGTCATTCGACCGACTGTAGCTGAAAACCCAGATTCTGAGCACAGGAAAGGGAAATAAAATTTCCTGCAGCCTCTGAGTCCAGCAGAGCCTTAACGGGTTTGGCTATTGACTCGGAGAACAGAGACACGGAGAGTAAACAGTCAACTGACGGAGAAGGTTTAGAAGAAACCCCTAGCTCGACTCCTCCGGAACAAGCTAGGACTGCCCGTTTCCTGGACGAGACTTGCAAAACTTGAGAAAATGATCCGCGGCTCCACAGTAGAGGCAGAGTCTACCCTCACGACGACGCTGACGTTCTTCTGGGGACAGCCGAGATCGATTAATCTGCATGGGTTCATCAGCACTTGGAATAACCGTTTGCTTAGACGGAAAAGATCGGACCCTTAATCGATCTGACCGACTACGTTCGCCACCTCGTTCCTGCATGCGAAGATCCACCTTTACACAGAGCGAGATCAACTGATCTAAAGAATCCGGCAAATCTCTAGTGACCAACTCGTCCTTTAGATGATCGGAGAGCCCGTTCCAAAAGGCTGCCCAAAGGGCATCATTATTCCAACGCAGTTCTGAGGCTTTGGTCTGAAAATTAATCTCATACTGTCCCACTGAACGAGAGCCTTGTCGGACACGAAGCAAGTCTGCAGAGGCAGCGGTCGTCCTGCCTGGCTCATCAAAGATCCTCCGGGTTGTCGCAATGAAATTGGTGTAACTAGAAACCAATGGATCAGATCGCTCCCATAATGGAGACACCCAATCCAACGCAGAACCCTCGAGCAAAGAAATAATGTATGCCACCTTGGACCGATCAGTAGGGAAGTTATGTGAAAGAAGTTCAAAGTGTACCTCGCACTGATTAAGAAAACCATGGCAATTCTTAGGATTCCCATTATAGCGAGAAGGAGTAGGGAGCTGAAGGCGTGACCTGGTTCCAGAGGAGGATGGAACATTACTAGAAACAACCACTGGAGCAGGCACTGGAGCTGGGGCCTGTACTACTGAAGCCAGAAAAGTCTGAATTTGATCCAGCCGGCCAGACAATTCCTGGAGATAATGCATCACCTGGCCCTGTGCTGCTTCCTGACTTTGTACTCGAGAAATCAAGTCCTGGATGGTACTTGCCTCTTGGCTCCGATCCCCCGGGTCCATGAGGCCTGAGTATACTGTCACTGACCTAGGTTGGAGGTGTTGTGAACTCGGGGGTTCTCCCGATGGTAGGGGAGAGGAACCACAGTTGGGTCGGAACAGGGATGGCTTAATATAGGTCTTCCTCATACAGGACTCTGACAGTAAAGCTTGGTGAAAATATTAAAGAACTTTATTGCAGGAAGAAAGCAACACAATGTCACATGGCAGAGAAGGAACGTATGGGGAAATGTCCAGGCCTATAGGAGAACTTGTAAGCAATGCTAAGGATTCCAGGAAAGAAGTACTTGTGAGTGTTGGTACAAGATAATAATGACTGAAGAACTTGTAAGTGATGTTTTTAAAGATACCGGGGATTTGAAGAACTGGTGAACGGTGGTTAAGGACTCTGACGATTTGAAACACTTGTGAGCGGTGGTTAAAGACACTGATGATTTGTAGAACTTGAGAACGTTGGTTAAAGACACTGATGATTTGTAGACCTTGTGAACGGTGGTTAAAGACACTGATGATTTGTATGACTTGAGAGCGGTGATTAAAGACACTGATGATTTGTAGAACTTGAGAGCGGTGGTTAAAGACACTGGCAACTTGCAAAACTTGGGAGCGATGGTTAAAGACACTGATGATGTGTATGACTTGAGAGCGGTGATTAAAGATACTGATGATTTGTAGAACTTGAGAGCGGTGATTCCAAGAAGCACTGGTGACTGGATTGCAGAGAAACACACCAGCCGCAGTATACGCTGAACTGTGCAGCAACTGGCACCTGGAAGTGCCGGAGACACTGGGGGACTGCAGAGAGATACGTCGGGAACAAGAGCACTGGCATCCACGTCAGGGGAAAAGACGATACTCAGGCGCCGAGGCTCTGCCCGGCGTCTGACTTTGAATCTCGCGCCTCCGCTGGATTGTCGGAACAGTCCGATGACGTCACCTGCTCCCCGCCCACGTGATGCCGGGTGTCATGGCGGCGCCCCTGCCCCGGGGAACCGCCGGGAGCCGCGCCAGCCAGACGCCGGAGCCCATGGACCACCGAAGGCAGAGGCCGCAACACAGACCAGCAGGCACGCAGGGGTAAGCGCGGTGAACGCCGCCTATGGCGTGTGACACAGAGGCAGAACTACAAAGATCCCAAGCTATGGGATTTGGAGTTTAGGGGACCAGCAATGGCAGTCCAGCCTCCCACTGCCTGAGTTATGCTCTGTAGTCTGTGCACGGGGGCTGGCATGGTCAATCCCCCTTTGGACTTACTTGAAGCACAGGTAACATGCCATTGCCCATGTACACAGAGTAGAATAGATTGCAGGCAGCCTATAGAATTATATAAGTGTCAGTGTGCATTTGTGCACACATTGTGTGACATGGCTGCCTGTGAAAGGCGTGTGTTATACATTCTCTCCCTAACGACTTTCATGTAGAGTTTCTCTGATATAGGACGCAGTGCGCTCATACAGTAGCTGTACTGGCAGCGTCTCATTTGCTCGATAGAGCTTGCAGTCTTATATAGCAGAGAAGAAGATGTGAAGACATGTTTTATTTGGTGACAGATAGGACCCACGACTGATTCATCTGCTGAATAGTAACATCTTTATATATGTGAGAGCATATATTTTATAGACCATCTTAGCTATAGATTTCACTCACGGTTATAGAGTTTTGGGGACATTTTTACAAAGCGTTATAAGTTATAAATTTCACCAGCCGCACAAGGGGATATTTTATTTGGTAATAATTCCGTCTGTGACATCTTCATCAATCAGTGACAATGGATGCTGCAGACAAATTGCATTTATTGAGGATACAATATTTCTGCTTGCTCATTCAGGCTATCTGTCTGATAAGGAAAATAAAGGAGGTGTGTGTGTGTGTGTGTGTGTGTGTGTGTGTGTGTGTGTGTGTGTGTGTGTGTGTGTGTGTGTGTGGACTGCACACCCTAATTTTAAACATGATTAGAGGTGCTACCATGCGGAGACTTGTAGTACCATCCAGGAAAAAGAAAATGCAGGTGTACACTTTAAGCACTAAGGATACTAACAGACAAATTAATTATAATAAACTCTGCAAATTAACATGTAGTACATTTGAGGTTCGTAGCATATGTTTGACCAAAAATGTGGGCCGCCACCACGTCAATATCTGTCTGATAAGTAATATGTGCAGGGGTGGCTTCTGTACTGTCACAGATCAGCAGGGCTGCCATCAGAAATTGTGGGGCCTGGGATTGTCCCCTTCCAATGGGTTGGCCAGCTGGCCATGGTTGAGCAGCTTGCCAGAGGCCTGGGACACTAGTCCCGGCAGTCCCCCCCTGATGGTGGCCCTGCTGATTAGCATAGCTACAGATGAGTCAACATACACTGTAAATAGAACAACTGGAAGTGACAAGACTACTTTGCTAGAATCAATTGATTTGCGACATTGAATGATTCTGAATCTGTATACGAAGTACCACGATACAGCGGCCACAGCTTTTTTTCTTTTTTCATGCTAAGTTCTGTTTTGCTTCATCTGTGATTGTACGTATTTTAACTATTTCCTGTGTGGTTAAAGTCACAGCCCAGTGGCTTTAGTACACTGTGGTGGTCATTCCGAGTTGTTCGCTCAGTAAATTTCTTCGCATCACAGCGATTTTCCACTTATTGCGCATGCGCAATGTTCGCACTGCGACTGTGCCAAGTAAATTTGCTATGCAGTTAGGAAATTTACTCACGGCATTACAAGGTTTTTTCTTCGTTCTGGTGATCGTAATGTGATTGACAGGAAGTGGGTGTTTCTGGGCGGAAACTGGCCGTTTTATGGGAGTGTGTGAAAAAACGCTACCGTTTCTGGGAAAAACGCGGGAGTGGCTGGAGAAACGGAGGAGTGTCTGGGCGAACGCTGGGTGTGTTTGTGACGTCAAACCAGGAACGACAAGCACTGAACTGATCGCACTGGCAGAGTAAGTCTCGAGCTACTCAGAAACTGCACAGAGAAGTCTTTTCGCAATATTGCGAATCTTTCGTTCGCAATTTTGATAAGCTAAGATTCACTCCCAGTAGGCGGCGGCTTAGCGTGTGCAAAGCTGCTAAAAGCAGCTTGCGAGCGAACAACTCGGAATGAGGGCCTGTGAGCGGTGTTTCGCTGTGTCTGCGATATCAATAAGGTGAAACATTGAAAGAAAAAGATACGGTACACCTCTCCCAGAGGCTTAGTCACGATAAGCATCTCACACCATATGGTAATAGACAATACAGTGCCTTGCTAAAGTATTCACCCCCCTTGGCTTTTTACCTATTTTGTTACATAATTACATTACAACCTGTAATTTATTTATTTTTTAATCTGAATTGTATGTGATGGATTTGCACATAATAGTCTAAGTTGGTGAAGTGAAATGAGAAAAATTTATACAAAAAAGAATTTTTATAAATAAAAATTAGAAAATTGTCATGTACATATGTATTCACCCCCTTTGCTATGAAGCCCCTCAAAAGTTCTGGTGCAACCAATTACCTGGTTACCTGTGACACTATGTGTCACATGATCTGTCAGTATAAACACACCTTTTCTGAAAGCAAGAGGCATCACCATGAAGACCAAGGAGCTATCCAAACAAGTCAGGGACAAAGTTGTTGAGAAGTTCAAGTCAGGGTTGGGTTATAAAAAAATATCCAAATCTTTGATGATCCCCCGGAGCAACAACAAATCCATCATCTTCAAATGGAAAGACCATGGTACCACAACAAATATGCCAAAAGAGGGCCGGCCACCAAAACTCACAGACCGGGCAAGGAGGGCATTAATCAGCGAGGCAACACAGAGACCAAAGGTAACCCTGAAGGAGCTGCAGAGTTCCACAGCAGAGACCGGTGTATCTGCACATGTGAACACAATAAGCCATACACACCATAGAGCTGGGCTTTATGGAAGAGTGGCCAGAAAAAAGCCATTACTTAGTGTTAAAAATAAGAAGGCACGTCTTGAGTTTGCCAAAAAGCATGTGGACGACTCCCCAAATGTACGGATGAAGGTGCTCTGGTCAGATGAGACTAAAATTGAACTTTTCGGCCACCAAGGAAACCGCTATGTCTGGCGCAAACTAGAGATGAGCGGGTTCGGTTTCTCTGAATCCGAACCCGCCAGAACTTCATGTTTTTTTTCACGGGTCCGAGCGACTCGGATCTTCCCGCCTTGCTCGGTTAACCCGAGCGCGCCCGAACGTCATCATGACGCTGTCGGATTCTCGCGAGGCTCGGATTCTATCGCGAGACTCGGATTCTATATAAGGAGCCGCGCGTCGCCGCCATTTTCACACGTGCATTGAGATTGATAGGGAGAGGACGTGGCTGGCGTCCTCTCAGTTTAGAATTAGAATAGATTAGAGAGACACTTGATTTACTAATTTTGGGGAGCATTAGGAGTACTCAGTAGTGTACAGTGCAGAGTTTTGCTGATAGTGACCAGTGACCACCACTTTTATTTATAATCCGTTCTCTGCCTGAAAAAAGCGATACACAGCACACAGTGACTCAGTCACATACCATATCTGTGTGCACTGCTCAGGCTCAGGCCAGTGTGCTGCATCATCTATTATCTATATATAATATTATATATATCTGTCTGACTGCTCAGCTCACACAGCTTATAATTGTGGGGGAGACTGGGGAGCACTACTGCAGTGCCAGTTATAGGTTATAGCAGGAGCCAGGAGTACATAATATATTATATAGTGAGTGACCACCAGACACACAGTGCAGTTTATTTAATATATCCGTTCTCTGCCTGAAAAAAGCGATACACACAGTGACTCAGTCAGTCACATACCATATCTGTGTGCACTGCTCAGGCTCAGGCCAGTGTGCTGCATCATCTATATATATTATATATCTGTCTGACTGCTCAGCTCACACAGCTTATAATTGTGGGGGAGACTGGGGAGCACTACTGCAGTGCCAGTTATAGGTTATAGCAGGAGCCAGGAGTACATAATATTATATTAAAATTAAACAGTGCACACTTTTGCTGCAGGAGTGCCACTGCCAGTGTGACTAGTGACCAGTGACCTGACCACCAGTATATATAATATTAGTAGTATACTATCTCTTTATCAACCAGTCTATATTAGCAGCAGACACAGTACAGTGCGGTAGTTCACGGCTGTGGCTACCTCTGTGTCGGCACTCGGCAGCCCGTCCATAATTGTATATACCACCTAACCGTGGTTTTTTTTTCTTTCTTTATACATACATACTAGTTACGAGTATACTATCTCTTTATCAACCAGTCTATATATTAGCAGCAGACACAGTACAGTGCGGTAGTTCACGGCTGTGGCTACCTCTGTGTCGGCACTCGGCAGCCCGTCCATAATTGTATATACCACCTAACCGTGGTTTTTTTTTCTTTCTTTATACATACATACTAGTTACGAGTATACTATCTCTTTATCAACCAGTCTATATTAGCAGCAGACACAGTACAGTGCGGTAGTTCACGGCTGTGGCTACCTCTGTGTCGGCACTCGGCAGCCCGTCCATAATTGTATATACCACCTAACCGTGGTTTTTTTTTCTTTCTTTATACATACATACTAGTTACGAGTATACTATCTCTTTATCAACCAGTCTATATTAGCAGCAGACACAGTACAGTGCGGTAGTTCACGGCTGTGGCTACCTCTGTGTCGGCACTCGGCAGCCCGTCCATAATTGTATATACCACCTAACCGTGGTTTTTTTTTCTTTCTTTATACATACATACTAGTTATTACGAGTATACTATCTCTTTATCAACCAGTCTATATATTAGCAGCAGACACAGTACAGTGCGGTAGTTCACGGCTGTGGCTACCTCTGTGTCGGCACTCGGCAGCCCGTCCATAATTGTATATACCACCTAACCGTGGTTTTTTTTTCTTTCTTTATACATACATACTAGTTACGAGTATACTATCTCTTTATCAACCAGTCTATATATTAGCAGCAGACACAGTACAGTGCGGTAGTTCACGGCTGTGGCTACCTCTGTGTCGGCACTCGGCAGCCCGTCCATAATTGTATATACCACCTAACCGTGGTTTTTTTTTCTTTCTTTATACATACATACTAGTTATGAGTATACTATCTCTTTATCAACCAGTCTATATTAGCAGCAGACACAGTACAGTGCGGTAGTTCACGGCTGTGGCTACCTCTGTGTCGGCACTCGGCAGCCCGTCCATAATTGTATATACCACCTAACCGTGGTTTTTTTTTCTTTCTTTATACATACATACTAGTTACGAGTATACTATCTCTTTATCAACCAGTCTATATATTAGCAGCAGACACAGTACAGTGCGGTAGTTCACGGCTGTGGCTACCTCTGTGTCGGCACTCGGCAGCCCGTCCATAATTGTATATACCACCTAACCGCGGTTTTTTTTTCTTTCTTTATACATACATACTAGTTACGAGTATACTATCTCTTTATCAACCAGTCTATATATTAGCAGCAGACACAGTACAGTGCGGTAGTTCACGGCTGTGGCTACCTCTGTGTCGGCACTCGGCAGCCCGTCCATAATTGTATATACCACCTAACCGTGTTTTTTTTTTCTTTCTTTATACATACATACTAGTTACGAGTATACTATCTCTTTATCAACCAGTCTATATTAGCAGCAGACACAGTACAGTGCGGTAGTTCACGGCTGTGGCTACCTCTGTGTCGGCACTCGGCAGCCCGTTCATAATTGTATATACCACCTAACCGTGGTTTTTTTTTCTTTCTTTATACATACATACTAGTTACGAGTATACTATCTCTTTATCAACCAGTCTATATATTAGCAGCAGACACAGTACAGTGCGGTAGTTCACGGCTGTGGCTACCTCTGTGTCGGCACTCGGCAGCCCGTCCATAATTGTATATACCACCTTACCGTGGTTTTTTTTTCTTTCTTTATACATACATACTAGTTACGAGTATACTATCTCTTTATCAACCAGTCTATATATTAGCAGCTGACACAGTACAGTGCGGTAGTTCACGGCTGTGGCTACCTCTGTGTCGGCACTCGGCAGCCCGTCCATAATTGTATATACCACCTAACCGTGGTTTTTTTTTCTTTCTTTATACATACATACTAGTTACGAGTATACTATCTCTTTATCAACCAGTCTATATATTAGCAGCAGACACAGTACAGTGCGGTAGTTCACGGCTGTGGCTACCTCTGTGTCGGCACTCGGCAGCCCGTCCATAATTGTATATACCACCTAACCGTGGTTTTTTCTTTCTTTCTTTATACATACATACTAGTTACGAGTATACTATCTCTTTATCAACCAGTCTATATATTAGCAGCAGACACAGTACAGTGCGGTAGTTCACGGCTGTGGCTACCTCTGTGTCGGCACTCGGCAGCCCGTCCATAATTGTATATACCACCTAACCGTGGTTTTTTTTTCTTTCTTTATACATACATACTAGTTACGAGTATACTATCTCTTTATCAACCAGTCTATATATTAGCAGCAGACACAGTACAGTGCGGTAGTTCACGGCTGTGGCTACCTCTGTGTCGGCACTCGGCAGCCCGTCCATAATTGTATACTAGTATCCAATCCATCCATCTCCATTGTTTACCTGAGGTGCCTTTTAGTTGTGCCTATTAAAATATGGAGAACAAAAATGTTGAGGTTCCAAAATTAGGGAAAGATCAAGATCCACTTCCACCTCGTGCTGAAGCTGCTGCCACTAGTCATGGCCGAGACGATGAAATGCCAGCAACGTCGTCTGCCAAGGCCGATGCCCAATGGCATAGTACAGAGCATGTCAAAACCAAAACACCAAATATCAGTAAAAAAAGGACTCCAAAACCTAAAATAAAATTGTCGGAGGAGAAGCGTAAACTTGCCAATATGCCATTTACCACACGGAGTGGCAAGGAACGGCTGAGGCCCTGGCCTATGTTCATGGCTAGTGGTTCAGCTTCACATGAGGATGGAAGCACTCAGCCTCTCGCTAGAAAACTGAAAAGACTCAAGCTGGCAAAAGCACCGCAAAGAACTGTGCGTTCTTTGAAATCCCAAATCCACAAGGAGAGTCCAATTGTGTCGGTTGCGATGCCTGACCTTCCCAACACTGGACGTGAAGAGCATGCGCCTTCCACCATTTGCACGCCCCCTGCAAGTGCTGGAAGGAGCACCCGCAGTCCAGTTCCTGATAGTCAGATTGAAGATGTCAGTGTTGAAGTACACCAGGATGAGGAGGATATGGGTGTTGCTGGCGCTGGGGAGGAAATTGACCAGGAGGATTCTGATGGTGAGGTGGTTTGTTTAAGTCAGGCACCCGGGGAGACACCTGTTGTCCGTGGGAGGAATATGGCCGTTGACATGCCTGGTGAAAATACCAAAAAAATCAGCTCTTCGGTGTGGAGGTATTTCACCAGAAATGCGGACAACAGGTGTCAAGCCGTGTGTTCCCTTTGTCAAGCTGTAATAAGTAGGGGTAAGGACGTTAACCACCTCGGAACATCCTCCCTTATACGTCACCTGCAGCGCATTCATAATAAGTCAGTGACAAGTTCAAAAACTTTGGGTGACAGCGGAAGCAGTCCACTGACCAGTAAATCCCTTCCTCTTGTAACCAAGCTCACGCAAACCACCCCACCAACTCCCTCAGTGTCAATTTCCTCCTTCCCCAGGAATGCCAATAGTCCTGCAGGCCATGTCACTGGCAATTCTGACGAGTCCTCTCCTGCCTGGGATTCCTCCGATGCATCCTTGCGTGTAACGCCTACTGCTGCTGGCGCTGCTGTTGTTGCCGCTGGGAGTCGATGGTCATCCCAGAGGGGAAGTCGTAAGCCCACTTGTACTACTTCCAGTAAGCAATTGACTGTTCAACAGTCCTTTGCGAGGAAGATGAAATATCACAGCAGTCATCCTACTGCAAAGCGGATAACTGAGGCCTTGGCATCCAGGGTGGTGAGAAACGTGGTTCCGGTATCCATCATTACTGCAGAGCCAACTAGAGACTTGTTGGAGGTACTGTGTCCCCGGTACCAAATACCATCTAGGTTCCATTTCTCTAGGCAGGCGATACCGAAAATGTACACAGACCTCAGAAAAAGAGTCACCAGTGTCCTAAAAAATGCAGCTGTACCCAATGTCCACTTAACCACGGACATGTGGACAAGTGGAGCAGGGCAGGGTCAGGACTATATGACTGTGACAGCCCACTGGGTAGATGTATGGACTCCCGCCGCAAGAACAGCAGCGGCGGCACCAGTAGCAGCATCTCGCAAACGCCAACTCTTTCCTAGGCAGGCTACGCTTTGTATCACCGCTTTCCAGAATACGCACACAGCTGAAAACCTCTTACGGCAACTGAGGAAGATCATCGCGGAATGGCTTACCCCAATTGGACTCTCCTGTGGATTTGTGGCATCGGACAACGCCAGCAATATTGTGTGTGCATTAAATCTGGGCCAATTCCAGCACGTCCCATGTTTTGCACATACCTTGAATTTGGTGGTGCAGAATTTTTTTAAAAACGACAGGGGCGTGCAAGAGATGCTGTCGGTGGCCAGAAGAATTGCGGGACACTTTCGGCGTACAGGCACCACGTACAGAAAACTGGAGCACCACCAAAAACTACTGAACCTGCCCTGCCATCATCTGAAGCAAGAAGTGGTAACGAGGTGGAATTCAACCCTCTATATGCTTCAGAGGTTGGAGGAGCAGCAAAAGGCCATTCAAGCCTATACAATTGAGCACGATATAGTAGGTGGAATGCACCTGTCTCAAGTGCAGTGGAGAATGATTTCAACGTTGTGCAAGGTTCTGATGCCCTTTGAACTTGCCACACGTGAAGTCAGTTCAGACACTGCCAGCCTGAGTCAGGTCATTCCCCTCATCAGGCTTTTGCAGAAGAAGCTGGAGGCATTGAAGAAGGAGCTAAAAGGGAGCGATTCCGCTAGGCATGTGGGACTTGTGGATGCAGCCCTTAATTCGCTTAACAAGGATTCACGGGTGGTCAATCTGTTGAAATCAGAGCACTACATTTTGGCCACCGTGCTCGATCCTAGATTTAAAGCCTACCTTGGATCTCTCTTTCCGGCAGACACAGGTCTGCTGGGGTTGAAAGACCTGCTGGTGACAAAATTGTCAAGTCAAGCGGAACGCGACCTGTCAACATCTCCTCCTTCACATTCTCCCGCAACTGGGGGTGCGAGGAAAAGGCTCAGAATTCCGAGCCCACCCGCTGGCGGTGATGCAGGGCAGTCTGGAGCGACTGCTGATGCTGACATCTGGTCCGGACTGAAGGACCTGACAACGATTACGGACATGTCGTCTACTGTCACTGCATATGATTCTCTCAACATTGATAGAATGGTGGAGGATTATATGAGTGACCGCATCCAAGTAGGCACGTCACACAGTCCGTACTTATACTGGCAGGAAAAAGAGGCAATTTGGAGGCCCTTGCACAAACTGGCTTTATTCTACCTAAGTTGCCCTCCCACAAGTGTGTACTCCGAAAGAGTGTTTAGTGCCGCCGCTCACCTTGTCAGCAATCGGCGTACGAGGTTACATCCAGAAAATGTGGAGAAGATGATGTTCATTAAAATGAATTATAATCAATTCCTCCGCGGAGACATTGACCAGCAGCAATTGCCTCCACAAAGTACACAGGGAGCTGAGATGGTGGATTCCAGTGGGGACGAATTGATAATCTGTGAGGAGGGGGATGTACACGGTGATATATCGGAGGGTGAAGATGAGGTGGACATCTTGCCTCTGTAGAGCCAGTTTGTGCAAGGAGAGATTAATTGCTTCTTTTTTGGGGGGGGTCCAAACCAACCCGTCATATCAGTCACAGTCGTGTGGCAGACCCTGTCACTGAAATGATGGGTTGGTTAAAGTGTGCATGTCCTGTTTTGTTTATACAACATAAGGGTGGGTGGGAGGGCCCAAGGACAATTCCATCTTGCACCTCTTTTTTCTTTTCTTTTTCTTTGCATCATGTGCTGATTGGGGAGGGTTTTTTTGGAAGGGACATCCTGCGTGACACTGCAGTGCCACTCCTAGATGGGCCCGGTGTTTGTGTCGGCCACTAGGGTCGCTAATCTTACTCACACAGTCAGCTACCTCATTGCGCCTCTTTTTTTCTTTGCGTCATGTGCTGTTTGGGGAGGGTTTTTTGGAAGGGACATCCTGCGTGACACTGCAGTGCCACTCCTAGATGGGCCCGGTGTTTGTGTCGGCCACTAGGGTCGCTAATCTTACTCACACAGCTACCTCATTGCGCCTCTTTTTTTCTTTGCGTCATGTGCTGTTTGGGGAGGGTTTTTTGGAAGGGACATCCTGCGTGACACTGCAGTGCCACTCCTAGATGGGCCCGGTGTTTGTGTCGGCCACTAGGGTCACTAATCTTACTCACACAGCTACCTCATTGCGCCTCTTTTTTTCTTTGCGTCATGTGCTGTTTGGGGAGGGTTTTTTGGAAGGGACATCCTGCGTGACACTGCAGTGCCACTCCTAGATGGGCCTGGTGTTTGTGTCGGCCACTAGGGTCGCTAATCTTACTCACACAGCTACCTCATTGCGCCTCTTTTTTTCTTTGCGTCATGTGCTGTTTGGGGAGGGTTTTTTGGAAGGGCCATCCTGCGTGACACTGCAGTGCCACTCCTAGATGGGCCCGGTGTTTGTGTCGGCCACTAGGGTCGCTAATCTTACTCACACAGCTACCTCATTGCGCCTCTTTTTTTCTTTGCGTCATGTGCTGTTTGGGGAGGGTTTTTTGGAAGGGCCATCCTGCGTGACACTGCAGTGCCACTCCTAGATGGGCCCGGTGTTTGTGTCGGCCACTAGGGTCGCTAATCTTACTCACACAGCTACCTCATTGCGCCTCTTTTTTTCTTTGCGTCATGTGCTGTTTGGGGAGGGTTTTTTGGAAGGGCCATCCTGCGTGACACTGCAGTGCCACTCCTAGATGGGCCCGGTGTTTGTGTCGGCCACTAGGGTCGCTAATCTTACTCACACAGCTACCTCATTGCGCCTCTTTTTTTCTTTGCGTCATGTGCTGTTTGGGGAGGGTTTTTTGGAAGGGACATCCTGCGTGACACTGCAGTGCCACTCCTAGATGGGCCCGGTGTTTGTGTTGGCCACTAGGGTCGCTTATCTTACTCACACAGCGACCTCGGTGCAAATTTTAGGACTAAAAATAATATTGTGAGGTGTGAGGTATTCAGAATAGACTGAAAATGAGTGTAAATTATGGTTTTTGAGGTTAATAATACTTTGGGATCAAAATGACCCCCAAATTCTATGATTTAAGCTGTTTTTTAGTGTTTTTTTAAAAAAACACCCGAATCCAAAACACACCCGAATCCGACAAAAAAAATTCGGTGAGGTTTTGCCAAAACGCGTTCGAACCCAAAACACGGCCGCGGAACAGAACCCAAAACCAAAACACAAAACCCGAAAAATTTCAGGCGCTCATCTCTAGCGCAAACTAGAGATGAGCGGGTTCGGTTTCTCTGAATCCGAACCCGCACGAACTTCATGTTTTTTTTCACGGGTCCGAGCGACTCGGATCTTCCCGCCTTGCTCGGTTAACCCGAGCGCGCCCGAACGTCATCATGACGCTGTCGGATTCTCGCGAGACTCGGATTCTATATAAGGAGCCGCGCGTCGCCGCCATTTTCACACGTGCATTGAGATTGATAGGGAGAGGACGTGGCTGGCGTCCTCTCCATTTAGATTAGGAGAGAGAGAGAGAGATTGACCTGAGGCTGATACTGTAGAAGAGAGTGCAGAGTTTAGTGACTGACCACAGTGACCACCAGCAGTGCAGTTGTTTTATTTAATATATCCGTTCTCTGCCTGAAAAAAACGGTACACACAGTGACTCAGTCACATACCATATCTGTGTGCACTGCTCAGCCCAGTGTGCTGCATGCCTGCATCATCTATGTATATATTATATATCTGACTGTGCTCAGCTCACACAGCTTATAATTGTGGGGGAGACTGGGGAGCACTGCAGTGCCAGTTATAGGTTATAGCAGGAGCCAGGAGTACAAGACAGTCACATACCATATCTGTGTGCACTGCTCAGCCCAGTGTGCTGCATCATCTATGTATATATTATATATCTGACTGTGCTCAGCTCACACAGCTTATAATTGTGGGGGAGACTGGGGAGCACTGCAGTGCCAGTTATAGGTTATAGCAGGAGCCAGGAGTACATATTATATTAAAATTAAACAGTGCACACTTTTGCTGCAGGAGTGCCACTGCCAGTGTGACTGACCAGTGACCTGACCACACTGACCACCAGTATAGTTAGTAGTATACTATATTGTGATTGCCTGAAAAAGTTAAACACTCGTCGTGTGACTTCACTTGTGTGGTGTTTTTTTTTTTATTCTATAAAAAACTCATTCTGCTGACAGACAGTGTCCAGCAGGTCCGTCATTATATAATATATATACCTGTCCGGCTGCAGTAGTGATATATATATATTTTTTATATCATTATTTATCATCCAGTCGCAGCAGACACAGTACGGTAGCTCACGGCTGTAGCTACCTCTGTGTCGGCACTCGGCAGTCCATCCATAATTGTATACCACCTACCCGTGGTTTTTTTTTCTTTCTTCTTTATACATACATACTACTACATCTCTTTATCAACCAGTCTATATTAGCAGCAGACACAGTACAGTACGGTAGTTCACGGCTGTGGCTACCTCTGTGTCGGCACTCGGCAGTCCGTCCATAATTGTATACCACCTAACCGTGGTTTTTTTTTTTTTCTTCTTTATACATACATACTACGACATCTCTTTATCAACCAGTCTATATTAGCAGCAGACACAGTACAGTACGGTAGTTCACGGCTGTGGCTACCTCTGTGTCGGCACTCGGCAGTCCGTCCATAATTGTATACCACCTAACCGTGGTTTTTTTTTCTTTCTTCTTCATACATACATACTACGACATCTCTTTATCAACCAGTCTATATTAGCAGCAGACACAGTACAGTACGGTAGTTCACGGCTGTGGCTACCTCTGTGTCGGCACTCGGCAGTCCGTCCATAATTGTATACCACCTAACCGTGGTTTTTTTTTCTTTCTTCTTTATACATACATACTACGACATCTCTTTATCAACCAGTCTATATTAGCAGCAGACACAGTACAGTACGGTAGTTCACGGCTGTGGCTACCTCTGTGTCGGCACTCGGCAGTCCGTCCATAATTGTATACTAGTATCCATCCATCTCCATTGTTTACCTGAGGTGCCTTTTAGTTGTGCCTATTAAAATATGGAGAACAAAAATGTTGAGGTTCCAAAATTAGGGAAAGATCAAGATCCACTTCCACCTCGTGCTGAAGCTGCTGCCACTAGTCATGGC
Organism: Pseudophryne corroboree; assembly: GCF_028390025.1. Lineage (NCBI taxonomy): Eukaryota > Metazoa > Chordata > Amphibia > Anura > Myobatrachidae > Pseudophryne > Pseudophryne corroboree. The sequence goes on from NC_086453.1 coordinate 347,670,789, forward strand.
CGAGACGATGAAATGCCAGCAACGTCGTCTGCCAAGGCCGATGCCCAATGTCATAGTACAGAGCATGTCAAATCCAAAACACCAAATATCAGTAAAAAAAGGACTCCAAAACCTAAAATAAAATTGTCGGAGGAGAAGCGTAAACTTGCCAATATGCCATTTACCACACGGAGTGGCAAGGAACGGCTGAGGCCCTGGCCTATGTTCATGGCTAGTGGTTCAGCTTCACATGAGGATGGAAGCACTCAGCCTCTCGCTAGAAAAATGAAAAGACTCAAGCTGGCAAAAGCACAGCAAAGAACTGTGCATTCTTCGAAATCCCAAATCCACAAGGAGAGTCCAATTGTGTCGGTTGCGATGCCTGACCTTCCAAACACTGGACGTGAAGAGCATGCGCCTTCCACCATTTGCACGCCCCCTGCAAGTGCTGGAAGGAGCACCCGCAGTCCAGTTCCTGATAGTCAGATTGAAGATGTCAGTGTTGAAGTACACCAGGATGAGGAGGATATGGGTGTTGCTGGCGCTGGGGAGGAAATTGACCAGGAGGATTCTGATGGTGAGGTGGTTTGTTTAAGTCAGGCACCCGGGGAGACACCTGTTGTCGGTGGGAGGAATATGGCCGTTGACATGCCAGGTGAAAATACCAAAAAAATCAGCTCTTCGGTGTGGAGGTATTTCAACAGAAATGCGGACAACAGGTGTCAAGCCGTGTGTTCCCTTTGTCAAGCTGTAATAAGTAGGGGTAAGGACGTTAACCACCTCGGAACATCCTCCCTTATACGTCACCTGCAGCGCATTCATAATAAGACAGTGACAAGTTCAAAAACTTTGGGTGACAGCGGAAGCAGTCCACTGACCAGTAAATCCCTTCCTCTTGTAACCAAGCTCACGCAAACCACCCCACCAACTCCCTCAGTGTCAATTTCCTCCTTCCCCAGGAATGCCAATAGTCCTGCAGGCCATGTCACTGGCAATTCTGACGATTCCTCTCCTGCCTGGGATTCCTCCGATGCATCCTTGCGTGTAACGCCTACTGCTGCTGGCGCTGCTGTTGTTGCTGCTGGGAGTCGATGGTCATCCCAGAGGGGAAGTCGTAAGCCCACTTGTACTACTTCCAGTAAGCAATTGACTGTTCAACAGTCCTTTGCGAGGAAGATGAAATATCACAGCAGTCATCCTGCTGCAAAGCGGATAACTGAGGCCTTGACAACTATGTTGGTGTTAGACGTGCGTCCGGTATCCGCCGTTAGTTCACAGGGAACTAGACAATTTATTGAGGCAGTGTGCCCCCGTTACCAAATACCATCTAGGTTCCACTTCTCTAGGCAGGCGATACCGAGAATGTACACGGACGTCAGAAAAAGACTCACCAGTGTCCTAAAAAATGCAGTTGTACCCAATGTCCACTTAACCACGGACATGTGGACAAGTGGAGCAGGGCAGGGTCAGGACTATATGACTGTGACAGCCCACTGGGTAGATGTATGGACTCCCGCCGCAAGAACAGCAGCGGCGGCACCAGTAGCAGCATCTCGCAAACGCCAACTCTTTCCTAGGCAGGCTACGCTTTGTATCACCGGTTTCCAGAATACGCACACAGCTGAAAACCTCTTACGGCAACTGAGGAAGATCATCGCGGAATGGCTTACCCCAATTGGACTCTCCTGTGGATTTGTGGCATCGGACAACGCCAGCAATATTGTGTGTGCATTAAATATGGGCAAATTCCAGCACGTCCCATGTTTTGCACATACCTTGAATTTGGTGGTGCAGAATTATTTAAAAAACGACAGGGGCGTGCAAGAGATGCTGTCGGTGGCCAGAAAAATTGCGGGACACTTTCGGCGTACAGGCACCACGTACAGAAGACTGGAGCACCACCAAAAACTACTGAACCTGCCCTGCCATCATCTGAAGCAAGAAGTGGTAACGAGGTGGAATTCAACCCTCTATATGCTTCAGAGGTTGGAGGAGCAGCAAAAGGCCATTCAAGCCTATACAATTGAGCACGATATAGGAGGTGGAATGCACCTGTCTCAAGCGCAGTGGAGAATGATTTCAACGTTGTGCAAGGTTCTGATGCCCTTTGAACTTGCCACACGTGAAGTCAGTTCAGACACTCCCAGCCTGAGTCAGGTCATTCCCCTCATCAGGCTTTTGCAGAAGAAGCTGGAGACATTGAAGGAGGAGCTAACACGGAGCGATTCCGCTAGGCATGTGGGACTTGTGGATGGAGCCCTTAATTCGCTTAACAAGGATTCACGGGTGGTCAATCTGTTGAAATCAGAGCACTACATTTTGGCCACCGTGCTCGATCCTAGATTTAAAGCCTACCTTGGATCTCTCTTTCCGGCAGACACAAGTCTGCTGGGGTTGAAAGACCTGCTGGTGAGAAAATTGTCAAGTCAAGCGGAACGCGACCTGTCAACATCTCCTCCTTCACATTCTCCCGCAACTGGGGGTGCGAGGAAAAGGCTCAGAATTCCGAGCCCACCCGCTGGCGATGATGCAGGGCAGTCTGGAGCGACTGCTGATGCTGACATCTGGTCCGGACTGAAGGACCTGACAACGATTACGGACATGTCGTCTACTGTCACTGCATATGATTCTCTCACCATTGAAAGAATGGTGGAGGATTATATGAGTGACCGCATCCAAGTAGGCACGTCACACAGTCCATACTTATACTGGCAGGAAAAAGAGGCAATTTGGAGGCCATTGCACAAACTGGCTTTATTCTACCTAAGTTGCCCTCCCACAAGTGTGTACTCCGAAAGAGTGTTTAGTGTCGCCGCTCACCTTGTCAGCAATCGGCGTACGAGGTTACATCCAGAAAATGTGGAGAAGATGATGTTCATTAAAATGAATTATAATCAATTCCTCCGCGGAGACATTGACCAGCAGCAATTGCCTCCACAAAGTACACAGGGAGCTGAGATGGTGGATTCCAGTGGGGACGAATTGATAATCTGTGAGGAGGGGGATGTACACGGTGATATATCGGAGGGTGATGATGAGGTGGACATCTTGCCTCTGTAGAGCCAGTTTGTGCAAGGAGAGATTAATTGCTACTTTTTTTGGGGGGGGTCCAAACCAACCCGTCATATCAGTCACAGTCGTGTGGCAGACCCTGTCACTGAAATGATGGGTTGGTTAAAGTGTGCATGTCCTGTTTTGTTTATACAACATAAGGGTGGGTGGGAGGGCCCAAGGACAATTCCATCTTGCACCTCTTTTTTCTTTTATTTTTCTTTGCGTCATGTGCTGTTTGGGGAGGGTTTTTTGGAAGGGACATCCTGCGTGACACTGCAGTGCCACTCCTAAATGGGCCCGGTGTTTGTGTCGGCCACTAGGGTCGCTAATCTTACTCACACAGTCAGCTACCTCATTGCGCCTCTTTTTTTCTTTGCGTCATGTGCTGATTGGGGAGGGTTTTTTGGAAGGGACATCCTGCGTGACACTGCAGTGCCACTCCTAAATGGGCCCGGTGTTTGTGTCGGCCACTAGGGTCGCTAATCTTACTCACACAGTCAGCTACCTCATTGCGCCTCTTTTTTTCTTTGCGTCATGTGCTGATTGGGGAGGGTTTTTTGGAAGGGACATCCTGCGTGACACTGCAGTGCCACTCCTAAATGGGCCCGGTGTTTGTGTCGGCCACTAGGGTCGCTAATCTTACTCACACAGTCAGCTACCTCATTGCGCCTCTTTTTTTCTTTGCGTCATGTGCTGATTGGGGAGGGTTTTTTGGAAGGGACATCCTGCGTGACACTGCAGTGCCACTCCTAAATGGGCCCGGTGTTTGTGTCGGCCACTAGGGTCGCTTATCTTACTCACACAGTCAGCTACCTCATTGCGCCTCTTTTTTTCTTTGCGTCATGTGCTGATTGGGGAGGGTTTTTTGGAAGGGACATCCTGCGTGACACTGCAGTGCCACTCCTAAATGGGCCCGGTGTTTGTGTCGGCCACTAGGGTCGCTAATCTTACTCACACAGTCAGCTACCTCATTGCGCCTCTTTTTTTCTTTGCGTCATGTGCTGATTGGGGAGGGTTTTTTGGAAGGGACATCCTGCGTGACACTGCAGTGCCACTCCTAAATGGGCCCGGTGTTTGTGTCGGCCACTAGGGTCGCTTATCTTACTCACACAGTCAGCTACCTCATTGCGCCTCTTTTTTTCTTTGCGTCATGTGCTGATTGGGGAGGGTTTTTTGGAAGGGACATCCTGCGTGACACTGCAGTGCCACTCCTAGATGGGCCAGGTGTTTGTGTCGGCCACTAGTGTCGCTTAGCTTAGTCATCCAGCGACCTTGGTGCAAATTTTAGGACTAAAAATAATATTGTGAGGTGTGAGGTATTCAGAATAGACTGAAAATGAGTGGAAATTATGGTTTTTGAGGTTAATAATAATATGGGATCAAAATGACCCCCAAATTCTATGATTTAAGCTGTTTTTTAGTGTTTTTTTAAAAAAACACCCGAATCCAAAACACACCCGAATCCGACAAAAAAAATTCGGTGAGGTTTTGCCAAAACGCGGTCGAACCCAAAACACGGCCGCGGAACCGAACCCAAAACCAAAACACAAAACCCGAAAAATTTCAGGCGCTCATCTCTAGCGCAAACCCAACACATCCCATCACCCCAAGAACACCATCCCCACAGTGAAACATGGTGGTGGCAAACATCATGCTGTGGGGATGTTTTTCAGCAGCAGGGAATGGTAAACTGTTTTGAGTCGAGGGAAGAATGGATGATGCGAAATACAGGGATATTCTTGAGCAAAACCTGTTTCAGTCTGCCTGTGATTTGAGACTGGGATGGAGGTTCACCTTCCAGCAGGACAATTACCCGAGGCATACTGCTAAAGCAACACTCGAGTGGTTTAAGGGGAAACATTTAAATGTGTTGGAATGGTCTAGTCAAAGCCCAGATCTCAATCCAATTGAGAATCTGTGGTCAGACTTGAAGATTGCTGTTCACAAGCGGAAGCCATCCAACATGAAGGAGCTGGGGCAGTTTTGCCTTGAGGTATAGGCAAAAATCGCAGTGGCAAGATGTGGCAAGCTCATAGAGACTTATCCAAAGCGACTTGCAGCTGTAATTGCTACAAAAGGTGGCTCTACAAAGTACTGACTTTAGGTGAGTGAATAGTTATGCACGCTGAAGTTTTCTGTTATTTTGTCCTATTTGTTGTTTGCTTCACAATAAAAAATAAAAAAAACATCTTCAAAGTTGTAGGCATGTTATGAATGAAATGATGCAAACCTTCAAACAATCCATTGTAATTCCAGGTTGTGAGGAAAACATGAAAAATGCAAAGGGGAACACTTTAGCAAGGCCCTGTATGTGTATGAGAATACATATGTAAGTACGGCTTATGGGGGTCATTCCGAGTTGTTCGCTCGCAAGCTGCTTTTAGCAGCTTTGCACACGCTAAGCCGCCGCCTACTGGGAGTGAATCTTAGCTTATCAAAATTGCGAACGAAAGATTAGCAAAATAGCGAATAGACACTTCTTAGCAGTTTCTGAGTAGCTCCACACTTACTCGGCATCTGCGATCAGTTCAGTGTTTGTCGTTCCTGGTTTGACGTCACAAACACACCCAGCGTTCGCCCAGACACTCCTCCATTTCTCCAGCCACTCCCGCGTTTTTCCCAGAAACGGTAGCGTTTTTTCACACACACCCATAAAACGGCCTGTTTCCGCCCAGAAACACCCACTTCCTGTCAATCACATTACGATCACCAGAACGAAGAAAAAACCTCGTAATGCCGTGAGTAAAATACCTAACTGCATAGCAAATTTACTTGGCGCAGTCGCACTGCGGGCATTGCGCATGCGCATTAGCGACTAATCGCTCCGTTGCGAGAAAAAAATACAGAGCGAACAACTCGGAATGACCCCCTATGTCCGGAACATCCATCATCCTATGCTCTTCACCTGACATACCATTGTATTGTTCTTTTTCTTAGTTTATATGGTCTATTGTGTACTTATAATATACACAATAGGAATTACTGAAGGTACAAAAAAGTAATTAAACCTAAGGGGTCAATACAATTAGCCACTTTGTAACGCTGCGGCAACTGCACTTCACACCTAATTGGATTGACCCTTAAAAGAGATGGGATACGGTCAATAGGTCAACACCACTTAGGCTGACAGACATTAGGTCGACCACTATTGGTCGACATGCATTAGATAGACATGGTCATTAGGTCGACAGTTCAAAGGGTAGACAGCGGTAGCAGAGGGTAGACAGCGGTAGCAGAGTGAGGCACCTTGGCCGAAGCATGGCGAGCGAACACGGTGCGCTAACTGGGGTTCCCCGTCACTTTACGAAGAAAACGACACAAAAAAAAGTAAAAAACTCATGTTGACCTTTTGACCTGTTTTTGATAGTGTTGAACAATATTTCGTAATGATGCCTCAGTATCAGGATAAGTAAAGAAGTCTGCACAGCTCATGGATACGCCCAAAGTTACGCTCAAATCTGCAGTGCAATAAAATTGTGTCAACACAAGGCAATCATTTTCATTATTTATTTGTATGACTACATGCCCAGTCTGATGGGACTTCCGACTTATAATTGGGAGAAAGTGGTCAACTCTCCCGAATTTCGCAGGCCAACCTGAGGAGTGAGTAGGACATAGGTTATGAAGACACGTTTTGCTATGGGTTGTCATTGCATCCCCACTCAAGTGTTCCAAATCACAAAACATCACAGGAGGTGGGGCCAAGATGAGATGATTTGCATAGCTCTGCCTCCTGCCTGATCCTATCTCCAGACATCATGGACAGAAACTGTAGTTGCCAAAGTCAGCAAGTACAGTATGGCTGTCTGTAAAATAGTATCCTGTGAGACGAGCACATGCTGCTGGGCCATAATGTATGAGCGGCGACCCATCATGTAAGGTGGTCCATTTTAGTGTATACTCTGTCTAGCTAGTATACCATTGACCTATGGCTCTCCAACAAGGTCAGGTTTGCTCTCTGACAGGGCAGGCTGTGAACATCCTGAACAGACGCTGATAAAGAATCATGAACTGAAGACTGCTCACCTTGCTTTTTGGCTTCTCTTCTCCTTTGTAACTTCCCCAGAGCAGTGTAGGGGAGCTGAATCCATCAATGTGTAAAGCTTGAATTGCTGCACAAAGTAAATATGTATATATGTAATTGCAAGCATGATATTTTAAAGGCTCACATATTAAAGAAGACTACTGTGTCAGGTCATGTATGTGAAGAGGGGACCCAGACTAGCGGTCTTACTGCTGTCATTTTCACCGGCAGCTGAGTATCGATCTTTTATTGATAAATTGTAGTGATAAAAGATTCTGTATCACTGCCATAAACCGTGATAGAAACTTACAGCATAATAATAAATAGACCCATACAACGGCAGGCCCTGTGACAACCCTATGGGGTCTATTTATTGGGAGAAGAAGAAGTCTTGGAATCTGGTTCCACCGGGCATGCATGAATGGGCAATCGTGGCCCCGAGACACTGTGTGGGATGCGGCATAGCTGGTAGACATGGCTAAGCGCTGTTGTAGATAATATCAGCATTATGAGAACCGTTGCAAAGATGAGGGGGGCCATGCCGAGGCACACTGGAGGTATGCACTCCCGGGGCACAACGGATACCCAGGCTCAGGTACTTTGCACTCGCCCCAACCCCACTTCTCCTGGCAGGTTGGGTCATGCATGCCCAGCTTCCTCATACTGGCCCGGTGAAGTGGTAAGCTGTACTGCTGCCAGCCAGTATCACCCAGCTGCCTCTGCGTGGCTGCGTGACATTAGTAATAAATATATTGTAGATACAACGTATATGTGAAGCAAAGGGGGATATTCAGGCTGCATCACGCAGCAGCAGCAGCGAACGCAGTCTGAATTGTTTTGTGGCGTGCGCTCGCGCACCCTGGGAGCCCAGTGAGATGCTAAAAGCATCTCAGGGCTGCGATCGCCTCTGCCTGATTGACAGGTAGGAGGGGGCATGCTAACGGCGTTAGAACGCCGTTGGCGGGGCTCTGTCCGGACACCGCAGGCGTGTCCGGACCGTTGGTTGGGCGGGCTGTGGTGGCTGTGTGACGGTACGCAGTGGGTAGCTCCCTGCTCCGCAGGCAGGGAGATACTTGCTGGGTGCAAAAGCATGGCCGCCGTGCGAAGCTTTTGCACCAGTGTGGGGGGGGGGGGAGGGGAAGAGTCAGACATGCAGGGCAGACTAGCCCTGTTCTGGGCATACCCACGCATGTCAGAGAAAATTATCGTAGATGTGCTAAATATAGCACATCTACGATCAGATCTGAATTAGGCCCAAAATACAGTGGCACTCCTGAAGTATGCAATAAACAAAAACCTTTTCATGGCTCTCTGTATCTTGGCATTGTACTCCGAGGGGTACATTTACAAAAGTGGAGATCTTGCCCATAGCAACCATTCAGAGTCTAGCTATTATCTTCTAGAAGGTGCTAGATAAATAAGTAGAATCTGATTGGTTACTGTGGTCACCATCTCCACTGTAAGCCTACACTTTAGTAAATATACCCAAGTGCCCGTCATTTTATATCTATCTCTTATAATATGAATAATGATAAATTCATATTTTTATAATAAAAAAAACAGTAGTTTGTCAACAAATACAATCATTAGTTAATGTGGAGAATGTCCTTTGCTTATGAGTAAAACCTTTGTTGATGATAAAAGCTGGAAATACAGTAAGATTGCAACAAATATCACTTTTTGATATTTAAAATTCATACACGGAGCTTGCTTAACACACCGTACATTTCTTTCCCTTCTCTGAGACCTATTAATACCTCAGTTCCATGAAAGTATCTGATTTTTAATGGCCATGTAACAACAGCAATCAATAAAATTGTGTATACATAGTTTTAAAAAATGCTTGCAGTCCAAAGATCTTTTCAGAATACAAAAATGAAATAAATACCGTAAAAAAAAAAATTTGAGCTACAAAAAACTATAAAATAACATTCAAGGTTCTCTAGCTTTTTGTAACTACAGTGCTTACTGACACTATACACAGGACACACACACACTACTCCCAGCTCACATGCATACACACACACACACTGCTCACATTTCACTGACACCACACCCAGCTCACACACACACTGCTCACTGACACTACACCCAGCTCACACACACTGACTGCTCACTGACACTACACCCAGCTCACACACACTGACTGCTCACTGACACTACACCCAGCTCACACACACTGACTGCTCACTGACACTACACCCTGCTCACTGACACTACACCCTGCTCACCCACACACTGCTCACTAACACTATACCCTGCTCACTGACACTACACTCTGTTCACTTACACTACACCCTACTCGCCCACACACTACTCACTGACACTACACCCAGCTCACATGCATGCACACACACTGCTCACATTTCACTGACACTACACCCAGCTCACACACACTGCTCACTGACAATACACTCTGTCCACTGATATTACACTCTGCTCACTGACACTACACCCTGCTCACACACTACTCACTGACACTGACTACACCAAGCTCATACACACACTCTGCTCACTGACAGTACACCCATCTCACACACAATGCTCATCGACACTATACACTGCTCACACAAACACTCTGCTCACTGACATTACACCCTACTCACACACACACATACACACACACACACACACACACACACACACACACACACACACACTGCTCACTGACACTACACCCTGCTCACAAGGGGGGGGGGGGAATCATGAGGAGGAATGACGGAGAGGAATGAGGTATAGGGTCTCTACCTGGCATAATGTGTATAAGGGACTCTACATGGCATAATGTGCATAAGAGGCTCTACCTGGCATAATGTGTATAAGGGGTTCTACCTGACATAATGTGTATGAGGGGACTCCACCTGACATAATGTGTATAAGGGGCTCTACCTGACACAATGTGTATAAAGGGCTCTTTCTGGCATAATGTGTATAAGGGACTCTACCTGGCATAATGTGTATAAGGGGCTTTACCTGGCAAAATGTGTATAAGGGGCTCTACCTGGAACAATGTGTATAAAGGGCTCTACCTGGCACAATGTGTATAAGGGACTCTACCTGGCATAATGTGTATAAGGGGCTTTACCTGGCATAATGTGTATAAAGGGCTCTACCTGGCATAATGTGTATAAGGGACTCTCTCTGGCATAATGTGTATAAGGGGTTTTAGCTGGCATAATGTGTATAAGGGGCACTACCTGACATGTGTATAAGGGGATTCCAACTGACATGTGTACAAGGGGCTCTACATGGCATAATGTGCATAAAGGGCTCTACCTGGCATAGTGTGTATAAGGAGCTCTACCTGGCATAATGTGTATATGGGGCTCTATTCTTGCATAATGTGTATAAGGGACTCTATCTGGCATAATGTGTATAAGGGACTCTACCTGGCATAATGTGTATAAGGGGCTCTACCTGGCATAATGTGTATAAGGGGCTCCATCTGGCATAATGTTTAGGGGCTCTATCTGGCATAATGTGCATAAGGGACTCTACCTGACATAATGCGTATAAGGGGTTTTATCTGGCATAATGTGTATAAGGGGCTCTACCTGGCATAATGTGTATAAGGAGTCTACCTGACATAATTTGTATAAGGGGATGCCATCTGACATCATGTGTACAAGGGGCTCTATCTGGAATAATGTATATAAGGGGCTCTACCTGGCATAATGTGTATAAGGAGTTTTATCTGGCATAATGTGTATAAGGTGCTCTACCTGGCATTATGTGTATACAGAGTTTTATCTGGCATAATGTGTATAAGGGGTTTTATCTGGCATAATGTGTATAAGGTACTCTACCTGGAATAATGAGTATAAGGGGTTTTATCTGGCATAATGTGTATAAGGGGTTCTACCTGGCATAATGTGTCTAAGGGGCTTCACCTGGCATGTGTAGGGGCTTTACCTGGCATAATGTGTATAAGGGGCTCTACCTGGCATAATGTATATAAGGGGCTCTACATGGCATAATGTGTATAAGGGACACTACCTGGCATAATGTGTATAAGGGGCTTTACCTGGCATAATGTGTCTAAGGTGCTCCACCTGCCATAATGTGTAGGGGCTCTACCTGGCACGTGTATTTAGGGCTCTACCTAGCATAATTTGTATAATGTGCTCTACCTGGCATGTGTTTAAGGGGCTTTACCTGGCATAATGTGTATAAGGGGCTCTACCTGGCATAAAATGTAAAAGGGCCTCTACCTGAAATAATGTGTATAAGGGACTCTACCTGCATAATGTCTGTAAGGGGCTCTACCTGGCATAATGTCTGTACGGGGCTCTACCTGGCATAATGTGTATAAGGGGCTCTACCTGGCATAATGTGGAGGGGCTCTGCCAGGCATAATGTTTCTCACACTCTCTCGAATGAGTGCGTTCCGCACCACCTGCTTGTGACGCCTCTGGAGAGGGGGAAAAATAAGCCTGGGCAACAAAGTCTTCTGAAGGAGGACATCTCCATGAATAAAGTTTTACAACAAACATTTAGTCTGTGTACATGGTGTATTATATATATATATATATATATATATATATATATATATATTTCTGATTTGCAAACAGTGCTAAACATCTTAAGGTATTAAGGGACAGAATTTGCTAATGCTGCAATTAGCAATGTCGCAAATAGCGACGTGATTAAGTTGAAGTCTGAACACTGAAAACTCATATGGAAGATGCCTAGTTTCCAGACCGTGTATAAGTGCCGAGAATATTTATGTAACTCCAAGCTTGTAGAAGATGCTGAATTGTTATAACTGCTGGAGCAAAGAGGAACATGTTTGCATTTAGAATTTCCACTGCCTTAATAAATAAACCGGGTTTTCTCAGTCTATGGGGCAGATTCAATTAAGCGCATTTATCAGCAAATTATGGTAGGCTGACTCTGCTCATACCTCCATAGGCTGCAAGCTGAATCAGCCTTCTGTGACTTAACATGCGTAGCCGCTGGAACACACTCCGGCAGCCACCGCGCTTAGTTGATTCTGCTTCTAAATCTCTTTATGGCAGTAACAGTGTCGACTGCCGCTTAAAAACAGCTTTTACAAAGGAATAAAGAGGAGGAGCATCAGAACAAAATAATTGCAGTGAAACAAGTATCAGTTTTCTAGGAACCGCTATCTCAGTGATGTCACAAATTCCCAGTGAGGTTGTGGCAGGCCTAACAAGGATGTACGGCCTGCCGCTGTGCAGGTGTCGTCACTTCACCCACCTGTGCAACGCCGTCAGACGATATCCAGATGCGTAGGGACTCCGCCCTCCGGACCAGCGCGAACACCACCTCACCGCGGACGACGGGGGTCTGGAAAGAGAGGGATATGCCGGTTGAGACGTACGCCCGACCTCCGCCTAGAGTACGGGACACGTCAGGGGTAGCCGCGACCTTCACCGGCTGGGCGGAAGGTCATCACTGGCCAATAGGCCTCAGCTACCCAATTCTCACACACTCGCACTCTCGCACGTTGTGTGGTGAGAGGGGGGTCCTCGCGTCCGCGAGCAAACCCTCCCGACCGGTACACAGGGAGGGGGAATGACAGACAGACAGACAGACAGGCACAGGGTGATACTCACTTCCAACTTGCGGGTCACCTTGATTGTCGCACCTCTCCGCTCCTGTTGGGGCAAGAAGAACAGCCTCCCTACCTGCAGGCTACTCTACGGCTAACAACGATACAACCAACTACGCCTGCCTAAACAAACTAACTTAAACAACTGGAGGCTACTGGTTCTATCCCAATCAAACAGAGACCGGACCAATTAATCACGTTCACTACCCGGCAAGTCAGTGGAACAATTCCCCGACCCAACAGTATATCCCGATTTACCGGTCCTACCTTCCCGATGTTGGACACCGGCCGGTGCCTTTGGCTCACAATGAAGGACGGGGGTCTGAAGCAGACGGTGGCCCACCCCCGATGGCCGGGGGATGGCGACGTGTGGGACGGGAACGTTACTCCACACTTCCAATCCCCTGGGCCATACACCGCGTGGGGCCGGTCGGCTTCAAACAACGGCCACTGATCCCTCAAGAGCTGCTGCACAGCCCACTTCCAGCCGGAGGGGCGCAGGCAGGAGCCTGGGTGAGGGGCGCAGGCAGGAGCCTGGGTGAGGGGCGCAGGCCGGAGGCCTGGAGTGGGCACAGGCCGGAGGCCTGGAGGGAGAGCGCAGGCCGGAGGCCTGGAGGGGGAGCGCAGGCCGGAGGCCTGGAAGGGGAGCGCAGGCCGGAGGCCTGGAGGGGGAGCGCAGGCCGGAGGCCTGGAGGGGGAGCGCAGGCCGGAGGCCTGGAGGGGGAGCGCAGGCCGGAGGCCTGGAGGGGGGCGCAGGCCGGAGGCCTGGAGGGGGAGCGCAGGCAGGAGGCCTGGAGGGGGGCGCAGGCCGGAGGCCTGGAGGGGGAGCGCAGGCAGGAGGCCAGAAGAGGGCTCAGGCCTAAGGCCTGGAGTGAGGGCACAGGCCGGAGGCCTGAGTGAGGGCACAGGCCGGAGGCCTGAATGAGGGCACAGGCCGGAGGCCTGCCTGAGGGCACAGGCCGGAGGGCACAGGCCGGAGGCCTGCCTAACGTGCGCACAGGCCGACAGGGCCTGACTCTGCCCGCAGGCCTAGTGCCTGTCCCTGGTGCTCTAGGGAGGTTAAAGATAGGTGGAGGTGGCCCAAGGCCGCCTACCTGTCGCGGAGGGAGAGGCTGCAGCGGGGAGCTTCGTTAGCTCTTTTGCTCTCCACACGCTGCAGCACTCTCCGCCGGACTTCCGTCGCCGGTCGCCGTCTTCTGTCTTCTTGCTTGGCTCCGCCGACGTCTTCCTCCGCACTGCCGATGTCTTCTGCTCCGCCGACGTCTTCTTCTTCTGCTCCGCCGACGTCTTCTTCCGCTGGAGCTCTTCCTCCTCTTCTGCTGCCGTCCGCCGTCCGACTGCCTACTCCCGCTCCGCAGCGCCTCTTATATGGCGCCGGGAGCAGGCGGAGCTATGACGCGGCGAGCCCCGATTGGCTCGCCGCGGCGAGCTCTGATTGGCGGCCAAGGCGCGAGCCCTGATTGGCTCGCGCTTGGCGCGCCGTTTGAAATGCGCCGCTGGGATTGGAGGGGCTTGAATCCTTTCGGATGCAAGCCCCTCCAGACTGGAAACCGCCCGCCGCGTCGCCGCCCGTCGCTCCGTGGAGGGGAAGGTGGCAATCCCCTTCACATTTCCCCCCCCTTTGTCCTTTGTGGTCCCCACAAAGCAAGAATCCGACCATACAAAGTTCGGATCCGCGTAGCGAGGGCCCGGGACGCCCCTATTTGAACGCAGAGAGCGTCTTGGCAGGGGAGAGGCCACTACTTCAACTGGGGGTTGAGGTTCTGATGCCTCCTCTGGCTGATTCTCCTCAACCGGCAACCACCATTCCTCGTCTGACAGAGGGGTCAGAGCTTCCCCGATAGGGGCCCCTAACCCGTCCTCCGCTACAGGGGACTCAGCCCCGCTCACCGGATCCGGGAACGGACAAGGTCGCAGTTTACTCCGATGTAACGTGCGCAGGCGTCCCGTCCCATCGGTAGACTCCACTTGATACACTGGTCCACCTGGGTCCAAGCGACGGCGAACAAGGTATGGGGTAACTTCCCACCGTTCAGACAATTTCCCCCCTGGGTGAACCTCTCGCACCAACACTCGCTGGCCCACGGCCAACGATCCAGGCTCGTGGGACCTCACAGGTGGATGCTGGTGGTCTGCGATCAGCCTCCCAGCCAACTCGTGTGCCGCCTTCAGACGTAGGCGATGGTCCTCGACCCATTCGACAGGGGCGAGGGGCGTTACCTCCTCAGTCCCGGACAGTTGTAAGTCGTGTGCCTCCCGTCCGGGTCGGCCGAACAACAAGAAAAAAGGGGAAAATCCCGTGGTGTGATGAACTCTGTTGTTGTAAGTCCAGACCAGCTCCTGAACACGTTCGGGCCATCGCTGCTTCTCGACACGCTCCAACACGCGGAGCATCTGCAGCAGAGTCCGGTTGAATCTCTCGCAGGCGCCATTCCCCTGCGGATGGTAAGGTGTTGTGCGGGACTTTTGAACGCCATAAAGCTGGCAGAGGCGCTCCATCAGCTGCCCCTGGAAACAGGCACCTTGATCCGAATGGATCCGTTCAGGGCAACCGTACTGCCGAATGAAATGTTCGACGATCGCTCGTGTTGCCGACTCCGCGGTCTGGTTTCGGGTGGGAACCACTACGGTGAATTTAGTGAAGTGGTCAGTCATTACCAAGGCATACTGGTGCCCACTTACAGATTCCCCGATCAACACGTAGTCGATCATCAGCATCTCCAGCGGCCGACTGGTCCGGATCGTCTGGATGGGCACGTGCTGTTCCGGCGGCTTAACTACCGCACACCGCCTGCACTCACGACACACCTGGTCCACGACTGCCTGCAGCCGGGGGGCGAAATATTGGCGTCTCAACCAATGGTATGTTTTATAGGGTCCCAAATGGGCCCCTTGCTCGTGCGCCTCTTCCACCAGCGACCGCACCCGGGCTTCTGGCACGACCACCTGCTCGACAGTACACATTTCCTGTTCCAAGTAGCAGCGTCTCCGCAGGGTACCAGCGCAGACCCGCAATTGGTCCCAACGACGTACCACCTTCCTACAGAACCCGGTCAGTCCATCCTGCTCTCGGCGGGATGGCACATGACCCCTCTGTACCCACTGTCGAACGAGGTCCAAATCCTCATCGGCCTGCTGTTCCTGTGCCCAGTCCATCTCCGTGTACCTAAGTAAGGCAGTCTGGGCGTTTTGTCGATACAACTCTCCGGCCGTGGCCTGCCGCACACGAGTGAGATCCGGCATTTCTTCGCCGCAGTCCTCTTCTTCCCCACCAGGTTCGGGGGTTTCCACCGGAAAGCGAGACAGGGCATCTGCGTTGGTATTACTCTTCCCCGATCGATAGCGGATCTTGTAGGAGAACTTGGCCAACCTGGCCACCCACCGTTGCTCCAAGGCACCCAACTTGGCGGTCTCCAGGTACGCCAAGGGGTTGTTATCCGTGAAAATATCCACGTGAGCGGCGGTCAAGTACTCCGCAAATTTCTCGGTCACGGCCCACACCACTGCCAGTAGTTCCAACTTGAAGGAACTGTAGTTGTCTGGGTTTCTTTCGGTCTCTCGCAGGCTACGACTGCCGTAAGCAATCACCCGCTCCTGCCCATCCTGGACCTGAGCCAAGACCGCGCCCAACCCCTGCAGACTCCCATCCGTGTATAGGACGAAGGGCTTCTCAAAGTCTGCGTATCCCAACACCGGAGCTTCCGTGAGACTTCCTTTCAGTTGGTCAAAGGCCAGGTTCTGCGCTTCTCCCCAAGTCTCCAGGGCAGCTTTCTTAGTGGTCGCAATCCCCCGAAGCAAGGCATGTAGGGGTTCCGCAATCTGGGCGAAATCCTTGATGAAGCGCCGGTAGTACCCCACCAAACCCAGAAATGCCCGCAATTCCGTGATGGTGGTGGGCACCTTCCATTCCTGGACGGCCGCCACTTTGCTGGGGGTTGGGTACACCCCATCACGTGACACCACATGCCCGAGGTACTCCAAGCTGGATTTCAACAGGTGGCACTTCCGGGGCTTGAGCTTCAGGCCGTATGCTTCCAACCGCTGAAGAACCAGGTCGAGTCGAGCAAAGTGTTCCTCCAAGGTCGCGGCGAACACGATGATGTCGTCCAAGTAAATCAGCAAAGCTTCAAAGTTCAAGTCTCCCAAGCACCTCTCCATCATCCGCTGGAATGTGGCGGGCGCATTGTTTAACCCAAACGGCATGCGGCAAAATTCGAACAACCCCATGGGAGTAACGAATGCGGTCTTCTCCCTATCCTGGGGGGCCACCGGCACTTGCCAGTATCCACTGGCCAGGTCCAGGGTCGAAAAAAATTTTGCATTGCCCAGTGCAGCTAGGGACTCCTCGATCCTAGGGAGAGGGTAAGCGTCCCGGACGGTGCAACTGTTCAGCTTCCGGTAGTCCACACAGAACCGGATAGTCCCGTCCTTCTTCCGGACTAAGACAATGGGTGCAGCCCAGGGACTTTTGCTCTCCTGGATCACATGGTTTTCCAGCATCTGACGCAACATGCTCTTTACTTCCTGGTACAACCGGGGCGGTATCGGCCGATACCGCTCCCGAACCGGGGGGCGTCTCCGGTGCGGATCTCATGCTGCAGGTCCTCCGTATACCCGAAATCTTCCTCGTGCCGGAAGAACACCTTCTGACGGTTCCAGAGCATCTGGTCCAGCTTGGCTACGTCCCCGGCCGCGCACTCTTCCAGCGACACGTCCATCTGCGTACGGATCATGGTGCCGTTCCACTCGGGGCAGGGCCCCTCCTGCTCCTCCACTTGAACAGATAATGCCCATGCCTCGGAAGCCTCTGGCCGTAGGGAGAGTTTCCGCATACCCTGAACGCTATCCTCGTGAATCGCCACCACCTGAGCGATGACTGTCCCAGCCGGGACTCGGCAAAGCTGGTCGGTGAGATTGCAAAAGCGGACGGAGACCTTTCCACCGGTCACCACCGACACGGTCCGTGCCACCATCACTCCAGACCCTACCCTCAGCACATCAGTGGGCTCTACCATCACCTCCATGCCATTTAGGCTCTGATGAGTCCGTACTTCCAGAGGGATCAGGACTTCTTGGCGAGGTGGCAACTCCAGGCGCTGGTGGTGACCGACCTTCAAAAGGCCCAGGTGCTCATCGATTGCCCCTAGGGCCCTGGTTCCCCGTCGTCCCACTTGTTGGAGTGCCTGCTGGACGGGGCGCCGAACTCCCAGATTCCTCCAATATTGTGGCCCATTTTCCTGGAACAAGAGCTGGTCGAGATGTCGGAGTACATTCATCCCGAGGATCACTGGGCCATGGCTCAGCCCCGGGCTGCCGACTACCAGCAGCCCCTTCCTACCCAGCTCTCGGCCACAAACTACCATCTCCATCCACACCACCCCCACCACGGGAATGGGTAGGTTATTAGCTGCCGTGAGGGTAATGAAGCTCTCGGACACCTCACTTTTAAGATGGGCGTAATGTTCAAGGAAACAGGCCTCGGAAATGGTGGATACTTGAGAGCCGGTATCCAACAAGCAGGACTGATCTTTCCCACCGAGGCGGCTGACTACCACGGGACACTCTCCTACCAATTCAGCCTGTTCGTTAATGGCTGATCTCTCCTCATCGCTCCCCCCCACGGGTGGTCCCGTTACCGCGAGGGAGGTCAGTTTAACTGCGCCTCCGGGATTGCTTCGGTACAGGTCCGCGCAATATGCCCATACCGATGGCATCGGTAACAACGAGGGCCTCGGTCCTCTCCCGGACGGCCGTCCGGTTCCGTGCCTCGTCCGCGGGGCCGCCTGGTGTCCCGCTCACGGGACTCCGTGCCCCGCTGGTCACGCCGGTACACCTCCTCCCTCAGCTGGGAGACCTCTTCCCTCATTTCCTTGGTCACCCGGAGGAAGGCCTCTTTCAGGTCTTGCACACAGGTCTCCAAGGGATTGGTCTCCCTGCTAGCCACGGGCGCGGAGATCGGCTGCACCCACTGGGGAAAAACGGCGTGTGGTCCGTAATTGGCATTACGGTCCCTGGCTACAGCGTCGATCTCCACCTGATGGAAGGTCAGGGTGTCATCCTGGGATATCTTATCCAGCATCACCTGCCTCAGGGGCACGTTCCGGAGTCCCATGGCGAATTGATCCCGCAATATCTGGCTGGTGTTGGTGAGCGCCCCAAACCCATCGGGGTCTTTCCGACGTACTTCTCCCATCATCTCCTGGAGCGCGTTTGCATACTGGGGGATGGACTCATCCTCCCTCTGGAACCGGCCAAACAGACGCTGCCGGAGGGTCCCCGCCGAGGAGGTGTCCCCATAAATATCCCCCAGGATATTATAGATCTCCTCCAGCTCATCGCGTTCATCGTCGGGCCGCAAAAGAATCGTCCGACGAGCCTCGCCTTCCAGGGAATTCAGGGCGAGGGGCACCTGTAGGTCAACGGGCACCCGATAAATGAGGAACGTCGCCTCTAGTCGGGTCTTCCAGTCCTCTAGGGTCATATTGCGACCGTCGTAACGGGGTAGGTGGGCGAGGGCTGGTCCGACGTTAAGTCGACGCGATGACCTTCGTCGCTCGTCGTCCGTTCCCCTCGGTACCACGTCAGTGGTGCTGGAAGTTGAGCCTCTCCGCGAGGGTAGTTTCGGCACCTCTGCCCATGGCTTCCCGGCTGTGGGTAGTGACTGATCTTCGTCCATCCTGCCGACTACGCCAAATGTGGCAGGCCTAACAAGGATGTACGGCCTGCCGCTGTGCAGGTGTCGTCACTTCACCCACCTGTGCAACGCCGTCAGACGATATCCAGATGCGTAGGGACTCCGCCCTCTGGACCAGCGCGAACACCACCTCACCGCGGACGACGGGGGTCTGGAAAGAGAGGGATATGCCGGTTGAGACGTACGCCCGACCTCCGCCTAGAGTACGGGACACGTCAGGGGTAGCCGCGACCTTCACCGGCTGGGCGGAAGGTCATCACTGGCCAATAGGCCTCAGCTACCCAATTCTCACACACTCGCACTCTCGCACGTTGTGTGGTGAGAGGGGGGTCCTCGCGTCCGCGAGCAAACCCTCCCGACCGGTACACAGGGAGGGGGAATGACAGACAGACAGACAGACAGACAGGCACAGGGTGATACTCACTTCCAACTTGCGGGTCACCTTGATTGTCGCACCTCTCCGCTCCTGTTGGGGCAAGAAGAACAGCCTCCCTACCTGCAGGCTACTCTACGGCTAACAACGATACAGCCAACTACGCCTGCCTAAACAAACTAACTTAAACAACTGGAGGCTACTGGTTCTATCCCAATCAAACAGAGACCGGACCAATTAATCACGTTCACTACCCGGCAAGTCAGTGGAACAATTCCCCGACCCAACAGTATATCCCGATTTACCGGTCCTACCTTCCCGATGTTGGACACCGGCCGGTGCCTTTGGCTCACAATGAAGGACGGGGGTCTGAAGCAGACGGTGGCCCACCCCCGACGGCCGGGGGATGGCGACGTGTGGGACGGGAACGTTACTCCACACTTCCAATCCCCTGGGCCATACACCGCGTGGGGCCGGTCGGCTTCAAACAACGGCCACTGATCCCTCAAGAGCTGCTGCACAGCCCACTTCCAGCCGGAGGGGCGCAGGCAGGAGCCTGGGTGAGGGGCGCAGGCAGGAGCCTGGGTGAGGGGCGCAGGCCGGAGGCCTGGAGTGGGCACAGGCCGGAGGCCTGGAAGGGGAGCGCAGGCCGGAGGCCTGGAGGGGGAGCGCAGGCCGGAGGCCTGGAGGGGGAGCGCAGGCCGGAGGCCTGGAGGGGGGCGCAGGCCGGAGGCCTGGAGGGGGAGCGCAGGCAGGAGGCCTGGAGGGGGGCGCAGGCCGGAGGCCTGGAGGGGGAGCGCAGGCAGGAGGCCAGAAGAGGGCTCAGGCCTAAGGCCTGGAGTGAGGGCACAGGCCGGAGGCCTGAGTGAGGGCACAGGCCGGAGGCCTGCCTGAGGGCACAGGCCGGAGGCCTGCCTAACGTGCGCACAGGCCGACAGGGCCTGACTCTGCCCGCAGGCCTAGTGCCTGTCCCTGGTGCTCTAGGGAGGTTAAAGATAGGTGGAGGTGGCCCAAGGCCGCCTACCTGTCGCGGAGGGAGAGGCTGCAGCGGGGAGCTTCGTTAGCTCTTTTGCTCTCCACACGCTGCAGCACTCTCCGCCGGACTTCCGTCGCCGGTCGCCGTCTTCTGTCTTCTTGCTTGGCTCCGCCGACGTCTTCCTCCGCACTGCCGATGTCTTCTGCTCCGCCGACGTCTTCTTCTTCTGCTCCGCCGACGTCTTCTTCCGCTGGAGCTCTTCCTCCTCTTCTGCTGCCGTCCGCCGTCCGACTGCCTGCTCCCGCTCCGCAGCGCCTCTTATATAGCGCCGGGAGCGGGCGGAGCTATGACGCGGCGAGCCCCGATTGGCTCGCTGCGGCGAGCTCTGATTGGCGGCCAAGGCGCGAGCCCTGATTGGCTCGCGCTTGGCGCGCCGTTTGAAATGCGCCGCTGGGATTGGAGGGGCTTGAATCCTTTCGGAAACCGCCAGCCGCGTCGCCGCCCGTCGCTCCGTGGAGGGGAAGGTGGCAATCCCCTTCACAAGGTCATTGTCTACCTTGTTTGAAATAAAGATTAAATTTAGACAATTAATATAGGTTGAGGATTTTTTTTTTTAATATATATATATATATACAGTGTATTACCCTAGAAGTTTTAGACTGTTTGGGCTGAGCAACCAATGAACATGGAATCTTAAGTCTTTAGACCAAACGGTTTCCTATTCTTCAAAGGCAGTGTTCCCTAGCCGGGGGCTTGCAACAATCGGGAATCGCAACTGTTCTCAGACACAGCACTTGGATCCTCGCTAATGCTAACAGGAGGCATCTATCGCCGACAGATGCCTCCTGATGCCTCCTGATGCATTAGAATTTAAATTAGACCGAATTGCACAGCAGCATTCTTGCAGCTGTGCAATTCCATATAATCATAAATAACGCCTATTGTTAGAACATTGGGGGTAATTCCAAGTTGATCGCAGCAGGAATTTTGTTAGCAGTTGGGCAAAACCATGTGCACTGCAGGGGAGGCAGATATAACATGTGCAGAAAGAGTTAGATTTGGGTGGGTTATTTTATTTCTGTGCATGGTAAATACTGGCTGCTTTATTTTTACACTGCAAATTAGATTGCAGATTGAACACACCCCACCCAAATCTAACTCTCTCTGCACATGTTATATCTGCCTCCCCTGCAGTGCACATGGGCCCTCATTCCGAGTTGATCGCTCGCAAGGCGATTTTAGCAGAGTTACACACGCTAAGCCGCCGCCTACTGGGAGTGAATCTTAGCTTCTTAAAATTGCGACCGATGTATTCGCAATATTGCGATTACTAACTACTTAGCAGTTTCAGAGTAGCTTCAGACTTACTCTGCCTGTGCGATCAGTTCAGTGCTTGTCGTTCCTGTTTTGACGTCACAAACACACCCAGCGTTCGCCCAGACACTCCCCCGTTTCCCCGGCCACTCCTGCGTTTTTTCCGGAAACGGTAGCGTTTTTTCCCGCACACCCATAAAACGGCCTGTTTCCGCCCAGTAACACCCATTTCCTGTCAATCACATTACGATCGCCGGAGCGATGAAAAAGCCGTGAGTAAAAATACTATCTCCATTGTAAAATTACTTGGCGCAGTCGCAGTGCGAATATTGCGCATGCGTACTAAGCGGAATTTCACTGCGATGCGATGAAAAATACCGAGCGATCAACTCGGAATGAGGGCCATGGTTTTGCCCAACTGCTAACAAAATTCCTGCTGCAATCAACTTGGAATTACCCCCACTGTTCTAAAGGCTGAGACTGAAGTTTTATTAAGGTGTCTCCAGCCCAGGTCCAGGCTGTAACTAGAACTGTGAGAATGGTGCCGCCTCACAGACCGTAGAGTCCTCTGGAACGGCACTCTGCAGCCAGAATCGCTACTGCAGTACCGGCCGGAACATTCTTTGGACGCTCCAGACGTGCACACTGCAACTCTTACAGCATCCTCAGGATGTTCAGTACAAAGCTGTAATTAGTGGAGCTGGTTGGCCCGCCGCCATCTCGTGACATCATGCGCTCAGGAGGCGTGGCTGGCACAGTGCTCAGTAACAGGGGGTTACGAAGGTTACACCGATCCCAGGTCATGAGGTTCAGAGGGTCACAAAACAGGGCAGCAGCACCTGAATGTGATCTACTGCACATGCTGGCCACAAAATCTGTCCAACCAGCGCAACGCAACTAACCTCAAAAAAGCAAACAATGAACATGGTCAGGGGCTTGCCAAGGGACATCAGTGTACTGGCCCCAAGACTTCTGCGGCCGGCCCTGTGTGCAGTAAATGCCCTGTTATGGTGCTGGCCCACTGCCATTCCGCTTTTACTTTTTGTATTGAAACAGCTGAAACTTTGTCTAATTTCCAGATGTTTGTGAAATTGGTGGCGAGTATCAGATACAGGATCACAGCGAGAGACCTTATCCAGCGGGCACTGTAAGTGCAATGTGGAGAAGCAGAATCTGCTCATCCTATAATAAGAGAAACATATTGCCTTTATGTATTCCGCATGAGATGTGCTATTTTCATCCCGATCACTCACATTTCTGTTTCCCGCTGTTTTAGCCCCAGAGATTTATTTTGACAATAATACAAGACGTTGCAGAAATCACTGTATACATGGAACATTGCTCATGATTGCTGAATAGATTTAAACAAAGCAGCAGATATTTAAAGCAGCAGAAGTAGATACTCTGTTTGGGCAAAGCTGGCTGATTATTAAATGAAACGACATTGTACATTGAACACTGGTAAAATAACAACCCACATGAAGAGTGACAGGCTCAGTTCTCTCCAAAACACAGTCATATAGCAGGGCCCAAACTAGGATTTTCGTCACCCGGGGCAAGGCAGTAATTTGGCAAACCCCCCCCCCAAAAAAAATAATAATAATAAAAAATAAAAAATAAAAAAATAAATTCAAATAAATTAATTAATTTAAATAACCAAACGGTCAGACTAAAATAATCAGATTGTCAAAAATTTTGAAAAAAGGGGATACTATTGGACAATATTCCCCTATGTGCCCCAAATGCCCTAAGCGTCACATATCACCCCACTACATGCCCCCCCCTGTGTGTCCCCATACATTGCACTATATCACTGCACTATGGCCCTCATTCCGAGTTGTTCGCTCGCTAGCTGCTTTTAGCAGCATTGCACACGCTAGGACGCCGCCCTCTGGGAGTGTATCTTCGCTTAGCAGAATTGCGAACGAAAGATTGGCAGAATTGCGAATCGAAAATCCTTAGCAGTTTCTGAGTAGCTCGAGACTTACTCCTACACTGCGATCAGCTCAGCCCGTTTCATTCCTGGTTTGACGTCACAAACAGGCCCTGCGTTCGGACAGCCACTCCCCCGTTTCTCCAGACACTCCCGCGTTTTATCCTGGCACGCCTGCGTTTTTCCGCACACTCCCAGGAAACGGTCAGTTTCCACCCAGAAACACCCACTTCCTGTCAATCACACTCCGATCACTTCAACGATGAAAATTCTTCGTTCGGACGTGAGTAAATCTACTAAGTTTTGAGCTAAAATACTTAGCGCATGCGCACTGCGTACAATGCGCATGCGCATTTTCGCCTTAATCGCTCCGTTGCGAAAATCGGCAACGAGCGAACAACTCGGAATGACCCCCTATATCATAACACTTCATCACTGCACTACATTCCCCTATCCACTGCACTACATCACTATACTACATCCCCTACACACTGAACTACATCCCTACACTACATGCCCCTATACACTGCACTACATCCCCTATATGCTACACTACATCCCTACACTACATCCCCTTTTCTCTGACGTCCTAGTGGATGCTGGGAACTCCGTAAGGACCATGGGGAATAGCGGCTCCGTAGGAGACTGGGCACAAAAGTAAAAGCTTTAGGACTACCTGGTGTGCACTGGCTCCTCCCCCTATGACCCTCCTCCAAGCCTCAGTTAGATTTTTGTGCCCGAACGAGAAGGGTGCACACTAGGTGGCTCTCCTGAGCTGCTTAGTGAAAAAGTTTAAGTATAGGTTTTTTATTTTCAGTGAGTCCTGCTGGCAACAGGTTCACTGCACCGAGGGACTAAGGGGAGAAGAAGCGAACTCACCTGCGTGCAGAGTGGATTGGGCTTCTTAGGCTACTGGACATTAGCTCCAGAGGGACGATCACAGGCCCAGCCATGGATGGGTCCCAGAGCCGCGCCGCCGGCCCCCTTACAGAGCCAGAAGACAGAAGAGGTCCGGGAAATCGGCGGCAGAAGACGTCCTGTCTTCAATAAGGTAGCGCACAGCACCGCAGCTGTGCGCCATTGCTCTCAGCACACTTCACACTCCGGTCACTGAGGGTGCAGGGCGCTGGGGGGGGGGGCGCCCTGAGACGCAATAAAAACACCTTAGATGGCGAAAAATACATCACATATAGCTCCTTGGCTATATGGATGCATTTAACCCCTGCCAGTTTTCCTTAAAAAAGAGGGAGAAAGGCCGCCGAGAAGGGGGCGGAGCCTATCTCCTCAGCACACAAGCGCCATTTTCCCTCACAGCTCCGCTGGAAGGACGTCTCCCTGACTCTCCCCTGCAGTCCTGCACTACAGAAACAGGGTAAAACAAGAGAGGGGGGGGGGGGGGGGGGGCACTAATTTGGCAGATTAATCAATACAGCAGCTATATAAGGGAAAAACACTTATATAAGGTTATCCCTGTATATATATAGCGCTCTGGTGTGTGCTGGCAAACTCTCCCTCTGTCTCCCCAAAGGGCTAGTGGGGTCCTGTCCTCTATCAGAGCATTCCCTGTGTGTGTGCTGTGTGTCGGTACGTTTGTGTCGACATGTATGAGGAGGAAAATGGTATGGAGGCGGAGCAATTGCCTGTAATAGTGATGTCACCCCCTAGGGAGTCGACACCTGACTGGATGGTCTTATGGAAGGAATTACGTGATAGCGTCAGCACTTTACAAAAGACTGTTGACGACATGAGACAGCCGGCAAATCAGTTAGTACCTGTCCAGGCGTCTCAAACACCGTCAGGGGCTCTAAAGCGCCCGTTATCTCAGATGGTCGACACAGACCCAGACACGGACACTGACTCCAGTGTCGACGGTGAGGAAACAAACGTGATTTCCGGTAGGGCCACACGTTACATGATCACGGCAATGAAGGAGGTTTTGAACATTTCTGATACTACAAGTACCACAAAAAAGGGTATTATGTGGGGTGTGAAAAAACTACCCGTAGTTTTTCCTGAATCAGATGAATTAAATGAAGTGTGTGATGAAGCGTGGGTTTCCCCCGATAAAAAACTGCTAATTTCTAAAAAATTATTGGCATTATACCCTTTCCCGCCAGAGGTTAGGGCGCGTTGGGAAACACCCCCTAGGGTAGATAAGGCGCTCACACGCTTATCAAAACAAGTGGCGTTACCGTCTCCTGATACGGCCGCCCTCAAGGAGCCAGCTGATAGGAAGCTGGAAAATATCCTAAAAAGTATATACACACATACTGGTGTTATACTGCGACCAGCAATCGCCTCAGCCTGGATGTGCAGTGCTGGGGTGGCTTGGTCGGATTCCCTGACTGAAAATATTGATACCCTGGACAGGGACAGTATATTATTGACTATAGAGCATTTAAAGGATGCATTTCTATATATGCGAGATGCACAGAGGGATATTTGCACTCTGGCATCAAGAGTAAGTGCGCTGTCCATTTCTGCCAGAAGAGGGTTATGGACGCGACAGTGGTCAGGTGATGCGGATTCCAAACGGCATATGGAAGTACTGCCGTATAAAGGGGAGGAGTTATTTGGGGTCGGTCTATCGGACCTGGTGGCCACGGCAACGGCTGGGAAATCCACCTTTTTACCCCAGGTCACCTCTCAGCAGAAAAAGACACCGTCTTTTCAGGCTCAGTCCTTTCGTCCCCATAAGGGCAAGTGGGCAAAAGGCCACTCATTTCTGCCCCGGGGCAGAGGAAGGGGAAAAAGACTGCAGCAGGCAGCCTCTTCCCAGGAACAGAAGCCCTCCCCCGCTTCTGCCAAGTCCTCAGCATGACGCTAGGGCCTTACAAGCGGACTCAGGTACGGTGGGGGGTCGTCTCAAGAATTTCAGCGCGCAGTGGGCTCACTCGCATCACCTGGATCCTGCAGGTAGTATCTCAGGGGTACAAATTGGAATTCGAGACGTCTCCCCCTCGCCGGTTCCTGAAGTCTGCTTTACCAACGTCTCCCTCCGACAGGGAGGCGGTATTGGAAGCCATTCACAAGCTGTATTCCCAGCAGGTGATAATCAAGGTACCCCTCCTACAACAGGGAAAGGGGTATTATTCCACGCTGTTTGTGGTACCGAAGCCGGACGGCTCGGTGAGACCTATTTTAAATCTGAAATCCTTGAACACTTACATACAAAGGTTCAAATTCAAGATGGAGTCACTCAGAGCAGTGATAGCGAACCTGGAAGAAGGGGACTATATGGTGTCTCTGGACATCAAGGATGCTTACCTCCATGTCCCAATTTGCCCTTCTCACCAAGGGTACCTCAGGTTTCTGGTACAGAACTGTCACTATCAGTTTCAGACGCTGCCGTTTGGATTGTCCACGGCACCCCGGGTCTTTACCAAGGTAATGGCCGAAATGATGATTCTTCTTCGAAGAAAAGGCGTCTTAATTATCCCTTACTTGGACGATCTCCTGATAAGGGCAAGGTCCAGGGAACAGTTAGAGGTCGGAGTAGCACTATCTCAAGTAGTACTACGACAGCACGGGTGGATTCTAAATATTCCAAAATCGCAGCTGATTCCGACGCTGTTCCTAGGGATGATTCTGGACACAGTCCAGAAAAAGGTGTTTCTCCCGGAGGAGAAAGCCAGGGAGTTATCCGAGCTAGTCAGGAACCTCCTAAAACCAGGCCAAGTGTCAGTGCATCAATGCACAAGGGTCCTGGGAAAAATGGTGGCTTCTTACGAAGCGATTCCATTCGGCAGATTCCACGCAAGAACTTTTCAGTGGGATCTGCTGGACAAATGGTCCGGATCGCATCTTCAGATGCATCAGCGGATAACCCTGTCTCCAAGGACAAGGGTGTCTCTCCTGTGGTGGTTGCAGAGTGCTCATCTTCTAGAGGGCCGCAGATTCGGCATTCAGGACTGGGTCCTGGTGACCACGGATGCCAGCCTGAGAGGCTGGGGAGCAGTCACACAGGGAAGAAATTTCCAGGGCTTGTGGTCAAGCATGGAAACGTCATTTCACATAAATATCCTGGAACTAAGGGCCATTTACAATGCCCTAAGTCAAGCACAACAAAAAACTAGACAGATATTGCGCCAGGTCAAGGGACCCTCAGGCAATAGCTGTGGACGCTCTGGTAACACCGTGGGTGTACAAGTCAGTGTATGTGTTCCCTCCTCTGCCTCTCATACCCAAGGTACTGAGAATCATAAGAAGGAGAGGAGTAAGGACTATACTCGTGGCTCCGGATTGGCCAAGAAGGACTTGGTACCCGGAACTTCAAGAGATGCTCACGGAGGACCCGTGGCCTCTACCTCTAAGAAAGGACCTGCTCCAGCAGGGACCCTGTCTGTTCCAAGACTTACCGCGGCTGCATTTGACGGCATGGCGGTTGAACGCCGGATCCTGAAGGAAAAAGGCATTCCGGATGAAGTCATCCCTACTAGAGATGAGCGGGTTCGGTTTCTTTGAATCCGAACCCGCACGAACTTCACTTTTTTTTTCACGGGTCCGAGCGACTCGGATCTTCCCGCCTTGCTCGGTTAACCCGAGCGCGCCCGAACGTCATCATGACGCTGTCGGATTCTCGCGAGACTCGGATTCTATATAAGGAGCCGCGCGTCGCCGCCATTTTCACACGTGCATTGAGATTGATAGGGAGAGGACGTGGCTGGCGTCCTCTCCATTAGAATAGATTAGAAGAGAGAGAGAGAGAGAGAGATTGTGCAGACAGAGTTTACCACAGTGACCAGTGCAGTTGTTGTTAAGTTAACTTTTATTTAATATATCCGTTCTCTGCTATATCCGTTCTCTGCCTGAAAAAAACGATACACAGCAGTCACACAGTGTGACTCAGTCTGTGTGCACTCAGCTCAGCCCAGTGTGCTGCACATCAATGTATAAAAGCTTATAATAATTGTGGGGGAGACTGGGGAGCACTGCAGGTTGTTATAGCAGGAGCCAGGAGTACATAATATTATATTAATTTAAAATTAAACAGTGCACACTTTTGCTGCAGGAGTGCCACTGCCAGTGTGACTAGTGGTGACCAGTGCCTGACCACCAGTATAGTAGTATATTGTTGTATACTATCTCTTTATCAACCAGTCTATATTAGCAGCAGACACAGTACAGTGCGGTAGTTCACGGCTGTGGCTACCTCTGTGTCGGCAGTCGGCACTCGGCAGGCAGTCCGTCCATCCATAATTGTATAATTATATACCACCTAACCGTGGTATTTTTTTTTCTTTCTTTATACCGTCGTCATAGTCATACTAGTTGTTACGAGTATACTACTATCTCTTTATCAACCAGTGTACAGTGCGGTAGTTCACGGCTGTGGCTACCTCTGTGTCGGCAGTCGGCAGGCAGTCCGTCCATCCATAATTGTATTATTATAATATATACCACCTAACCGTGGTTTTTTTTTCATTCTTTATACCGTCATAGTGTCATACTAGTTGTTACGAGTATACTACTATCTCTTTATCAACCAGTGTACAGTGCGGTAGTTCACGGCTGTGGCTACCTCTGTGTCGGCAGTCGGCAGGCAGTCCGTCCATCCATAATTGTATTATAATATATACCACCTAACCGTGGTTTTTTTTTCATTCTTTATACCGTCATAGTGTCATACTAGTTGTTACGAGTATACTACTATCTCTTTATCAACCAGTGTACAGTGCGGTAGTTCACGGCTGTGGCTACCTCTGTGTCGGCAGTCGGCAGGCAGTCCGTCCATCCATAATTGTATTATAATATATACCACCTAACCGTGGTTTTTTTTTCATTCTTTATACCGTCATAGTCAGTCATACTAGTTGTTACGAGTATACTACTATCTCTTTATCAACCAGTGTACAGTGCGGTAGTTCACGGCTGTGGCTACCTCTGTGTCGGAACTCGGCAGGCAGTCCGTCCATCCATAATTGTATTACAATATATACCACCTAACCGTGGTTTTTTTTTCATTCTTTATACCGTCATAGTCAGTCATACTAGTTGTTACGAGTATACTACTATCTCTTTATCAACCAGTGTACAGTGCGGTAGTTCACGGCTGTGGCTACCTCTGTGTCGGAACTCGGCAGGCAGTCCGTCCATCCATAATTGTATTACAATATATACCACCTAACCGTGGTTTTTTTTTCATTCTTTATACCGTCATAGTCAGTCATACTAGTTGTTACGAGTATACTACTATCTCTTTATCAACCAGTGTACAGTGCGGTAGTTCACGGCTGTGGCTACCTCTGTATCGGAACTCGGCAGGCAGTCCGTCCATCCATAATTGTATTATTATAATATATACCACCTAACCGTGGTTTTTTTTTCATTCTTTATACCGTCATAGTGTCATACTAGTTGTTACGAGTATACTACTATCTCTTTATCAACCAGTGTACAGTGCGGTAGTTCACGGCTGTGGCTACCTCTGTGTCGGCAGTCGGCAGGCAGTCCGTCCATCCATAATTGTATTATAATATATACCACCTAACCGTGGTTTTTTTTTCATTCTTTATACCGTCATAGTCAGTCATACTAGTTGTTACGAGTATACTACTATCTCTTTATCAACCAGTGTACAGTGCGGTAGTTCACGGCTGTGGCTACCTCTGTGTCGGAACTCGGCAGGCAGTCCGTCCATCCATAATTGTATTACAATATATACCACCTAACCGTGGTTTTTTTTTCATTCTTTATACCGTCATAGTCAGTCATACTAGTTGTTACGAGTATACTACTATCTCTTTATCAACCAGTGTACAGTGCGGTAGTTCACGGCTGTGGCTACCTCTGTGTCGGCACTCGGCAGGCAGTCCGTCCATCCATAATTGTATTACAATATATACCACCTAACCGTGGTTTTTTTATACCACCTAACCGTGGCAGTCCGTCCATAATTGTATACTAGTATCCAATCCATCCATCTCCATTGTTTACCTGAGGTGCCTTTTAGTTCTGCCTATAAAATATGGAGAACAAAAAAGTTGAGGTTCCAAAATTAGGGAAAGATGAAGATCCACTTCCACCTCGTGCTGAAGCTGCTGCCACTAGTCATGGCCGAGACGATGAAATGCCAGCAACGTCGTCTGCCAAGGCCGATGCCCAATGTCATAGTACAGAGCATGTCAAATCCAAAACACCAAATATCAGAAAAAAAAGGACTCCAAAACCTAAAATAAAATTGTCGGAGGAGAAGCGTAAACTTGCCAATATGCCATTTACCACACGGAGTGGCAAGGAACGGCTGAGGCCCTGGCCTATGTTCATGGCTAGTGGTTCAGCTTCACATGAGGATGGAAGCACTCAGCCTCTCGCTAGAAAACTGAAAAGACTCAAGCTGGCAAAAGCACCGCAAAGAACTGTGCGTTCTTTGAAATCCCAAATCCACAAGGAGAGTCCAATTGTGTCGTTTGCGATGCCTGACCTTCCCAACACTGGACGTGAAGAGCATGCGCCTTCCACTATTTGCATGCCCCCTGCAAGTGCTGGAAGGAGCACCCGCAGTCCAGTTCCTGATAGTCAGATTGAAGATGTCAGTGTTGAAGTACACCAGGATGAGGAGGATATGGGTGTTGCTGGCGCTGGGGAGGAAATTGACCAGAAGGATTCTGATGGTGAGGTGGTTTGTTTAAGTCAGGCACCCGGGGAGACACCTGTTGTCCGTGGGAGGAATATGGCCGTTGACATGCCAGGTGAAAATACCAAAAAAATCAGCTCTTCGGTGTGGAGGTATTTCACCAGAAATGCGGACAACAGGTGTCAAGCCGTGTGTTCCCTTTGTCAAGCTGTAATAAGTAGGGGTAAGGACGTTAACCACCTCGGAACATCCTCCCTTATACGTCACCTGCAGCGCATTCATAATAAGTCAGTGACAAGTTCAAAAACTTTGGGTGACAGCGGAAGCAGTCCACTGACCAGTAAATCCCTTCCTCTTGTAACCAAGCTCACGCAAACCACCCCACCAACTCCCTCAGTGTCAATTTCCTCCTTCCCCAGGAATGCCAATAGTCCTGCAGGCCATGTCACTGGCAAGTCTGACGAGTCCTCTCCTGCCTGGGATTCCTCCGATGCATCCTTGCGTGTAACGCCTACTGCTGCTGGCGCTGCTGTTGTTGCCGCTGGGAGTCGATGGTCATCCCAGAGGGGAAGTCGTAAGCCCACTTGTACTACTTCCAGTAAGCAATTGACTGTTCAACAGTCCTTTGCGAGGAAGATGAAATATCACAGCAGTCATCCTACTGCAAAGCGGATAACTGAGGCCTTGGCATCCTGGGTGGTGAGAAACGTGGTTCCGGTATCCATCATTACTGCAGAGCCAACTAGAGACTTGTTGGAGGTACTGTGTCCCCGGTACCAAATACCATCTAGGTTCCATTTCTCTAGGCAGGCGATACCGAAAATGTACAC
Source organism: Pseudophryne corroboree (assembly GCF_028390025.1). Taxonomy (NCBI): domain Eukaryota; kingdom Metazoa; phylum Chordata; class Amphibia; order Anura; family Myobatrachidae; genus Pseudophryne; species Pseudophryne corroboree. The sequence goes on from NC_086453.1 coordinate 347,703,117, forward strand.
AGACCTCAGAAAAAGAGTCACCAGTGTCCTAAAAAATGCAGCTGTACCCAATGTCCACTTAACCACGGACATGTGGACAAGTGGAGCAGGGCAGGGTCAGGACTATATGACTGTGACAGCCCACTGGGTAGATGTATGGACTCCCGCCGCAAGAACAGCAGCGGCGGCACCAGTAGCAGCATCTCGCAAACGCCAACTCTTTCCTAGGCAGGCTACGCTTTGTATCACCGCTTTCCAGAATACGCACACAGCTGAAAACCTCTTACGGCAACTGAGGAAGATCATCGCGGAATGGCTTACCCCAATTGGACTCTCCTGTGGATTTGTGGCATCGGACAACGCCAGCAATATTGTGTGTGCATTAAATCTGGGCCAATTCCAGCACGTCCCATGTTTTGCACATACCTTGAATTTGGTGGTGCAGAATTTTTTAAAAAACGACAGGGGCGTGCAAGAGATGCTGTCGGTGGCCAGAAGAATTGCGGGACACTTTCGGCGTACAGGCACCACGTACAGAAAACTGGAGCACCACCAAAAACTACTGAACCTGCCCTGCCATCATCTGAAGCAAGAAGTGGTAACGAGGTGGAATTCAACCCTCTATATGCTTCAGAGGTTGGAGGAGCAGCAAAAGGCCATTCAAGCCTATACAATTGAGCACGATATAGTAGGTGGAATGCACCTGTCTCAAGTGCAGTGGAGAATGATTTCAACGTTGTGCAAGGTTCTGATGCCCTTTGAACTTGCCACACGTGAAGTCAGTTCAGACACTGCCAGCCTGAGTCAGGTCATTCCCCTCATCAGGCTTTTGCAGAAGAAGCTGGAGGCATTGAAGGAGGAGCTAACACGGAGCGATTCCGCTAGGCATGTGGGACTTGTGGATGCAGCCCTTAATTCGCTTAACAAGGATTCACGGGTGGTCAATCTGTTGAAATCAGAGCACTACATTTTGGCCACCGTGCTCGATCCTAGATTTAAAGCCTACCTTGGATCTCTCTTTCCGGCAGACACAGGTCTGCTGGGGTTGAAAGACCTGCTGGTGACAAAATTGTCAAGTCAAGCGGAACGCGACCTGTCAACATCTCCTCCTTCACATTCTCCCGCAACTGGGGGTGCGAGGAAAAGGCTCAGAATTCCGAGCCCACCCGCTGGCGGTGATGCAGGGCAGTCTGGAGCGACTGCTGATGCTGACATCTGGTCCGGACTGAAGGACCTGACAACGATTACGGACATGTCGTCTACTGTCACTGCATATGATTCTCTCAACATTGATAGAATGGTGGAGGATTATATGAGTGACCGCATCCAAGTAGGCACGTCACACAGTCCGTACTTATACTGGCAGGAAAAAGAGGCAATTTGGAGGCCCTTGCACAAACTGGCTTTATTCTACCTAAGTTGCCCTCCCACAAGTGTGTACTCCGAAAGAGTGTTTAGTGCCGCCGCTCACCTTGTCAGCAATCGGCGTACGAGGTTACATCCAGAAAATGTGGAGAAGATGATGTTCATTAAAATGAATTATAATCAATTCCTCCGCGGAGACATTGACCAGCAGCAATTGCCTCCACAAAGTACACAGGGAGCTGAGATGGTGGATTCCAGTGGGGACGAATTGATAATCTGTGAGGAGGGGGATGTACACGGTGATATATCGGAGGGTGAAGATGAGGTGGACATCTTGCCTCTGTAGAGCCAGTTTGTGCAAGGAGAGATTAATTGCTTCTTTTTTGGGGGGGGTCCAAACCAACCCGTCATATCAGTCACAGTCGTGTGGCAGACCCTGTCACTGAAATGATGGGTTGGTTAAAGTGTGCATGTCCTGTTTTGTTTATACAACATAAGGGTGGGTGGGAGGGCCCAAGGATAATTCCATCTTGCACCTCTTTTTTCTTTTCTTTTTCTTTGCATCATGTGCTGATTGGGGAGGGTTTTTTGGAAGGGACATCCTGCGTGACACTGCAGTGCCACTCCTAGATGGGCCCGGTGTTTGTGTCGGCCACTAGGGTCGCTAATCTTACTCACACAGCTACCTCATTGCGCCTCTTTTTTTCTTTGCGTCATGTGCTGTTTGGGGAGGGTTTTTTGGAAGGGACATCCTGCGTGACACTGCAGTGCCACTCCTAGATGTGCCCGGTGTTTGTGTCGGCCACTAGGGTCGCTAATCTTACTCACACAGTCAGCTACCTCATTGCGCCTCTTTTTTTCTTTGCGTCATGTGCTGTTTGGGGAGGGTTTTTTGGAAGGGCCATCCTGCGTGACACTGCAGTGCCACTCCTAGATGGGCCCGGTGTTTGTGTCGGCCACTAGGGTCGCTAATCTTACTCACACAGCTACCTCATTGCGCCTCTTTTTTTCTTTGCGTCATGTGCTGTTTGGGGAGGGTTTTTTGGAAGGGACATCCTGCGTGACACTGCAGTGCCACTCCTAGATGGGCCCGGTGTTTGTGTCGGCCACTAGGGTCGCTTATCTTACTCACACAGCGACCTCGGTGCAAATTTTAGGACTAAAAATAATATTGTGAGGTGTGAGGTATTCAGAATAGACTGAAAATGAGTGTAAATTATGGTTTTTGAGGTTAATAATACTTTGGGATCAAAATGACCCCCAAATTCTATGATTTAAGCTGTTTTTTAGTGTTTTTGGAAAAAAACACCCGAATCCAAAACACACCCGAATCCGACAAAAATAATTCGGTGAGGTTTTGCCAAAACGCGTTCGAACCCAAAACACGGCCGCGGAACCGAACCCAAAACCAAAACACAAAACCCGAAAAATTTCAGGCGCTCATCTCTAATCCCTACCCTGATCAAAGCCAGGAAGGATGTAACCGTGCAACATTATCACCGTATTTGGCGTAAATATGTTGCGTGGTGTGAGGCCAGGAAGGCCCCTACAGAGGAATTTCAACTGGGTCGTTTCCTGCATTTCCTGCAAACAGGACTGTCTATGGGCCTAAAATTAGGGTCCATTAAGGTTCAAATTTCGGCCCTGTCGATTTTCTTCCAGAAAGAACTGGCTTCAGTTCCTGAAGTTCAGACGTTTGTCAAGGGGGTACTGCATATACAGCCTCCTTTTGTGCCTCCAGTGGCACCTTGGGATCTCAATGTAGTTTTGGGGTTCCTAAAATCACATTGGTTTGAACCACTCACCACTGTGGACTTAAAATATCTCACATGGAAAGTGGTAATGCTGTTAGCCCTGGCTTCAGCCAGGCGTGTCTCAGAATTGGCGGCTTTATCCTATAAAAGCCCTTACCTAATTTTTCATACGGACAGGGCAGAATTGAGGACTCGTCCTCAATTTCTCCCTAAGGTGGTTTCAGCGTTTCACTTGAACCAGCCTATTGTGGTACCTGCGGCTACTAGGGACTTGGAGGACTCCAAGTTGCTGGACGTAGTCAGGGCCCTGAAAATATATGTTTCCAGGACGGCTGGAGTCAGAAAATCTGACTCGCTGTTTATCCTGTATGCTCCCAACAAGCTGGGTGCTCCTGCTTCTAAGCAGACTATTGCTCGTTGGATTTGTAGTACAATTCAGCTTGCACATTCTGTGGCAGGCCTGCCACAGCCAAAATCTGTAAAAGCCCATTCCACAAGGAAGGTGGGCTCATCTTGGGCGGCTGCCCGAGGGGTCTCGGCTTTACAACTTTGCCGAGCAGCTACTTGGTCAGGGGCAAACACGTTTGCTAAATTCTACAAATTTGATACCCTGGCTGAGGAGGACCTGGAGTTCTCTCATTTGGTGCTGCAGAGTCATCCGGCCTCTCCCGCCCGTTTGGGAGCTTTGGTATAATCCCCATGGTCCTTACGGAGTTCCCAGCATCCACTAGGACGTCAGAGAAAATAAGAATTTACTTACCGATAATTCAATTTCTCATAGTCCGTAGTGGATGCTGGGCGCCCATCCCAAGTGCGGATTGTCTGCAATACTTGTACATAGTTATTGTTACAAAAATCGGGTTTTTGTTGTTGTGAGCCATCTTTTCAGAGGCTCCGCTGTTATCATGCTGTTAACTGGGTTCAGATCACAGGTTGTACGGTGTGATTGGTGTGGCTGGTATGAGTCTTACCCGGGATTCAAAATCCTTCCTTATTGTGTACGCTCGTCCGGGCACAGTATCCTAACTGAGGCTTGGAGGAGGGTCATAGGGGGAGGAGCCAGTGCACACCAGGTAGTCCTAAAGCTTTTACTTTTGTGCCCAGTCTCCTGCGGAGCCGCTATTCCCCATGGTCCTTACGGAGTTCCCAGCATCCACTACGGACTATGAGAAATAGAATTATCGGTAAGTAAATTCTTATTTTATGCTACACCACATCAGTGCACTACATGCCCCTATATACTGCAATACATTACTACACTACATCCTTACACTACATCCATTATATGCTACACCACATCAGTGCACTACATGCCCCTATATACTGCAATACATTACTACACTACATCCCTACACTACATCCATTATATGCTACACCACATCAGTGCATTACATGTAGAGATGAGCGCCTGAAATTTTTCGGGTTTTGTGTTTTGGTTTTGGGTTCGGTTCCGCGGCCGTGTTTTGGGTTCGACCGAGTTTTGGCAAAACCTCACCGAATTTTTTTTGTCGGATTCGGGTGTGTTTTGGATTCGGGTGTTTTTTTCCAAAAACCCTAAAAAACAGCTTAAATCATAGAATTTGGGGGTCATTTTGATCCCATATTATTATTAACCTCAAAAACCATAATTTCCACTCATTTTCAGTCTATTCTGAATACCTCACACCTCACAATATTATTTTAGTCCTAAAATGTGCACCGAGGTCGCTGGATGACTAAGCTAAGCGACCCTAGTGGCCGACACAAACACCTGGCCCATCTAGGAGTGGCACTGCAGTGTCACGCAGGATGTCCCTTCCAAAAAACCCTCCCCAAACAGCACATGACGCAAAGAAAAAAAGAGGCGCAATGAGGTAGCTGACTGTGTGAGTAAGATAAGCGACCCTAGTGGCCGACACAAACACCGGGCCCATCTAGGAGTGGCACTGCAGTGTCACGCAGGATGGCCCTTCCAAAAAACCCTCCCCAAACAGCACATGACGCAAAGAAAAAAAGAGGCGCAATGAGGTAGCTGACTGTGTGAGTAAGATAAGCGACCCTAGTGGCCGACACAAACACCGGGCCCATTTAGGAGTGTCACTGCAGTGTCACGCAGGATGTCCCTTCCAAAAAACCCTCCCCAAACAGCACATGACGCAAAGAAAATAAGAGGCGCAATGAGGTAGCTGTGTGAGTAAGATTAGCGACCCTAGTGGCCGACACAAACACCGGGCCCATCTAGGAGTGGCACTGCAGTGTCACGCAGGATGTCCCTTCCAAAAAACCCTCCCCAAACAGCACATGACGCAAAGAAAAAAAGAGGCGCAATGAGGTAGCTGTGTGAGTAAGATTAGCGACCCTAGTGGCCGACACAAACACCGGGCCCATTTAGGAGTGTCACTGCAGTGTCACGCAGGATGTCCCTTCCAAAAAACCCTCCCCAAACAGCACATGACGCAAAGAAAATAAGAGGCGCAATGAGGTAGCTGTGTGAGTAAGATTAGCGACCCTAGTGGCCGACACAAACACCGGGCCCATTTAGGAGTGTCACTGCAGTGTCACGCAGGATGTCCCTTCCAAAAAACCCTCCCCAAACAGCACATGACGCAAAGAAAATAAGAGGCGCAATGAGGTAGCTGTGTGAGTAAGATTAGCGACCCTAGTGGCCAACACAAACACCGGGCCCATCTAGGAGTGGCACTGCAGTGTCACGCAGGATGGCCCTTCCAAAAAACACTCCCCTAACAGCACATGACGCAAAGAAAAAAAGAGGCGCAATGAGGTAGCTGTGTGAGTAAGATTAGCGACCCTAGTGGCCGACACAAACACCGGGCCCATCTAGGAGTGGCACTGCAGTGTCACGCAGGATGGCCCTTCCAAAAAACACTCCCCAAACAGCACATGACGCAAAGAAAAAAAGAGGCGCAATGAGGTAGCTGTGTGAGTAAGATTAGCGACCCTAGTGGCCGACACAAACACCGGGCCCATCTAGGAGTGTCACTGCAGTGTCACGCAGGATGGCCCTTCCAAAAAACACTCCCCAAACAGCACATGACGCAAAGAAAAAAAGAGGCGCAATGAGGTAGCTGACTGTGTGAGTAAGATAAGCGACCCTAGTGGCCGACACAAACACCGGGCCCATCTAGGAGTGTCACTGCAGTGTCACGCAGGATGGCCCTTCCAAAAAACCCTCCCCAAACAGCACATGACGCAAAGAAAAATAAAAGAAAAAAGAGGTGCAAGATGGAATTGTCCTTGGGCCCTCCCACCCACCCTTATGTTGTATAAACAAAACAGGACATGCACACTTTAACCAACCCATCATTTCAGTGACAGGGTCTGCCACACGACTGTGACTGATATGACGGGTTGGTTTGGACTCCCCCCAAAAAAGAAGCAATTAATCTCTCCTTGCACAAACTGGCTCTACAGAGGCAAGATGTCCACCTCATCATCATCCTCCGATATATCACCGTGTACATCCCCCTCCTCACAGATTATCAATTCGTCCCCACTGGAATCCACCATCTCAGCTCCCTGTGTACTTTGTGGAGGCAATTGCTGCTGGTCAATGTCTCCGCGGAGGAATTGATTATAATTCATTTTAATGAACATCATCTTCTCCACATTTTCTGGATGTAACCTCGTACGCCGATTGCTGACAAGGTGAGCGGCGGCACTAAACACTCTTTCGGAGTACACACTTGTGGGAGGGCAACTTAGGTAGAATAAAGCCAGTTTGTGCAATGGCCTCCAAATTGCCTCTTTTTCCTGCCAGTATAAGTATGGACTGTGTGACGTGCCTACTTGGATGCGGTCACTCATATAATCCTCCACCATTCTTTCAATGGTGAGAGAATCATATGCAGTGACAGTAGACGACATGTCCGTAATCGTTGTCAGGTCCTTCAGTCCGGACCAGATGTCAGCATCAGCAGTCGCTCCAGACTGCCCTGCATCACCGCCAGCGGGTGGGCTCGGAATTCTGAGCCTTTTCCTCGCACCCCCAGTTGCGGGAGAATGTGAAGGAGGAGATGTTGACAGGTCGCGTTCCGCTTGACTTGACAATTTTCTCACCAGCAGGTCTTTCAACCCCAGCAGACTTGTGTCTGCCGGAAAGAGAGATCCAAGGTAGGCTTTAAATCTAGGATCGAGCACGGTGGCCAAAATGTAGTGCTCTGATTTCAACAGATTGACCACCCGTGAATCCTTGTTAAGCGAATTAAGGGCTCCATCCACAAGTCCCACATGCCTAGCGGAATCGCTCTGTGTTAGCTCCTCCTTCAATGTCTCCAGCTTCTTCTGCAAAAGCCTGATGAGGGGAATGACCTGACTCAGGCTGGCAGTGTCTGAACTGACTTCACGTGTGGCAAGTTCAAAGGGCAGCAGAACCTTGCACAACGTTGAAATCATTCTCCACTGCGCTTGACACAGGTGCATTCCACCTCCTATATCGTGCTCAATTGTATAGGCTTGAATGGCCTTTTGCTGCTCCTCCAACCTCTGAAGCATATAGAGGGTTGAATTCCACCTCGTTACCACTTCTTGCTTCAGATGATGGCAGGGCAGGTTCAGTAGTTTTTGGTGGTGCTCCAGTCTTCTGTACGTGGTGCCTGTACGCCGAAAGTGTCCCGCAATTCTTCTGGCCACCGACAGCATCTCTTGCACGCCCCTGTCGTTTTTTAAATAATTCTGCACCACCAAATTCAAGGTATGTGCAAAACATGGGACGTGCTGGAATTTGCCCATATTTAATGCACACACAATATTGCTGGCGTTGTCCGATGCCACAAATCCACAGGAGAGTCCAATTGGGGTAAGCCATTCCGCGATTATCTTCCTCAGTTGCCGTAAGAGGTTTTCAACTGTGTGCGTATTCTGGAAACCGGTGATACAAAGCGTAGCCTGCCTAGGAAAGAGTTGGCGTTTGCGAGATGCTGCTACTGGTGCCGCCGCTGCTGTTCTTGCGGCGGGAGTCCATACATCTACCCAGTGGGCTGTCACAGTCATATAGTCCTGACCCTGCCCTGCTCCACTTGTCCACATGTCCGTGGTTAAGTGGACATTGGGTACAGCTGCATTTTTTAGGACACTGGTGACTCTTTTTCTGAGGTCTGTGTAAATTTTCGGTATCGCCTGCTTAGAGAAATGGAACCTAGATGGTATTTGGTACCGGGGACACAGTACCTCCAACAAGTCTCTAGTTGGCTCTGCAGTAATGATGGATACCGGAACCACGGTTCTCACCACCCAGGATGCCAAGGCCTCAGTTATCCGCTTTGCAGTAGGATGACTGCTGTGATATTTCATCTTCCTCGCAAAGGACTGTTGGACAGTCAATTGCTTGGTGGAAGTAGTAAAAGTGGTCTTACGACTTCCCCTCTGGGATGACCATCGACTCCCAGCAGCAACAACAGCAGCGCCAGCAGCAGTAGGCGTTACACGCAAGGATGCATCGGAGGAATCCCAGGCAGGAGAGGAATCGTCAGAATTGCCAGTGACATGGCCTGCAGGACTATTGGCATTCCTGGGGAAGGAGGAAATTGACACTGAGGGAGTTGGTGGGGTGGTTTGCGTGAGCTTGGTTACAAGAGGAAGGGATTTACTGGTCAGTGGACTGCTTCCGCTGTCACCCAAAGTTTTTGAACTTGTCACTGACTTATTATGAATGCGCTGCAGGTGACGTATAAGGGAGGATGTTCCGAGGTGGTTAACGTCCTTACCCCTACTTATTACAGCTTGACAAAGGGAACACACGGCTTGACACCTGTTGTCCGCATTTCTGTTGAAATACCTCCACACCGAAGAGCTGATTTTTTTGGTATTTTCACCAGGCATGTCAACGGCCATATTCCTCCCACGGACAACAGGTGTCTCCCCGGGTGCCTGACTTAAACAAACCACCTCACCATCAGAATCCTCCTGGTCAATTTCCTCCCCAGCGCCAGCAACACCCATATCCTCCTCATCCTGGTGTACTTCAACACTGACATCTTCAATCTGACTATCAGGAACTGGACTGCGGGTGCTCCTTCCAGCACTTGCAGGGGGCGTGCAAATGGTGGAAGGCGCATGCTCTTCACGTCCAGTGTTGGGAAGGTCAGGCATCGCAACCGACACAATTGGACTCTCCTTGTGGATTTGGGATTTCGAAGAACGCACAGTTCTTTGCGGTGCTACTGCTTTTGCCAGCTTGAGTCTTTTCATTTTTCTAGCGAGAGGCTGAGTGCCTCCATCCTCATGTGAAGCTGAACCACTAGCCATGAACATAGGCCAGGGCCTCAGCCGTTCCTTGCCACTCCGTGTGGTAAATGGCATATTGGCAAGTTTACGCTTCTCCTCCGACAATTTTATTTTAGGTTTTGGAGTCCTTTTTTTACTGATATTTGGTGTTTTGGATTTGACATGCTCTGTACTATGACATTGGGCATCGGCCTTGGCAGACGACGTTGCTGGCATTTCATCGTCTCGGCCATGACTAGTGGCAGCAGCTTCAGCACGAGGTGGAAGTGGATCTTGATCTTTCCCTAATTTTGGAACCTCAACATTTTTGTTCTCCATATTTTAATAGGCACAACTAAAAGGCACCTCAGGTAAACAATGGAGATGGATGGATACTAGTATACAATTATGGACGGACTGCCGAGTGCCGACACAGAGGTAGGTACAGCCGTGAATTACCGTACTGTGTCTGCTGCTAATATAGACTGGTTGATAAAGAGATGTAGTAGTATGTATGTATAAAGAAGAAAGAAAAAAAAACCTCGGGTAGGTGGTATACAATTATGGACGGACTGCCGAGTGCCGACACCGAGGTAGCTACAGCCGTGAACTACCGTACTGTGTCTGCTGCGACTGGATGATAAATAATGATATAAAAAATATATATATATCACTACTGCAGCCGGACAGGTATATATTATATAATGACGGACCTGCTGGACACTGTCTGTCAGCAGAATGAGTTTTTTATAGAATAAAAAAAAAAACACCACACAAGTGAAGTCACACGACGAGTGTTTAACTTTTTCAGGCAATCACACAATATAGTATACTACTAACTATACTGGTGGTCAGTGTGGTCAGGTCACTGGTCAGTCACACTGGCAGTGGCACTCCTGCAGCAAAAGTGTGCACTGTTTAATTTTAATATAATATGTACTCCTGGCTCCTGCTATAACCTATAACTATTAACTGGCACTGCAGTGCTCCCCAGTCTCCCCCACAATTATAAGCTGTGTGAGCTGAGCACAGTCAGATATATATACATAGATGATGCAGCACACTGGGCTGAGCAGTGCACACAGATATGGTATGTGACTGAGTCACTGTGTGTATCGTTTTTTTCAGGCAGAGAACGGATATATTAAATAAAACTGCACTGTCTGGTGGTCACTGTGGTCAGTCACTAGTAAACTCTGCACTCTCTACACTTCTACAGTACTCCTAAGCTCCAGTAAATCAGGTCAATCTCTCTCTCTCTCTCTCTCTTCTAATCTAAATGGAGAGGACGCCAGCCACGTCCTCTCCCTATCAATCTCAATGCACGTGTGAAAATGGCGGCGACGCGCGGCTCCTTATATAGAATCCGAGTCTCGCGAGAATCCGACAGCGTCATGATGACGTTCGGGCGCGCTCGGGTTAACCGAGCAAGGCGGGAAGATCCGAGTCGCTCGGACCCGTGAAAAAAAACATGAAGTTCGTGCGGGTTCGGATTCAGAGAAACCGAACCCGCTCATCTCTAATTACATGCCCCTAGATACTGCAATACATTATTACACTACATCACTACACTACATCCCCTTATATGCTACACATCAGTGCACTAAATGCCCCTATATACTGCAATACATTAATACACTACATCCCTACACTACATCCTTCATATGCTACACCACATCAGTGCACTACATGCCCCTATATACTTCTAGACATTACTACACTACATCACTACACTACATCTCCTTATATGCTACACCACATCAGTGCACTAAATGCCCCTATATACTGCAATACATTACTACACTACATCCCTACACTACATCCATTATATGCTACACCACATCAGTGCACTACATGCCCCTATATACTGCAATACATTACTACACTACATCCTTACACTACATCCATTATATGCTACACCACATCAGTGCACTACATGCCCCTATATACTGCAATACATTACTACACTACATCATTACACTACATCCCCTTATATGCTACACCACATCAGTGCACTACATGCCCCTATATACTGCAATACATTACTACACTACATCCCTACTCTACATCCATTATATGCTACACCACATCAGTGCACTACATGCCCCTATATACTGCAAGACATTACTACACTACATCACTACACTACATCCCCTTATATGCTACACCACATCAGTACACTACATGCCCCTATATACTGCAATACATTACTACACTACATCCCTACACTACATCCATTATATGCTACACCACATCAGTGCACTACAAGCCCCTATATACTGCAATACATTACTACACTACATCACTACACTACATCTCCTTATATACTACACCACATCAGTGCACTAAATGCCCCTATATACTGCAATACATTACTACACTACATCCTTACACTACATCCATTATATGCTACACCACATCAGTGCACTACATGCCCCTATATACTGCAATACATTACTAAACTACATCATTACACTACATCCCCTTATATGCTACACCACATCAGTGCACTACATGCCCCTATATACTGCAATACATTACTACACTACATCCCTACACTACATCCATTATATGCTACACCACATCAGTGCACTACATGCCCCTATATACTGCAAGACATTACTACACAACATCACTACACTACATCCCCTTATATGCTACACATCAGTGCACTAAATGCCCCTATATACTGCAATACATTACTACACTACATCCCTACACTACATCCATTATATGCTACACCACATCAGTGCACTAAATGCCCCTATATACTGCAATACATTACTACACTACATTCACTATATGGTACACTACATCATTACATTACATCCCCCTATAAGCTACACCAAATCCCCCATCTGGGAGGTAAAGCGGAGGTTGATACTGCTAACTGGGAGCACAGTGCCGATAATAAAGTCTGTCTTTAAACTCACCACAAAGCTGCTGTAGTGACACTCGGTCAGAGTAGGAGGTTGCCCAGGCTCTTAGTTTCCACTGTCAAGTGGATAGCTAACAAAGTGAGCCTTTGCTTTCTGCAACATCGGTGACTGCACCTGTTAACAAGCATAAGCTTGGGGCAGTGTGTCCTCTCAATGGTGTGTAGCCAGCAGCTTGTTATTGGTTGGTGCTGGGCAGGCAGCCGGGATCATAGCCTGCTGAAAAACACAACACCAACAGCTCGCTTCTATAGCTTGCACGGTGCACCGCACACTAGGCACAGCACTGCATGGCAAAGAACCCCCACGGTAACCCCCCCTGCTTCTCTGTAACTCCTCTGGACCCCCTCAAATCCTGCATCCGGGGTGCATGCCCCCTTAGCCCCCCCCCCCCAGTTGCGGCCCTGCATATAGTGATATCACTGGTGCATGCAGACATGGGTGCTTGTTGATGCGGTTAGTGATCAGTTATCAAACAATAGACCTGATTCAGCTATGGTTGGAGGAGGCATCGCTGCTGCTTCGATGGAATCAGCAGTGACAGCACTAATATGTTAATATAGCCGGAGGCGTCTGATATAAGTAGATGCCTCCTGCTTGCAATAGTGAGGACGCAGCTTCGGATATACTGTGACACCATCGGCCAGCTATGTGGCCTATGGGATCGGGCAAGCCGGCTGATACAGCTCCAACAAACAGGCCAGGAAATCTCCATCTTCCGACGGACATCCTGACCACTTTGCTCCCCCACAACGTAGGTGACACAGCCTGTTTAATGGCCACTGCCCGCCCTGTGCAAGTGGATCCTGCTCTGATATAAAAAAAATATTCTTTTATTTTGGCCTGTAGGCTTCAATAGATAATGCCATCTAAACTCCTGAGGAAGCTGGACATATATTACACACCAGCGAAACGCGTTGAGTTTGCACGCCACTGATGCCGCAATAGTTGGAATCCACGCTCCCAAGCTATCCTGTCAACCAGGACTTCATCTGACACCCACTTTCATCAATTTCACAGCTTTTGAAAAACCGTATCAGCACTCAAAAGAACGGGATCCGGTCTGAAGATCGACAGTGTCTAGGTCGACAATGTTTAGGTCGACCACTATAGGTCGACAGTCACTAGGTTGACATGGATGGAAGGTCGACAGGGTTTCTAGGTTGACATGTGCTAGGTCAACAGGTCTAAAGGTCGACATGAGTTTTTCACATTTTTTTCTTTTTTTGAATTTTTTCATACTTAACGATCCACGTGGACTACGATTGGAACGGTAAAGTGTGCTGAGCGAAGCGAAGGCACCATGCCCGTAGCATGGCGAGCGAAGCGAGCCATGCGAGGGGACCCGCGCGGTGCACTAATTTGGGATCCCGGTCACTCTACGAAGAAAACGACACCAAGAAAAAAAAATCCTCATGTCGACCCGACCTTTAGACCTGTCGACCCAGCACATGTCGACCTAGAAACCCTGTCGACCTTCCATCCATGTCGACCTAGTGACTGTCGACCTAGACACTGTCGATTTGATGAACCACACCCTGATTCAGCTGGAGACTGCCATCTCCTAAAGATCTAATTTTTCTTTACAAGTGGGACCCATTCTCAGCATTAAAGGACATCCCAGCTGATGAGAACAAGGGACTGCCTTTTCCCACCAATCATTCTGCTCAAAACCGTATCAGCACAAAAAGGACACTCCAGCTGATTCACCAGGAGAGTGCCATCTCCTAAATATCTTGTCTTTCCTCCAGAAGTTGGATCCTTTCTCAGCATTAAAGGACATCACAGCTGATGAGAATAAGGTACTGCCTTTCCCACCAACTATTCTGTTAAAAAGCTCACAGATCGACCATATTTCTGGGTGATTGTGGGTCACAATTTAAACTAAAGTGGACCTATTGCCATCAGTGGGCTTTTAAACATTATTATTACTTACATAATATGTCATTTTATTGTTTTTAACTTTATTAAATGTCATGTTTATTAATACAAGCCTAATTGTTATTTATTAACAAAACAGTCAGTGCTGGTATATCCTATTTTCACTGTATTGCACTATATCTGGGGAATCTTGACCACCCCAATACCAGCAGCTGTTGATAGCGCACCTGTTTACATTTTTTTCTTATATGTTGGTCAGAGGCTGAAGTGATTGTGTTGGGATGCCGCAAAGGCATTAGAAACACTGGATGAAGGACATTGGTGGTCATTCCGAGTTGTTCGCTCGCAAGCTGCTTTTAGCAGCATTGCACACGCTAAGCCGCCGCCTACTGGGAGTGAATCTTAGCTTAGCAAAATTGCGAACGAAAGGTTCTCAAAATTGCGAATAGAGGCCCTCATTCCGAGTTGTTCGCTCGCAAGCTGCTTTTAGCAGCTTTACACACGCTAAGCCGCCGCCTACTGGGAGTGAATCTTAGCATAGTAAAATTGCGAACGAAAGAATTCTCAAAATTGCGATTACACACCTCTTAGCAGTTTCTGAGTAGCTTCAACCTTACTCGGCATCTGCGATCAGTTCAGTGCTTGTCGTTCCTGGTTTGACGTCATAAACACACCCAGCGTTCGCTCAGACACTCCTCCGTTTCTCCAGCCACTCCCGCGTTTCTCCCAGAAACGGTAGCGTTTTTTCCCTCACGCCCATAAAATGGCCTGTTTCCGCCCAGAAACACCCACTTCCTGTCAATCACACTCCGATCGCCTCAACGAAGAAAAAGCCGTGAGTAAAATACCTAACTGTATAGCAAATTTACTTGGCGCAGTCGCAGTGCGAACATTGCACATACGCACTAAGCGGAAAATCGCTGCGATGCGAAGAAATTTACCGAGCGAACAACTCGGAATGACCCCCAGAAATTTCTTTGCAGTTTCTGAGTAGCTCGGGACTTACTCTGCCACTGCGATCAGTTCAGTCAGTTTCGTTCCTGGTTTGACGTCATAAACACACCCAGTGTTCGCCCAGACACTCCTCCGTTTCTCCAGCCACTCCCGCGTTTTTCCCAGAAACGGTAGCGTTTTTTCACACACTCCCATAAAACGGCCAGTTTCCACCCAGAAACACCCACTTCCTGTCAATCACATTACGATCACCAGAACGAAGAAAAACTAGAGATGAGCGGGTTCGGTTCCTCGGAATCCGAACCCGCCCGAACTTCATGTTTTTTTACACGGGTCCGAGCGACTCGGATCTTCCCGCCTTGCTCGGTTAACCCGAGCGCGCCCGAACGTCATCATGACGCTGTCGGATTCTCGCGAGGCTCGGATTCTATCGCGAGACTCGGATTCTATATAAGGAGCCGCGCGTCGCCGCCATTTTCACACGTGCATTGAGATTGATAGGGAGAGGACGTGGCTGGCGTCCTCTCCATTTAGACACAAAGAAACGGATGTGCATTCACAAGGGTTGCGCAATAAAAGCAGACAAGGCAGCCTTACTGACAACACGGATAGGGACAAACACAAAATCCCTGAATACTCAATGAATACAAAAGATGTGCAGTAGTATTGGCGCTGAGTCCGTAAGATGTACCCTTATATTACTAAGGGAATATATAAATGAGATCTAGTGGATGTATGAAGTACAATACATTTTATTGAACATACATACACAACATTGAATGAAGTTTAAAAAATTAAAAATGCAAACTTAATGGACACGATACAATACATATATGTGCAACTGGAGCTGGGGGATAGTGACTTGGTTAAAGTGCTGGTGCAGTAAGCAGATGGTAAGTCTCTCACCCTTTGGTGGCCCTGCGGTGGGCTAGCTTAAGGAAGCAATGCTGGTCCGGCGCTGATGTAGCCCGGCACCACCGCACAGGGCAGAAATCAGCTTCTTAGTCCTTTGCCAGGTGTTCACCGTTCCCAGGTCCAGTGTTCAATCCAGTGTAACAACGCGTTTCGGTCATTTATTTTAGACCTTTTTCAAGTTTGTGGATCCTCTCCATTTAGATTAGAAGAGAGAGAGTGAGATTGAGACAGAGACACTTGATTTACTGGAGCTTAGGAGTACTAGAGAGTGCAGAGTTTACTAGTGACTGACCACTGACCAGTGACCACCAGTGCAGTTTTATTTAATATAATCCGTTCTCTGCCTGAAAAAAACGATACACAGTGACTCAGTCACATACCATATCTGTGCTCAGCCCAGTGTGCTGCATCATCTATGTATAATATCTGACTGTGCTCACACAGCTTAATTGTGGGGGAGACTGGGGAGCAGTTATAGGTTATAGCAGGAGCCAGGAGTACATACATATTATTAAAATTAAACAGTGCACACTTTTGCTGCAGGCAGGAGTGCCACTGCCAGTGTGACTGACCAGTGACCTGACCACACTGACCACCAGTATAGTATACTATATTGTGATTGCCTGAAAAAGTTAAACACTCGTCGTGTGACTTGTGTGGTGTTTTTTTTTTTATTCTATAAAAAACTCATTCTGCTGACAGACAGTGTCCAGCAGGTCCGTCATTATATAATATATACCTGTCCGGCTGCAGTAGTGATATATATATATTTTTTATATCATTATTTATCATCCAGTCGCAGCAGACACAGTACGGTAGTTCACGGCTGTAGCTACCTCTGTGTCGGCACTCGGCAGTCCATCCATAATTGTATACCACCTACCCGTGGTTTTTTTTTTCTTTCTTCTTTATACATACTACATCTCATTATCATCCAGTCTATATTAGCAGCAGACACAGTACAGTACGGTAGTCCACGGCTGTAGCTACCTCTGTGTCGGCACTCGGCAGTCCATCCATAATTGTATACCACCTACCCGTGGTTTTTTTTTTCTTTCTTCTTTATACATACTACATCTCATTATCATCCAGTCTATATTAGCAGCAGACACAGTACAGTACGGTAGTCCACGGCTGTAGCTACCTCTGTGTCGGCACTCGGCAGTCCGTCCATAATTGTATATCACCTACCCGTGGGTTTTTTTTCTTTCTTCTTTATACATACATACTACATCTCATTATCAACCAGTCTATATTAGCAGCAGACACAGTACAGTACGGTAGTCCACGGCTGTAGCTACCTCTGTGTCGGCACTCGGCAGTCCATCCATAATTGTATACCACCTACCCGTGGTTTTTTTTTTCTCTTCTTTATACATACTACATCTCATTATCATCCAGTCTATATTAGCAGCAGACACAGTACAGTACGGTAGTCCACGGCTGTAGCTACCTCTGTGTCGGCACTCGGCAGTCCGTCCATAATTGTATACCACCTACCCGTGGTTTTTTTTTCTTTCTTCTTTATACATACATACTACATCTCATTATCATCCAGTCTATATTAGCAGCAGGCACAGTACAGTACGGTAGTCCACGGCTGTAGCTACCTCTGTGTCGGCACTTGGCAGTCCATCCATATTTGTATACCACCTACCCGTGGTTTTTTTTTCTTTCTTCTTTATACATACTACATCTCATTATCAACCAGTCTATATTAGCAGCAGACACAGTACAGTACGGTAGTCCACGGCTGTAGCTACCTCTGTGTCGGCACTCGGCAGTCCATCCATAATTGTATACCACCTACCCGTGGTTTTTTTTTCTTTCTTCTTTATACATACATACTACATCTCATTATCAACCAGTCTACATTAGCAGGAGACACAGTACAGTACGGTAGTCCACGGCTGTAGCTACCTCTGTGTCGGCACTCGGCAGTCCATCCATAATTGTATACCACCTACCCGTGGTTTTTTTTTCTTTCTTCTTTATACATACATACTACATCTCATTATCAACCAGTCTATATTAGCAGCAGACACAGTACAGTACGGTAGTCCACGGCTGTAGCTACCTCTGTGTCGGCACTCGGCAGTCCATCCATAATTGTATACCACCTACCCGTGTTTTTTTTTTCTTTCTTCTTTATACATACTACATCTCATTATCATCCAGTCTATATTAGCAGCAGACACAGTACAGTACGGTAGTCCACGGCTGTAGCTACCTCTGTGTCGGCACTCGGCAGTCCGTCCATAATTGTATAGCACCTACCCGTGGTTTTTTTTTCTTTCTTCTTTATACATACATACTACATCTCATTATCATCCAGTCTATATTAGCAGCAGACACAGTACAGTACGGTAGTCCACGGCTGTAGCTACCTCTGTGTCGGCACTCGGCAGTCCGTCCATAATTGTATACCACCTACCCATGGTTTTTTTTTCTTTCTTCTTTATACATACATACTACATCTCATTATCATCCAGTCTATATTAGCAGCAGACACAGTACAGTACGGTAGTCCACGGCTGTAGCTACCTCTGTGTCGGCACTCGGCAGTCCATTCATAATTGTATACTAGTATCCATCCATCTCCATTGTTTACCTGAGGTGCCTTTTAGTTGTGCCTATTAAAATATGGAGAACAAAAATGTTGAGGTTCCAAAATTAGGGAAAGATCAAGATCCACTTCCACCTCGTGCTGAAGCTGCTGCCACTAGTCATGGCCGAGACGATGAAATGCCAGCAACGTCGTCTGCCAAGGCCGATGCCCAATGTCATAGTACAGAGCATGTCAAATCCAAAACACCAAATATCAGTAAAAAAAGGACTCCAAAACCTAAAATAAAATTGTCGGAGGAGAAGCGTAAACTTGCCAATATGCCATTTACCACACGGAGTGGCAAGGAACGGCTGAGGCCCTGGCCTATGTTCATGGCTAGTGGTTCAGCTTCACATGAGGATGGAGGCACTCAGCCTCTCGCTAGAAAAATGAAAAGACTCAAGCTGGCAAAAGCAGTAGCACCGCAAAGAACTGTGCGTTCTTCGAAATCCCAAATCCACAAGGAGAGTCCAATTGTGTCGGTTGCGATGCCTGACCTTCCCAACACTGGACATGAAGAGCATGCGCCTTCCACCATTTGCACGCCCCCTGCAAGTGCTGGAAGGAGCACCCGCAGTCCAGTTCCTGATAGTCAGATTGAAGATGTCAGTGTTGAAGTACACCAGGATGAGGAGGATATGGGTGTTGCTGGCGCTGGGGAGGAAATTGACCAGGAGGATTCTGATGGTGAGGTGGTTTGTTTAAGTCAGGCACCCGGGGAGACACCTGTTGTCCGTGGGAGGAATATGGCCGTTGACATGCCTGGTGAAAATACCAAAAAAATCAGCTCTTCGGTGTGGAACTATTTCAACAGAAATGCGGACAACAGGTGTCAAGCCGTGTGTTCCCTTTGTCAAGCTGTAATAAGTAGGGGTAAGGACGTTAACCACCTCGGAACATCCTCCCTTATACGTCACCTGCAGCGCATTCATAATAAGTCAGTGACAAGTTCAAAAACTTTGGGTGACAGCGGAAGCAGTCCACTGACCAGTAAATCCCTTCCTCTTGTAACCAAGCTCACGCAAACCACCCCACCAACTCCCTCAGTGTCAATTTCCTCCTTCCCCAGGAATGCCAATAGTCCTGCAGGCCATGTCACTGGCAATTCTGACGAGTCCTCTCCTGCCTGGGATTCCTCCGATGCATCCTTGCGTGTAACGCCTACTGCTGCTGGCGCTGCTGTTGTTGCTGCTGGGAGTCGATGGTCATCCCAGAGGGGAAGTCGTAAGCCCACTTGTACTACTTCCAGTAAACAATTGACTGTTCAACAGTCCTTTGCGAGGAAGATGAAATATCACAGCAGTCATCCTGCTGCAAAGCGGATAACTGAGGCCTTGACAACTATGTTGGTGTTAGACGTGCGTCCGGTATCCGCCGTTAGTTCACAGGGAACTAGACAATTTATTGAGGCAGTGTGCCCCCGTTACCAAATACCATCTAGGTTCCACTTCTCTAGGCAGGCGATACCGAAAATGTACACGGACCTCAGAAAAAGGCTCACCAGTGTCCTAAAAAATGCAGCTGGACCCAATGTCCACTTAACCAAGGACATGTGGACAAGTGGAGCAGGGCAGGGTCAGGACTATATGACTGTGACAGCCCACTGGGTAGATGTATGGACTCCCGCCGCAAGAACTGCAGCGGCGGCACCAGTAGCAGCATCTCGCAAACGCCAACTCTTTCCTAGGCAGGCTACGCTTTGTATCACCGCTTTCCAGAATACGCACACAGCTGAAAACCTCTTACGGCAACTGAGGAAGATCATCGCGGAATGGCTTACCCCAATTGGACTCTCCTGTGGATTTGTGGCATCGGACAACGCCAGCAATATTGTGTGTGCATTAAATATGGGCAAATTCCAGCACGTCCCATGTTTTGCACATACCTTGAATTTGGTGGTGCAGAATTTTTTAAAAAACGACAGGGGCGTGCAAGAGATGCTGTCGGTGGCCAGAAGAATTCCGGGACACTTTCGGCGTACAGGCACCACGTACAGAAGACTGGAGCACCACCAAAAACTACTGAACCTGCCCTGCCATCATCTGAAGCAAGAAGTGGTAACAAGGTGGAATTCAACCCTCTATATGCTTCAGAGGTTGGAGGAGCAGCAAAAGGCCATTCAAGCCTATACAATTGAGCACGATATAGGAGGTGGAATGCACCTGTCTCAAGCGCAGTGGAGAATGATTTCAACGTTGTGCAAGGTTCTGATGCCCTTTGAACTTGCCACACGTGAAGTCAGTTCAGACACTGCCAGCCTGAGTCAGGTCATTCCCCTCATCAGGCTTTTGCAGAAGAAGCTGGAGACATTGAAGGAGGAGCTAACACGGAGCGATTCCGCTAGGCATGTGGGACTTGTGGATGGAGCCCTTAATTCGCTTAACAAGGATTCACGGGTGGTCAATCTGTTGAAATCAGAGCACTACATTTTGGCCACCGTGCTCGATCCTAGATTTAAAGCCTACCTTGGATCTCTCTTCTGCTGGGGTTGAAAGACCTGCTGGTGAGAAAATTGTCAAGTCAAGCGGAACGCGACCTGTCAACATCTCCTCCTTCACATTCTCCCGCAACTGGGGGTGCGAGGAAAAGGCTCAGAATTCCGAGCCCACCCGCTGGCGGTGATGCAGGGCAGTCTGGAGCGACTGCTGATGCTGACATCTGGTCCGGACTGAAGGACCTGACAACGATTACGGACATGTCGTCTACTGTCACTGCATATGATTCTCTCAACATTGAAAGAATGGTGGAGGATTATATGAGTGACCGCATCCAAGTAGGCACGTCACACAGTCCGTACTTATACTGGCAGGAAAAAGAGGCAATTTGGAGGCCCTTGCACAAACTGGCTTTATTCTACCTAAGTTGCCCTCCCACAAGTGTGTACTCCGAAAGAGTGTTTAGTGCCGCCGCTCACCTTGTCAGCAATCGGCGTACGAGGTTACATCCAGAAAATGTGGAGAAGATGATGTTCATTAAAATGAATTATAATCAATTCCTCCGCGGAGACATTGACCAGCAGCAATTGCCTCCACAAAGTACACAGGGAGCTGAGATGGTGGATTCCAGTGGGGACGAATTGATAATCTGTGAGGAGGGGGATGTACACGGTGATATATCGGAGGATGATGATGAGGTGGACATCTTGCCTCTGTAGAGCCAGTTTGTGCAAGGAGAGATTAATTGCTTCTTTTTTTGGGGGGGTCCAAACCAACCCGTCATATCAGTCACAGTCGTGTGGCAGACCCTGTCACTGAAATGATGGGTTGGTTAAAGTGTGCATGTCCTGTTTATACAACATAAGGGTGGGTGGGAGGGCCCAAGGACAATTCCATCTTGCACCTCTTTTTTCTTTTATTTTTCTTTGCGTCATGTGCTGTTTGGGGAGGGTTTTTTGGAAGGGCCATCCTGCGTGACACTGCAGTGCCACTCCTAGATGGGCCCGGTGTTTGTGTCGGCCACTAGGGTCGCTTATCTTACTCACACAGTCAGCTACCTCATTGCGCCTCTTTTTTTCTTTGCGTCATGTGCTGTTTGGGGAGGGTTTTTTGGAATGGACATCCTGCGTGACACTGCAGTGACACTCCTAGATGGGCCCGGTGTTTGTGTCGGCCACTAGGGTCGCTTATCTTACTCACACAGTCAGCTACCTCATTGCGCCTCTTTTTTTCTTTGCGTCATGTGCTGTTTGGGGAGGGTTTTTTGGAAGGGACATCCTGCGTGACACTGCAGTGCCACTCCTAGATGGGCCCGGTGTTTGTGTCGGCCACTAGGGTCGCTTATCTTACTCACACAGTCAGCTACCTCATTGCGCCTCTTTTTTTCTTTGCGTCATGTGCTGTTTGGGGAGGGTTTTTTGGAAGGGACATCCTGCGTGACACTGCAGTGCCACTCCTAGATGGGCCCGGTGTTTGTGTCGGCCACTAGGGTCGCTTATCTTACTCACACAGTCAGCTACCTCATTGCGCCTCTTTTTTTCTTTGCGTCATGTGCTGTTTGGGGAGGGTTTTTTGGAAGGGCCATCCTGCGTGACACTGCAGTGCCACTCCTAGATGGGCCCGGTGTTTGTGTCGGCCACTAGGGTCGCTAATCTTACTCACACAGCTACCTCATTGCGCCTCTTTTTTTCTTTGCGTCATGTGCTGTTTGGGGAGGGTTTTTTGGAAGGGACATCCTGTGTGACACTGCAGTGCCACTCCTAGATGGGCCCGGTGTTTGTGTCGGCCACTAGGGTCGCTTATCTTACTCACACAGCGACCTCGGTGCAAATTTTAGGACTAAAAATAATATTGTGAGGTGTGAGGTATTCAGAATAGACTGAAAATGAGTGGAAATTATGGTTTTTGAGGTTAATAATACTTTGGGATCAAAATGACCCCCAAATTCTATGATTTAAGCTGTTTTTTAGGGTTTTTTGAAAAAAACACCCGAATCCAAAACACACCCGAATCCGACAAAAAAAATTCGGTGAGGTTTTGCCAAAACGCGGTCGAACCCAAAACACGGCCGCGGAACCGAACCCAAAACCAAAACACAAAACCCGAAAAATTTCAGGCGCTCATCTCTAGAAAAAACCTCGTAATGCCGTGAGTAAAATACCAAACTTCTTAGCAAATTTACTTGGCGCAGTCACGGTGCGAACATTGCGCATGCGCAATTAGCGGAAAATCGCTGCGATGCGAAGAAAATTACCGAGCGAACAACTCGGAATGACCACCATTATGTTTTAGGCACCCACTCACTACTGGTACCCTATACAACTGCCTAATTCCTACTAATTGGTAGCATGTGCATTGGTTAGAGCAAGATGTTGCAGGTAGTTTATGGTTTTGTTACATTGATTTTGCATCTATGGGGGTCATTCAGACACGTTCGCACGCAGCGGTTCTTCGCTGCGGTGCGAACGGGTCTGAAATGCGCATGCGTGGCGTTCATTTTGTGCACGTGCGTCATTGCCTGGTGACGATTGTCCCCGGGCAACGACGCCGCCAACGACAAATGTGATCGCAGCGGCGAACGCAAGAAGATGGGCAGGCGAGAGACGTTCCGGGACGGATACTCACCGTTTCCAGCCGTTTTCGGGGAGTGGTAAGAGAAACGCAGGCGTGTCCAGGAGAACGGAGGGCGGATGTCTGACGTCACAGCCGGGACCTTCATCGCTGGATCCGTTGCACTGGGTAAGCAGCTGCAGGGCTGGTCTTTTTTGAGTGAAACTTTTTTAGCATAGCAGGGCTGCACAAGCGAACGCAGCCCTGCTATGCTATAATACACTCCCCCATTGGGGGAGATTAGTTGATCGCACCAGCAGCAAAAAGTTGCTGTGTGCGATCAACTCTGAATGACCCCCTATGTCCGCTGTTTCCATTTGTATTTGAGACCACAACACAGACTCTTTTGCAGATTAATTACACTCAGTGTAGGCATTCTGTGGGCTGACACTACATTAATATAACCTTGCCACCATTTTTGACCTCCCTTGTACAGGCCCAGTGACAGGGGGAACACAGACCGTGTGACTTGCAGAATATTGTGAGTTTAACCGTGCCAGCGTAGACGGGGAAAACTACTCTAGCGCACATGTGCAAGCCTTACCCTCCATAATGGGAGATGAGACTGGATTCGCTGATACCATCACACTGCTGACTGGACAGGGTACATAACACAGCATTGTATGACAAGCAGTGGTGCAGGTCAGCCATTCACAATATGAATATACAAAATATGTTGGAAACAAAACCTTGCAGAAATATTCAGTGGCCCGGGGATACAGTATGTTGAACAAAGGGTAAATGTGACCGTTCTGCATAGGGCAAAAACACTTAAAAGTAATTCATGTATAAAAAATAGCTCTTAAATTGCCAGTTTAATGAATGTTAAAATATTTTATTTGAGGGGGAAATGACCTTTGGTGAACATGGACCTGCATAGGGCACACATAAAATCGTTCAGGAATAAATAAATAGCACTTAAGATGGCAGTTCAATTAATATTAAAATACTTTTCTTTTTTAAGGTGGAAATATGCTTGTGTGGACATGGAATTAAACAGTATAAGATTCTGCAGTTAATTAGCAGACAATATATAGTATAAGATGTGACTTGGGGGCACAGTGTGGAATATGTATCATGTGAATTGGGGGCACAGTGTGGATTATAATGTAAATTGGGGGCACAGTGTGGCATATCACATGAATTGGAGGCACAGTGTGGCATATCATGTGAATTGGGGGCACAGTGTGACATATCATGTGAATTGGGGACACAGTGCGCCATATCATGTGAATTGGGGACACAGTGCGCCATATCATGTGAATTGGGGGCAAAGTGTGGCATATTATGTGAATTGTGGGCACAGCATGGCATATCATGTGAGTTGGGGGCACAGTGCGGCATATCGTGAATTGGGGGCACAGTGTGGCATATTATGTGAATTGGGGCACAATGTGACATATCATGTGAATTGGGGCACATTGTGACATATCATGTGAAGTGGGGGCACAGTGTGGCATATCATGAATATTGGGTACACAGTGTGGCATATCATGTGAATTGGGAGCACAGTGTGGCATATAATGTGAATTAGGGGCACAGTGTGACGTAGCATGTAAATTGGGGGCACAGTACAGCATATCATGTGACTTGGGGGCACAGTGTGACATAGCATATGAATTGGGGGCACAGTGCAGAATATGATGTGAATTGGGGCACAGTGTGGCATATCATGTGAATTAGGGGCACAATGTGACATATCATGTGAATTGGGGGCACAGTGTGACATAGCATGTGAATTGGGGGCACAGTGTGACATACAGTATCATGTGAATTGGGGATACAGTGCAGCATATCACGTGAATTGTGGCACAGTGTGGCATGTCATTTAAATTGGTGGCACAGTGTGACATAGCATGTGAATTGGGGGCACAGTGTGACATATCATGTGAATTGGGGGCACAGTGTGACATATCATGTGAATTGGGGGCACAGTGTGACATATCATGTGAATTGGGGGCACAGTGTGACATATCATGTGAATTGGGGGCACAGTGTGACATATCATGTGAATTGGGGGCACAGTGTGACATACAGTATCACGTGAACTGAGGGCACAGTGTGGCATATCATGTGAATTGGGGGCACAGTGTGACATATCATGTGAATTGGGGGCACAGTGTGGCATATCATGTGAATTGGGGGCACAGTGTGACATATCATGTGAATTGGGGGCACAGTGTGGCATATCATGTGAATTAGGGGCACAATGTGACATATCATGTGAATTGAGGGCACAGTGTGACATATCATGTGAATTGGGGGCACAGTGTGACATAGCATGTGAATTGGGGGCACAGTGAGGCATATCATGTGAATTGGGGGCACAGTGTGACATATCATGTGAATTGGGGGCACAGTGTGGCATATCATGTGAATTGGGGGCACAGTGTGACATAGCATGTGAATTGGGGGCACAGTGAGGCATATCATGTGAATTGGGTACACAGTGTGGCATATCATGTGAATTGGGAGCACAGTGTGGCATATAATGTGAATTAGGGGCACAGTGTGACGTAGCATGTAAATTGGGGGCACAGTACAGCATATCATGTGACTTGGGGGCACAGTGTGACATAGCATATGAATTGGGGGCACAGTGCAGAATATGATGTGAATTGGGGCACAGTGTGGCATATCATGTGAATTAGGGGCACAATGTGAC